>NC_141628.1:8787110-9117110 GCF_047967505.1 Dipteris shenzhenensis | reverse complement strand
TCATGCATGAGTCTGAACATTCACAAGAATGGCCTACCTAGGATAGCTTCTTCATACTTGGGCTGTCATGTGAAGTCCATGACCATGAACATTACAGGGTACGTGAATCCAAAAACCTAAATGTTAATGCCCGTCAGTACTCCTAGAGGTTCAATAGTTCCTCCATCTGCTAGCTTTACTACTAGATGGGTCTACTCAAGTGCAAGCTTTCCCCACTTTTCCTAGCATTCCTTGGTGTAGACACTCACTCCTACTCCCCCATCCAGGATGGCTTCTACCTTTTGGTTTTGGTAGACTATGGGGATTGAGGCATTTGTGTCATCACCCTCAAAATACCGGCCTAGTTTGTTGATGGGAATCTTGGGTAGGTTCTAGCCCTTATCTAGAATTGATTGGTTGGGCCTAGGGATGGCAGGGGCTCGAGGTAGGAACGGCCTATTCATCCAATTGGACAGATCATGCCATAGGATGGGATTTCCTCTTAGCAGAGACACGATTGGCATCTCGGGGGGGTCACTCATCATATGTAACTCTATCACGTGAGTTCAACAAAAGGATATTTTTTATTTCTAAAATTTACAGAAATAAATATACATAAGGGACTATTTTAAATAGTTTTGGAAAAAAATTACAGATTTGTATAGAAAAGGGGTACATTTTATTAATGAAAAATTTTACAGATAAGGGATTTTAAATATAGGCCTTGAACGCACGTGATATAGAGGGTTTGTACATAGTGACCCCCCTGAGATTGGCATTTTCACTTCTGTAGATAGCAAGGCAACCAACTAGGCACTATCACAAGGTTCCAGTGAAGCTTCTTCCTAATAAGATGTCATCGAAGCCATATAGGTCTCCTTTGTCTTAGAGGTTGTGCAGCACTAGGTCCTCTTCGAATATCTTTTGCATCAAGTCTGGAGTTTTCGACTACTCCACTAAGATCTTCTTCTTCTTCCACTCTTTCTAGGACCTTGAGAGATTTTGCTCCTTGATGCCCCATCAAGTGGGCTGGATGGATAGTATATGATCCCCTACTGGCCTTTAATCGATGCTCGAACTTATCCTGGCACTCACGCACCAATTCCTGGGCATCTTTACGTATTTGTTTTCTAAGACCGGGTTAGGGTAGGTGTCTTTATAGGTGGGAGCCGGTGTTAGGCCCTGATCTTGCAATGGTTTGTTTACTTCTAGAATTAAAGGTACCTCAGGGTCACCTTGGATGGAGGACTTTTCAGAGGTGAAGGAGATGGCAAGGGTAGTTTTCTCCTCATCGAAACCATTCTGGATGTACACTGGATCAGAACCGTCACCTACTCGAATGGCTTTCTTGGAACGAGTTAGCAGCTATGGAGGGATCTCAAAATCGGGCGACGGGTATACCTTGCCCTTCTTGGTGAGCTTATTCATGGCCTTGCCTAGTGCCTTAGCCTACATCTGTGTAATGACTTGTAGTGTTCAATGCCAAGTAGATTGAGATTGGTGCTCTTTGGTGGGGTGAGTTGAGTGGTCGGTCTTCTTGTGGGATAGTCCTAGAATAGATGCTCCATGTCACATCTTGCACACAAGGGAGCGGGCCTAGTTTTGGTTGGGGCAGTCAGTGTACAATCCCTATATGGATAGTCCTTCAAGAATTGTGGGCCCTGGCATTTGAAACTAGACACTAGTGGGTTCGAAGTGCCTTGATAAGGGCATTCATTTACTCTATGGGGACCTTGTGGGGCTACTTCGGAGGGGGCCGAGGCCTTATCTAAATCCACTTTCTCCATCATGTTGTCACATATACAAATGGCCACTTTGCTGCATAGATCAAAGGAGGTGGGATTCATCACCATGAGATGGTCATGTAGCTTTGGGTCTACTAACCCAATAAGGCTGTGGCAATAGTTGTTCGTTTCGCTCATTTGCTTATAGGGTTCACAGTGGGCAATGAGGTGCTTAATGCTTGCAATGTAATCCCTAAGGGATTCTTTGTCGTTTTGTTTCACCCCATACAATTTGTTGATCGGGCTCCATTTATGACTATTGGGAGCGAATCCCACAATAAAAGCCTTTCTCAACGTATCCCAGTTGATCTTTTCCTCTAGGGTGAGAGCTCTATACCATTGACCAGCCTTGGAATCTGAGAATGCTTTGGCCATTTCAAGGTGGTCTAGTGCACCAAAGGCTTCACAAATCTACTCCAACCTTTCCACGTGAAAGACGGGTCTCCTTCCCCAAGGAACTTGGTCATTAGCTTGGAAATAGCTATGGGATAGCTCCTCGAGGGATTTGTAGTCCCTGCAAGAAACACTGATGCGGGTGGCAGTGGTGTTGCCCCCCTTCCTAGGGCGTTTACCAAAATATGCATAGCCTCATCAGTCAACACCGTTTGAGCAGCTAGTGGGGGTGATGTGGCTGTGGGGCCTGACGAGGGCCTGACAGGTTATAGGGCTGGCCTTAGGCCTTGCCCAGGTGTTGGGGTCCATGTAGTTGCTGGTGTCGGCATCAGGACAAAAGTACCCATGCCTTCATTCATTAGCGCAACTAGTATCTAGCAGGAAGGAACAAACTCCCAGTGGTGGGGGGTCCTGGGGCATGGTAGCATTGGTCCCATGCTGTGGGCAGTAGGGTGGAAACTGAGGACCCCCAAAATTGATGAAGGCTAGTGGGGATGGGGCAGTCAAAGGGTCGTAAGACATTCCACCTTGGAAGTTCCTAGCATCCCCTCGACTTGGGTCTTGTCTATAGAGTTCCCTCATCCATGGATCCTCATCATCCATGTTCTCCAATTGGGGGGGTCTGGCATAAGAGGAGGAACTTGGATTGGCAAAAGTAGTGTCCGGCCCGGTTTGTGGCTCGAGAATTGTATGTTGCTGGCCTTTCCTTCCTGCGAACATGCCGGCAAAGGGGTTCTCCATGTCTACCGACTGCTCGGGGGGTCACTATGTATAAACCCTCTATACCACGTGCGTTCAAGGCCTATTTCTAAAATCCCTTATATGTAAATTTTTCATTAATAAAATGTACCCCTTTTCTATACAAATCTGTAAAATTTTTCCAAAACTATTTTAAATAGTCCCTTATGTATATTTATTTTTGTAAATTTTAAAAATAAAAAATATCCTTCTGTTGACCTCACGTGATAGGGTTACATATGATGAGTGACCCCCCCCGAGACCGACTGTGTTCTTCCCAAATGGTCAAACATATAAGAGAACGTACCTCTAAGCCTAGATTCAGCCAAAGGTGCAGGAGAGTTGGGAGAGGCTACACTCGTGAAGGGGCTTTCGATGCCCTTAGACCTGTGGGTTCTTGCATCACTCCTTCAAGACTCTCTGTGTCGTCTAAACTAGATTGAGTTCTTGGACGAGGTCCTATGAACGAGTGGAGGCTAGGAATCGAGCTACCGAACCCCCAACTAGGACGGAGGGTGGGCTGAGCATAGCTCGAAGTGCTTTCCTTTGGCATAGGACCCTTTGGCAATATCCTTCCAGACCTCAAGTGCCCTTGCCCATGACCGCCCGCAAATGATAAGGCAGTTTCAAATTTCATATTTGAAATTTGAAATTTCATATTTTGTCAGGCCCTTGCCCATGACCGCCCGTAAATGATAAGGCAGTTTCAAATTTCATATTTGAACGTATCTGCACAAGGTTTGGGACACCCATGGAGATTGTCTCTGACCATGGGAGATTCCAGCTTTGAGATTGGCACAAGAACAGAGGATGACAGAAGATGAACATGTAGAGGCCAGATTGGTACAACTTGAGAAGTTAGATTAAACCCGATGCCTTGCACTACACCAAACAGAGATCCAAAAGAAATGACAAAAGGCCCGCTTGGATGCTAAGATTCGCAAGGGATGGGAAAGACACTTTGCTGAGGGGGATGTTGTGCTATGCTTTGGTAACAGATTGGACCACCAAATGGATAAGAAGTTTCTGCCACTGTGGACTGGTCCATACAAAGTCATCAAGGAACGTATCTATTCCCCACTTCTGAAACGTATGGATGGACATCACTGGGTGATGTTGCCCAGGATGCAAATCCTTCCTACCAAAGAATTGACATGGTTCACAAGTTTTGCAATTCAAAGTGACATCCTTGAACAAGGTCGGCCAATAATATCTAGCATGTAAAATCTTCTTAGCTGTATAGTCACTAGCATAGTGGCCTCCACAAAATCCATCATGATAATGCTTCAATACCATAGGCACTTCATCTGCATCAATGGCCCATCTTAGTACCCCATCCATGCCTTGACGGTACAACACCCCATCAAGGAGGGTGTAGTGCCTACTATCTCTGTGGATCTTCTTTCTCTCATAGCTAGTACTTTCTGGAGGAAAGGAGAAAGTAGTCAGAAACCTATAAATACCACCATACCATGGATCCCCAACTTTTATGGCTACTACAAGGGTTACATCAAGGCACTCCTCTAAATCAATCAAAGCATTCTTCAAGTTGGAACATCCCCCTTTTACAATTTTGAAAGAAAAATCATATTCTTGTAGAACTGCCAACCATTTGGCCAACCGGCCCATGGGATTTGGTGATTGAAGAACCTGCTTTGCAAGACCAGTGCTAGGGAGTATAATGAAGGACTTTCCAGCCACATAATGCTTAAATTTCTCAATGCAAAATACCAAAGACAAGGCATGCTTGTCAGCCTCTGAATAGTGTCGCTCAGTGTCGAGCAATTGTCAAGAAGCAAATCGAACGGGATACATGAACCTATCCTCCCCTTGCTGGAGAAGAATACCTACCAAAGTGTGCTCACCAAACCCAGGATTGATATAGAAAGTCTTTGACCAATCTGGATTGTGTAGAATGGGTTCTGAAGCCAAAGCATTCTTAATGAAGCAGTGATAGTATCCTGCTAGATTGACAAATGAGCGTACCTGATGTTTGGTTGTTGGTGGGGAGAGCTTGAGGATAGCTTCTACCTACTTGGGGTCAGGCTTGACGCCCTCAGATGAGATAATATGCCCCAATAACCTCCCTTGAGTGGCTCCAATGGTGCATTTCTCAGGGTTGAGACTGCCGTTTGCATCATTGACCCTTTGGAAGTCCAATCTAACCTTCATGACATGCTCCTTATGTGACGAGAATATACAGAAATCATCTAAAAACACCTCTAAGAAATCCCCCAAATAAGGAGCAAACACCATCTGCATAAATCTTTGAAAGGTAGGAGGAGCATTGGTGAGGCCAAACGGCATTACTTTGAATGCAAATGTCCCCCAGGGTGTGGCAATTGTGGTTTTAAGCACATCTTCGGCAATTCTGATTTGATAAAACCGAGAGTAACCATCACAGAAAGTATACATCTCATGACCACTTACCTTTTCAAGAATGAGGTCTTGAAAGGGCAGAGGATGATGATCCCTCTTGGTGGCTGCATTGAGTTTCTTATAGTCGATGCCACCACTTGTTGTTTTTCTTTGGGGTGACTACCACTGGTGAAACCCATTCAGTATTGTGAACCGGAACAATCAACCCAGCCTCTACAAGCTTCTGCAACTTCGAGCGCAAAGCATCGGTCTATAGGGGCCCTAATCTCCGATACTTCTGAGCCACAGGCTTTGCATTAGGCTTCAGCTCTATCTTGTGCTCTATGGCAGTCACATGGCGAAGGTGGTGGTAGCTATAGTTGCAAAGAGGTCAGGGAAATCTTTGAACATTTCTAGGAACTCATCTTTCTCACTTGGAGTGAGGTATAGGGAAAGCATAGATTCAAGCTGTTGAGGACTAGCTGTTACCTTTTCTGCAGGTGGTGGGGTCGGAGACACCTCCATCATGTAAACTTTCTCCTCTGAGAATTCCTCCCCCCTGTCTGATTCTTCCATTGATTCAAACGCCGAGGATGAGAGAGTATCACAGTCTTGCTCCTCTTCTTCTTCTGGTTCCATGGCACCGGGTTGCACCGAGATCTTCTCCTTAGAAGCACCAAAAGACATGTTTCCTGTCTTCCAATAGCTGACTGCATCACTCTTTCTAAACCATGGTCTCCTAAGTATGGCTGGGTAACTCCTACCTGTATCTTCAATGTCCACTACATAGAAATTGACAGTGGCGGTCAACCCATTGACAGTGATGGGAAAATCCTCAATGACTCCCAGGGTGGCGAGTCGTCAACCATCTGCTACCTTGATTTGAATGGAGGAACGCCTTGTACATTTCAAATTCAATTTCCTCATGATTCGGGGCACCATGACATTACATGCAGCTCCCCCATCAACACACACATTTTTGATACAGCAATTATCTATGATGACATCGATTGTATGTGGGTGCCGATCAATTTCTTCAGAGATAGAGGATACCTCTCTTACCTTTTCCTTTTTCTTGTTCCTCCTTGTTGAGAGCCCTTGCTGCAGCTCACGTCTCACCTTAGGGCTTAATGCTATTAGTTGAGCGAGCGTGATGCTTAAAGAATGATGAGCAAGGTCCTGAATGACCAAATAGTCTTCTTGCCCCGAGCCGATGGGAAAATCCGAGGGTGACCACTTACTCCTGCGAGATCTTTTAGTCTTCTCTGTTGGTGGGTCTGCCATCTCAACATCAGAGGGCTCTGAGAAGGACACCTTCTTCCTGGGGCAGCCGGTCCACGGTTTGGAGAGGGGTCTGAGGTGGTACGACTTCTTTTCCCGAGGTCAAGGATCTCTACATCAGAATCCTTAGTGCCAGACTCACTTAGAAGATTCACCCTTGGAATATTGGGGCATTCCGTTCGATAATGACCCTTCTGGTGGCACTCGTAGCATACAACATTAGCACGGTCTCTTGGAGGGTGGTTGGCTTGATTTCTGATGCCCACCATCTCAAGCCGAAGATCATTCAAGGCCTTGGCCAGGTCATTGACTCCAGGTTCTATTGCAGGGGGGGCCTCTTTAGCTAGACGGGCCAAGGGAGTAGAAAGGAGGGGGGGTCATGGGTGAGGCTAGGGAAATCTTCGAGGCGGAGGGTGAGAATATACACCTTGTTGAGGGTAAGCATCTAAGGGAGGAGCATACATTTGAGGTGGAGGTGGTGGATACTGATGAGGGGTGGGGGTATGCCCCTGAGTTAGACCCCCCAGGGTATTGTTGCAAGAATTGAGGGGGTTGCGGAGGGACAATTGTCTTCTTTGAAGCAAGGTCAGATTGAACTTTATCAAACTTTTGAGCAATCTCATGTGCTAGCACCATAGTTTCTGGATTCTCCCATTTAAGCTTGAGGCGGAATTCATCACTTGCTCCTACTACAAGGTAGCCCAGCACATGCTGAGTCATTCTAGCTCGAAATCTGGCATTGTCCTCCTGTGTGGCAATTAAACGGTCCAAGAGCACGGTCGCTCGATCCACATATCGATGTGCTGTCTCACCTTCTGACTACTTTAAGTTTGCCACCTGCAGGTACACATTCTTCAGCTACTCTTCTTTGCCGAAATACTCAATCATCACTGCTGTCAACCTTGGCCAGCTTTGGCCAACGTCTTTGGCCTGCTTCTCATACCACACTTGAGCCAAACCCTCTAGAAATGTGGGAAGAACCAACAGCCATCTGTCTTCAGTAAGAAAGTTGAGAGAAACACAACGGCGCTTGAAGGCCACAAGATACTCATTTGGATTTTCTTCCACTCGTCCACAAAACACGGGAATGTCAGCCATGCTTGGAAGGTGGAAAAGAGAGTGGCAAGACGAGGCTTATCTATGGACAAACAATAGAAAGAGGAAGCTTGAACTGAAAATCGGGTGAAGATACATCCACAAAGCACACATAGGCAGGGTAGGGTGTGACTGGTGTATTGTGAAATACTACACGGGAAGAATCTTCAGCATAGAATAGTACATAGACAATCTTAAAAGGACCAACCCTCATGATATCACATCAATCTTTACAAGCGAGGGTTAGAGATGCGGTGCTACATGAGGTTGTTCATCAAGGCAAATAAGAATGCCATGACAAATGTCAATAGTTGGAGAGCTTGCACATCACCTTCAGCTTCTTCTAGTTCTTGTAGTCGCCATGCTATTTCTTCAAGGGGTGTGCGGTCTGGCATCCTTCTTTTGAGCAATGTCCTTGAGGACCTTTTTGATGATCTTCCGAAGTCGGTAAACTCGTATCAAATACGCCCAACACTTAATTTCATGATGACCACAACCTTTGCATTCTTTACAAATGATCACCCTGCTTCATGGCTTGCAGCTTTGTTGGGGTGGTGCTTCCACTCGCATCATGCGTGATTGAAGTACAAGCTTCATGTGCCAAGAAATCAGCAATTAGATTTCGAGCTCGAGGGATATGCTAAATTTTTACCTCTTCAAATTGGTTGCAAAGTTCCAATGCTTGTTGATGTCGTGGAACCAAGCCTTTGCTCTGCACCTTCCACCTTCCACTAACTTGTTCACATACTAGTTGAGAATCTCCTTGCACTTCAAGTTGCTTGGCATGATGTTCTTATGCCTTTTGTAGCCCAAAAATGAGCGCCAAGTACTCAGCTTGATTGCAAGTACTTGTAGGTGCAGACTTGCTGTAACAATACTCCTCACCACCCGGTGAAGTGAGCTTCACTCCCATGCCAGCAGCCTTGGTCGAAGGTTTGTAAGCTCCATCAAATTGAAGGATCCAAGATGTCATCACACCAAGACTAAAATTTGGACATCCCAAGCTTCTCGGTAGTCCAGGATAGGTAGGAGGAGAGGGTGGGGAGAATTCAACACTTGAGCCAAACGTTCAGCACCAAATAGACTTGCAATCCTTTGTCGATATTTTATCTTTAGACCAAAAAGAATTACAACTTGAAGCTCGAAATGAGGCACAAAAGGTTGATTAGGTACAAATGGATTCCTTGGTCGAAACATTACCAACCATATCTGAGGCCTAGAAACCTTTGTAGTGAGATTGAGAATAACCCATTCAAGATGAGCTTATCCACAGGAATTAACAAGCAGATGCGCCAAATCTCCCCCCAAGCATGGGGAGCATCCCACCCTTCGATGAAGGATACCGTTTTAATTACCTCTGAAGCAGCAAGTAATTCGATCACTGCACAATGAGTAGAAGTAAAATCAAAGTTCTCCCAGCGTATCAGTAGTTCTTCACCATGAATCATCCACAGTGTATCATTCCACCCATCATCTCCTTGAACAATGCACTAGACAATCAGCTGTTGAAGGTCGACATGAAGATCAAGGAAGAGATCTCGTGCATTGGTAGCCATAAGGTGCGGAGGACCAGGCACCAAATCCTTAAACGCATCGAGAAGTGACATAAATATCCACCCTCCTCGTGTGGCATGCATCCGTGAAGTGAGCTTGGAGAAGTTCTGAATCGGCGATCTAGCAGGAGATGTGAATAGAGCACATGAAGTGAAGTACTTTTGCTTTTTACAGCAAGAGCAAACTCCCCATGGTTAGAGAGTTACAGTTCTCGAGATTTCAATATATAAACAAAAATCATTACATTTTCACCACTTCCAACTTGTTGGCCCAATGATAAGTCTCCCTTTTGTGAAGGGGGAGGTCTTGGGTTCAAATCCTACTCTTTAATAAAAAGAGAGGAGAGGAGAGGAGAAGGAGAAGAGAAAGAGAAGGAGAAGAAGAGAAGAGAGAGGGGGGCACAAGATTTGCTGTTACAGTTTTGCAGAAACTCAAAAAACTATCCGCGACCAGAATACGCAGCCGCCTAGAAAACTGTCGTGCGGGTGAACGCAGTAGACAAGTGGAGGACAAGTCTATGATACTCCCTTGGTCTCTTCTCAATTTTATAATATGTTCAAACCTCTAGGA
This sequence comes from Dipteris shenzhenensis, assembly GCF_047967505.1. Lineage (NCBI taxonomy): Eukaryota > Viridiplantae > Streptophyta > Polypodiopsida > Gleicheniales > Dipteridaceae > Dipteris > Dipteris shenzhenensis. Next base: position 9,107,358 of record NC_141628.1, on the reverse strand, counting down.
GGACAAGTGGAGGGTTGGCACAAGGAATCTTGCCACCTCATCCTACTTTCCCCATTATTTAACTTGCTCTCTTGGACCTTCTATACCTCCCCCACATGGGCCTATCCTATATGGAGGGAATAGCCCAATATAATATCCATCTCCACCTATTTTATATTACTTCTCCCATGGACTTTGAGCCATATCTCACTAAATGCAGCCTAGGTGGAGGGGTGGCACATGGAGGAGCCATGCCACCTTACATTTTATAATATTACTACCATGGATTATGTACAACACACCTTATGGGTCCTCTTACGTGGAAGGGTGGCACATGGTCATGCCCTGCCACCTCAACCCTGGGCCCTATGCACACCATATTTTATTATTCTATTGCCACATATACAAACACACACACATATTAATGCCTTTTTCCTTAGACAATTTTATCCATAACAATACTCATTGGAGCCTGAGCATGTCCTACCAAAAATTGAAAGATGCTTATCTACCAAGACCTCAGGTTGTCTCAGATGAAACTTCAAAACTCGTTCACTCTTGGTATCAACATGATGGCTACAAGCCATCTCTCTCCACATGTGGCTAGGTCTTCTTCTACCTCAAGATCTTTGCTATGAAGGTGGCTCCAACTATCATCCATTACTGGCTCAAAATTCATTGTAGCCTAGACTTGGTCATCTTGTCGACCTCTTCTACCTTAGTGTAATGTTAGGAGCAACAAGATAACGGAGCAACAATGAAAGAAGAGAAATGTGTAAAATACACAATACAAAAAGTGCACATAGAATGGAAGAGATAAAGAGACACCGATATATGTGCTTCACCCAGTATGGGCTATGTCCACGGAGAAACAACCAATCCTGCGCCTTTCTTATCTAACAAGCGAGAAGATACAAGATACAAGTAGTATATCCATGGATTTCCTTCTATGTGGGCCACACCCTTATCTTACAATTTTAGCACACAACTCATAAGCAAGTCATGCACCAATTTTCATGTATTTTTGGCTTCAGAGGCACTGCCCCCGCCGAGCCTCCGCCAAGGGGGGCCTAATTCATGTCATTGGCCCCCTTTGGAAGCTTGGTGACATCCTAGGTGGGTGTTGCCCCCTCCCCTACCCCCCTTCATGGAATGGGTATAATCACGCCTAGGTTCAGTGCATGGAAAGAAAAAAAAAAACAATCTTTGAAAAAAGAGTAGGCTCCACATACAACAATCTTCCACTTGGAGACTGATCATAGTAGCTCCACTGCTACTACACTCACTAAATTTCTTTGGATCTAGCTATCCCTCATATTGTTTCTCATTCTTGTAGACCAATAGAAATTGAGAAAGAGCTCAACTTCTCCCTAGTTACCACCTTAGTCAACATGTCTGCAAGATTCTAGCTAGTGTGTATCTTTTCCAACGGTAACTGTCCATCCTCCAAAATAGATCAACTAAAATGATATCTAAGCTATATATGTTTGGTTCTTGAATGGAAGGCTGAATTCTTTGCGAGATGAATAGCACTCTGGCTATCACTGTACAAGCTACAATTTTCTTGCTTAGAACTTCCCAAGCTCCTCCATAAACCTCTGCAACCAAGTCATCTCTTTACTAACCTCTGTAGCTACAACATATTCTGCTTCTGTTGTAGAGAGTGCAACAACCTTTTGCAACTTTGAAAGCCAGATTACTGCTACTCGACCTATGATGAAAACATGCCCAATGATGCTCCTTGTTCTATCTTTATCACCTACCATATCTGAATCAACATATCCTTGTAGAGAAATGTGTGTAACTTTACCACATAATGCATGACCAGTTGTACCTCTCAAATATCTAAGAATCCACTTTATAGCCATCCAATGTTCTTTACCTGGATTATTCATAAATCTACTCACAACTCTCACTGCGTGTACAATATCTGGCCTTGTGCATACCATTGCATACATCAAGCTACCAATTGTTGATGCATATGGAACCCTTGACATATAGTCAATGTCCTCCTATGTCTTGGGATACATATCCTTGCGTTTTGTGTTTTTCATTTCAAACCTTTCCAATAACTTTTCAATGTACTCACTCTGAGACAATGTCTACTTGCAGTTTTTGCCAACTTCCTCTTGAGCACATTTATATCCTGCATGCAATAAGCATGTCATCAACCTATAAGAACAAGATCACACATCTGCCATTGTCTATTTTTGAGAATAAACACATGACATGTACTGATGTCCTATTGTGCCATAAACTTCTAAAGTAGTGAATATGATTTCTTACTTGATAAACATATTTCCTCAAAGTTCCTTAGATGGTGGCATTCGAGAAGAGTCATGGACATGTAAAAAGTTGACTATTCTTTTCTAAGGGTTTTTGGTTGTGAAGCATTTGTCCATGTTGATAAGGAATTGAGAACAAATCTTGAGGCAAAATCCAAGAAGTGCATCTTTATTGGATATGGAGGTAGTGAGTTTGGTTATCATCTGTGGGATTATGAAAGTAACAAAATCATTAGAAGAAGAGATGTTATATTCAATGAGACCATTATGTATAAAGATCACTTATAGAAAAGGAAGAAAGAAAATGCAAACACAAAATATAAAACTCTTGATGAAATCATAGGAGATGAAATTCCAAAGGTTGGAAAAAATGAGAATGTGTAGTAGCAATAACACCAAGAACCTCAAATCTCTAGATGCACTTAAAAGATGTGCAAGGGTAAGTAGACCACCTGAGCGATTTTCTCCTTCTTTCAATTATGTTTTGTTGGCTAATTCTGGTGAACCATAAACGCATGAAGAAGCAAGGCAGGTAGAATCCAAAAGGAGTGGGAGCGAGGCATGGAAGAGGAAATGGAATCTTTGCTATAAAACTAGGCTTGGCATTTGGTTCGCTTGCCTATGGGAAAATTTGCATTGCAGAATAAAAGGGTGTATAGGGGGAAGGAAGAAGAGGGAGGAAAAAGGAGGTACAAGGCAAGGCTTGTTGTAAAGGGGTTTGCATAGAACAAAGGTATCAACTTTGATGAAATATTCTCAATCAAAACTATTTTGAGTCATGTGGCTGCAAAAGAATTGCATCTTGAACAACTAGATTGCAAGACAACTTTTCTTCATGGGGATTTAGAGGAAGAGATTGATATGTAGCATCCACAGTGAAGGTTAAAGAAAAGGAGGAATTGGTATGAAGGTTGAAGAAAAGTATGTATGGTTTAAAGAAAGCTCAAAGGTAGTGGTATTTGAAGTTTGTAAGGGTAGCCATGCATGTAGTCTCATGCTCCTTGCATGCTCCATGATCTTTTTGTTTATCCTCTTTGACACATGATTTTCTTGTGGCGTTCTTGGAGTTGTCTTCTCTCTACTACAAATTCCATTCTATGAATTGTAACTATCAAACTCTTTGCTGTAGTATTCACCTCCATTATAAATCTAATAGCCTTCAATTTCTTTCCTACCTCATTCTTAGCCAAAGCTTTTGATTTCTTAAAAGTTTCAAAGACATCAGATTTTCTTTGAATGCAATAAACCCAAGTTTTTCTAGTTGCATCGTCAATAAAAGTAACATAATAGTGAGAACCACCAAGAGATGACACATCACTAGGATCCCATATATCTCTCATCAACAAGATCCCATACATCTGTATGCGCAAGCTCTAACTTTTCTCTCTTCTTTTCTTTCCCAAGTCTTAGAAGTATGACTCTCTTTTGTTTTCCATTTAAACATAGTTCCCACAAAAATCCAAATGAACTTGCTTCAATCTTGGCAAAAGCTTTCTTGAGTGAAGAATCTGCATCCCCTTCTCATCATGTGTCCAAGATTATGATACCACAAAGCTGTATTTGCTCCTATAGATGCTAAAGTAATAGAGGAGTGAGCATTACCAGTACACAAATACAATGTATCTACCTTGGGTCCTTTTGCATTACCATTGACCCTTTTGTGACCTTCTACAAATTTCCTGCAAATGTGGTTGGGCAGCCTTCATTGTCCAATTGTCCTGCTAAAATTAAGTTTCTATTTAAATTAGGAACATGCCTTACCTCCTTCAGCAATCATTGGTTTCCATTCTGCAATTTTATCAACACCTTGTCCTTTCCAACAATAGTGAGTGCTTGGCTATATAGGAGGATGCGATTGCTTGATCCACTTCCTATGTCACTCGGGATGTAGAAATAGATATCAACAAAGAAATACTAACAATTGAGGCTTTTGCTATGTTGGCAAACCATATGGAAATAGGTGAATAGACACACGAGTAGAATACAAGTAATGCATAGAATACAAGAATTATAACTTAGTAGCACAACCACACACTTGGTTTTTTTAAAGAAGCCTATTTGTAATACAAACTCGTTCCTTCAAACTCACTGAACCATTGTTTCTAATTGGTGTGTCGATTCTCTTGGCTTTTCTTTCTTCCTAGAAAATCAAAGATACACCAGTTGCCGTTGATGTTGGCCAAATCATATTCTTGCTTGCCTCAATGGCTTGAGCTGGCCTATCTCAAGTCTTTGTGGTCTGATCTGAGTCATTGTGCTAACCAAGGTCAATATTTCGGTAATGGATAGATCCACAAGCCCACACGTGGCACCTCAAGGAATAGAAGGATGCACTAGTAGAACATCTTAGCATCCTCCATCTCAACAAGAAGCTCTATGAGGGATTCAGAGATTGGTTTGTTTGCACCCTATTTTAGAAATAGCTTTCTCTTAAGCTTGATATAGCACCTTGAGCAGAAGTTATCTTGGAGTGTATACCATCTCTTCTTGCTTGATATCCATGAGCCATCCAAGGCTATGTATCACTTAGGCACATTGAGAGAACATTAATTCAATTTGTATCCCTATTAAGCTGATTACATTCTAGACTTGGATATATTAAAAGTAAGTGTCCTTTGTTCGAGAGGATTTCGAGTCCAGGTTAGCTACTACATCTAATAAACTACACATAAGGCTAACATGACCTTCATAGGAGGAGATAAAGCTATATCTTATTTGTTCATTAGATGGAGATAGTATGTCCAAGCCTTAGGAGAGCCCTACCAACATCAATATCATGCATACTCATGTTTTGTTAAGAGAACTACCAAATTTCACTCAATCAACTCATAGTAGTGGATAGACGAGTACCATGACTGCCCATCTTTTACTAAAGAGGACAATCAATTTCCACTCAATTAGTTTATAGTAGTAATGCATATAGAAAGCCGGCTAATGGGTTATCTAAGTTTAAAAAATATGTATTTTATTGACCTATACAAAGATTCATCAATAGAAAGTTAAAAAAAGGTTAAAAGTCATATAGTAAAAATATGCACGTAAACTATGGAGAGCCACATATAACGAGGATAGTCATACACTAGATAGGCTTAAGTATTGAGATTGAGGAAAGAACTACGATTCTAAAGGAGGGGTGCAAGAAAGATTTGATCGGCTATGTCCAAAGATATAGTATGACATGCATGAAGGACAAAGGTAGCCAACTAGTGGGTCACAAGGAACTATTGTTGGTACATAGTGTTTTGGTGTTCAAAAAAAGAAGAGAAATACTAAAAAGATTAATTTATTAAAGCAAATCACAACATGGGTCAAAGAAAAATAGTGAATGAGGACCCTCTTAATATGCCACTCCACAAATAGTTCAAGAAGTGTAAGAATGAGGTAGTAGCCATAAAATGTCAAGGAGCCTAGTCTTGCTCCCTAGTTTCTACCCAAATAGTCACAAGGGACAGATTCTTACTTTCAAATAAAAATGAGAGAGAGAGAGAGAGAGAGAGAGAGGACCCTCTTAATATGCCACTCCACAAATAGTTCAACAAGTGTCAGAATGAGGCTGTAGCCATAAAATGTCCGGGGGCCTAGTCTTACTCCCTAGTTTCTACCCAAATGGTCACAAGGGATGGATCCTTACTTTCAAATAAAAGCCAGATGGGGCTAGAAGCTAAATGAAAACAAGATGCCTAGAGAAAGGAAGAGCCAACCACTCCCATATAGTGAATCATGGATGTGAGCCAAATATATTTGTTGCAAACATTTTGCTACACAAGTATGGAAAGTGTGGGAGCATGGAGGATGCATGCCATGTCTTTGCAATTTCCCAGATGTGCTAGGAACGTGTCATAGCAAATCATAAAGCTTTTGTCGATTGCTTGCAAGTTAACAACATAAGTGCTGAAAGATGGCAACCAGGTAAAGTGGCTTTGAATCCAGAAAAATCATCAATAAAAGTGACAAAACCTCTACAAGACCAAGTTTTGAAATATAGACATTTGGCAATCCCGTCAAGGACATATATGTTTGTCAAGTGCAGGCTTGAAGGAGATCCCTTTTCGAGGGCTCGAGAATACCTCAAATGATTTGGTGACCATCTATATTTTTTCTATTCTATTTCTTAAGGGAGAGAGAGAGAGCGCATTGGGGAGGGGGGAAGAGATCGAGGGAGGAGGAGGGATTTTTTGTGCAAATGCTCTTCCTCTTGGTCAACATCACAGGGCCACTCATCTACCTGAATCGTTGAGTGAACTTATCATGAGCCAAGCCAAGTGGTGCCTTCGGTGGACCTGGTCTTGACACTTGAAATTTTATTTCATGAAATTAATTAAAGACATTTTAAGCTTCCAACTTGAGACCCAGCAAAACGGGTCTCCAAGGTGTCGTAGACCGGCCATGCATAAAAATTGGATGGATGCATTTCATCTTCCCAGCGAGAAATCTGGAGATCTTAAGGAGAATTTATCTCAGCAAAGGATTTTTACAAGTCGACAATGGCAGGGCCGAGCTTCTTGGAGCTGATGATCAATACTGTATGTATGGAGGCCAGGAAACATAAATATCTGCGCTATAAGTCGTGTTGAAGGATGCTATGCTCACGGGTGAAACGATAACGTGTCCTTGAGAGAACGAAAAATCACCTGTGCCCCCCACAATCGGTACTCCGGTTGCGACGGTTGGCATTATAACACCTACGAAGCTCAGTGTGCCGTTGTAGCGTGTGGTATTCAAGTTGAAGGTAAATGAACAGAAAACTGCGTAGCCATCGAAGCCAGCGATGGTAAAGAGGCCGACGGCAGAACCGACCTGCTTCGAGGTGGGCTGAGGGTCATCTGTGAGAGGATCATTGAAGCAAAGCGTGGCGCCAAACTGACCAGAGACAGGGGTGATGGTGCTAGAGCCAAGACCAGGGACGCCAGGGACGATAAGGAAATCGGTGAAGTTGACATCGTCCTGCCAGTAAACTGTGAAGGAATCACGGCGAGCAGAGCCCCATTGCCCATGGAGGTGGTCTTCACAGGCTCCAGGTATGGTGGTGGATGACAATATGAGAGCTAGCGAGAGAGCTAAGAAGGCCAAGAAGAAGGTGTTTGTGCCTGTAGTAGCCTTTTCCATGGTGGTGGGCTGTGTTATTGAAAGCTTGCTTTCGCTTCGTCTTCCTTCCTCCCATAGACCATATAGAGAGTCGTCCATAATATTTAAAAACTACACACATACTTTAATATCAATCTCTTTGTCTCGCACTTCCATTGACAACTTAACACGTTATGGTGACATACTTGAATATGAATATGTTTGTCTCCTCCTCCTCGCATCTCCATTGACCTTACATCTTCGATCCCCCCCATTCCCAATATATTTGTTTGTGCTTACACCCATACAACAAATACCTTGTGCTTACACCCATACAACAACAGATACCTTGTGAGCACTAGTGCTTGCCCTTGAGTGTCTTTTGCACTCACTAAAATAAGGAAAATTTGACTCAAATTCCACCTTTCTTTATAATACTACAAGTAGCCTAAGCCATCTACGACGAGTTAGCCCACCTTAGTCAGGTCTTAAGTCAAGGAAATTGGGATCCTCGAAATAACATTTTAAGTTTTATTTGTAATTCTCAATGTTTTAAGGGAATTTTCAAATTGGATCTCTCTTAAGCCTTAGCATATTTGAAAAACATTCTCCATAGCATTGCATACCCCTCCCCTTTGTGTGTGTGTGCGTGTGCATGTGTGCATGTGTGTGTGCGTGTGCACATGTGCATGAGAGAGAGAGAGAGAGAGAGAGAGAGATGCATTTGGTATAACACTATTTTTCCAAAGTAGGTTAAAAATTAGGTTAAAAAGCATAAAAATGTCAAGATTTGGAAATGTAGCCAATTAGCATTTGATATAAAAATATTTTTTCGAAGTAAGGGGACTGCTAGAGCTTCACTAGAATTCCATTAAAGAATTAGGTTAAAAGCATAAAAATGTTGAGATTTGTAAATGTAGCCAATCTCCCCCTCCGGCTCTCTCTCTCTCTCTCTCTCTCTCTCTCTCTCTCTCTCTCTCTCTCTCCTTTAGGCCTTCCAAAAGGAGAGAGAGAGAGAGAGAGAGAGAGAGAGAGAAGGAACTTTTGTTAGCATTCAAATATCCAATGGCAACACAATGTTGAAGACACACTATTGAAATATTCTTTCTATACAAACACAATATTCAAAAATGTTGGACTTGTGTAAAGTCCAAATTCAAAAATGGACTAAAAAAAGTTCACAAATTATGAATACACTAGTAATGGTATTTCTTTGGCTAAACTTTAAAACCAAAGTTTAGTGAAAATTCCAAGTATCTGCTAAGCTTCATAAATACTTCTTATTATGAGTATTTTATTGAAGATGAATAGATTGATAATGAGAATTTCAGATAACTTTCAATATGAAAGTGTGATGGGATAATTCCTTACTATGTTTAAACTTTATTCACTAGGTATATACTTTTAAGATTAATCAAATGAGATACTTGTTGGAATTATTAGAACACTTATTACGTTCAAATACTCAAAACAATCTTAAGATTAATCGAATATTTGCTATGATTAATCTATCTTTTGTTTGGAAGGGCATATGCCATAGTCAAACACTTTCCATGAACATTGTACTTTGGACTCTAACCGCCATTGCCACTATGTCCCTCGGTTATCCCCCCCTACACTGCTCCCACTACCCCTACCCCTCGCCTAACTCCACCTACCCCTATGCCCTGTTAAGCCCCCATACCCCCCCCCTCCCACTACCCCCTAACCCCCCCCTCCTTGACTAACCCCCCTAACCCCGACTAGCCCCCCCCTCACCGACTAACCCTCCCGCTACCTCCTAACCCCCCCTCCCCGTGTTGAGATATCGAGCTCCACTCGTGATATGCCAGGGTGACCGTTGTGCATTTATGTCACCGACTTATTAGCTCTAGATGGTTGGTACATCGCCCACCATGAATAATAGCTCGATGACAGCTATCTTTATGTACTCTAATTAGTGGCTCGGTTAGTATGCCACCTTAGTTAGCTGAGTTTGGTTTGAGACCCACATATAGGGTTCACCTATTCTTTTGTACTTAGAGAGTTCTTTTGGCTTTCACAACTAAGAAGAGGAAAACTGTTTTCAGCCTCCACCTTTGTGTATATTCCCCCATTGTGTATGTAAGAAAGCCGCAAGTGAGACTCCTTACTTCTCTCCCACTCTCTTCACATGGTATCAGAGCTCGGTTCGTGGTAAGGAGCTCAAGAAAGCCTCAAGAAAGCAAACCAAGTTCGCGGTGTCTTGGTAACAGGATCAGTGTTGAGAGTGCTCTCAACGGAAGCAAGAACGGAAGAAGGAGAGAGAGAGAGGCAGAGAGCCACACAAGTTTTGGTGGGTGCAGAACCACCCTAATCTTCTTTTTCATTCATTTATATATGTGTTTGAGTATTGTACATAACCGGGGTAAAGGCACAATGACCTTTAACCCCCACAACCTCCCACTTAAAGGACAATTTGCCTTTAAGGGAGAACAACCAGTGAGCATACTATCCAATGCCCATCAATACACGACAATACTCAAACTGCTGACTAGGTAGACTCTTTGTCAGCATATCTGCAGGGTTATCATCTGTATGAACCTTGACAAGCTCTATGCGCTTGTCCTCAAGTGCCTCCCTGATGAAATGGTACCTGACCTCAATGTGTTTGGTCTTTGCATGAAACACCAGATTTTGTGCTAGCTGAATAGCACTCATGGAATCACTATGCAATGTCGGTACACCTGTATGAATCCCCAAATCTCCCACTAGCCGATCAAGCCATATAGCCTCCTTGCAACCCTCTGTGGCTGCAACATACTCAGCCTCTGTGGTAGACAAAGCAACGCACTTCTATGCACGAGACATCCACGACACTGCACCACCTGCAAAGGTGAACACATAACCAGAAGTGGATCTCCTACTATCCACATGCCCTGCATAGTTTGAATCTGTGTACCCAAGTACACGCATGTCTCCTTTACCAAAGCAGATGCACATCTCCTTGGTACCCTTCATGTACCTCATGATGCACTTAACTGCCTCCCAATGCCTCTTTCCTGGATTAGCCATATACCGGCTAACAACTCCCACTGCAAATGCAATGTCTGGTCTAGTAGCTATCATAGCATACATAAGACTCCCAACCACTGATGCATAAGGAACCTTGGCCATCATGGCCCTCTCTTCATCTGATTTGGGACTATCTGTATGACTCAGTTTCACATATCGAGGCAATGGAGTACTCACTGCCTTCCCCCCCTCCATATTGAAACGCTGCAATACTTTTGTAACATACTCTTGTTGTGAAAGCCAAAGGAGTTTCCTACTCCGATCACGCGTGATGCACATACCAAGAATATGACCTGCAAATCCCAAATCCTTCATATCAAAGGCCTCATGCAACTTGGCCTTTAATGCATCTAGCTCATAAGTATTCTTGCTAGCCAATAGCATATCATCCACATATAGTGCCAGGATTATTAGGCTACTATCCTTAGCCCTTTTAGTGTAGAGGCAGTGATCAATTTCACTCCTTCTAAAACCCTGGGACCGAATGAAAGCATCAAACATCTGATACCATTCTCTAGGTGCTTGCTTAAGACCATAGAGACTCTTCTTCAGCTTGCAAACTAAATGCTCTTTGCCCTTTTCTTCAAAGCCTTCTGGCTGCACCATGTAAATTTCCTCATGCAAATCCCCATGCAAGAAAGTTGTCTTGACATCCATCTGCATAAGCTCCATATCCTCTGATGCCACTAGTCCAAGCATGCATCTAAGTGTGGTCATCTTCACAACTGGAGATAATATCTCATCAAAGTCCACACCCTTCTCTTGCTTGAACCCTTTAGCGACCAAACGGGCCTTGTACCTAGGCACATCATCACCTGTGACCTTCATTTTGTAGACCCATTTACATGGCAATGCTTTCTTTCCATGTGGCAAAGAAACCAAGTCCCAAGTCTTATTCTGCATAAGTGAACTCATCTCTGATTGCATAGCATACTCCCACTTGCGTTGATCCTCACGCATCATAGCCTCTCTGTAGCAAGAAGGCTCCCCGCAATCAGTAAGCATCACATAGTCCACCCCTGGAACAAACTTATCAGGTGGTCTAGACACTCTAGATGATCTTCTCAAGGGCATTTCAGCTTGCTGTCCCACCTGCATATCAGCCACATTTGGCTCATCATTTCCACCAATAGATGATCCATCATCTACCCTTGATTGTATACCTGTGGGAGTACTTGGTGGAACCATTTCTTGCACATTTGGTGCATGGACAGCTTGCTGTCTATCAACATATGCAGGTGGATTCACATCCTGGAAAGTGATTCTCCGCATTTCCACATCCCTCATGGGTGCTTTATGCATCTTCTTCTCATTGAAGACCACATCATGGCTGCATATGATCTTCTTTGCTTCTGGATTCCAGAGACGATAGCCCATCTCTCCACTTTCACCATAACCCAGAAAGATGCATTTCGTAGACTTAGGATCTAGCTTCTTTCGAAGCTCTTTTGGCACATGTGCATATGCCTCACACCCAAATATACGCAAATGAGAGTAAGAGGGCTTCTTGCCACTCCATGCCTCTTCAAGAATACCACCATCCAAACTCTTACTAGGTGATCTATTGATCACATGCACTGCAGTCTTCATTGCCTCAGCCCAAAAACCACCAGAAAGAGCTGCTGAGCTTCAAGCATTCACGCACGCTCAGCTACTGATACCAGTTGAGAGTGCTCTCAACGGAAGCAAGAACGGAAGAAGGAGAGAGAGAGAGACAGTGCTCACAAAATTCAAAATCAGAGAAACTCAAATGCGGTACATAACCCAAACGGCATAAGAGTTTCATTCCATTCTGGCTCATGTGCCCCAACCTGCAATGCCACAAAGAAGTGCTTGGCTGCTCGGTTATTGCAACAACATGATCAAATACCCCTGATACATGTAAGGGATACAAAGTCCCACACTTGGCACCCCTGGCCAAAAGCATAGAGCCCTTCTAAATTTTCCAACTCTGAAAGCCAAAAGTGGTGTGAAAACCAGCATCATCTAGCTGACCCACTGAAATAAGACTCTTGGTTAGCTTAGGCACATGTCTCACATGTTTCAAAACAAATGCAGACCCATTTGCAAAAGAAAACTTTATGTCACCTGCTCCCACTATGTCACATGCATAGTCATTTCCAAGATGCACACAACCTGTCTTTCCACTGTCATAAGTGGAGAACCATTCCCTATGGGGAGTAACATGGAATGAAGCACCAGAATCCAAAATCCAATCCTGGGAATATGCATCATCTGAAGTGGTAAGCAACTCTGTAGATAAACTAGACATGAAGAGAACGTCATTGTCACTATCATGTGTGACTGCATTGATCTCCTCGATCTTCACTTTTCCTTTGTCCTCCCTTGGACTCTCTTCCTTTTGATTTGCACCCCAATTTGCATTCTTTTTCTTATCCTTTTGCTCTCTTTTTAGCTTGTAGCAATCCTTTTTCATATGGCCCTTCTTGCCACAGTGGTAACAATCACTGTTCCGTGCCTTGGATTTGCTACGAGACTTTCCTCTTTCTTGGGACTTCCCCCTGAACTGTGATCTGCCCCTTTGCACATTTAAGGCTGCATCTTGCTTGTTGCCGTCCATAGACTTCCGTCTAATCTCCTCGGCCAACAAGCTACCCACAACATCATCAAATTTCAGTACTCCACCAGATGCAGAGTTACTGACAGCTGTACGGAAGGTATCCCATGAGGATGGCAATGAACATAAGAGAAATATTGCCTTAGTCTCCGCATCAAAATTCATCTTCTGAGCCTGAAGCTGGCTGAAAATAATATTGAATTCATTCAAGTGAGAAGCAATGGAGACCCCTTCCTTCATCTGCAGCTCAAACAACCTCTTCATGAGGTAAACTTTATTGGAGGCAGTTTCCTTCTCATAAGTGGCACACAGTTTCTTCCACAAATCTTCTGTAGTCTGCTCATTTACTACTGTGAAATAAACTGACTCTGCAAGATGAAGTCTAATAGTAGACTTTGCTAATGCATCCAACTCATTCCAATCATCCTCAGACATATTTGCAGGCTTAGCTTCAATCCCTGCCAAGGGTTCAATCTGCTTCTTTTGAATAAGCACATCCCTTATTTGCTCTTTCCATAAAGAAAAGTTTGTCCCATCAAACTTTTTAATGTTGAAAAACTCCTTTTCAGACATGGAAGAGGATGCCATGATGCAAATGAAACAAAATCCCAAATGCTAGTGCCTGCAAGAGAGAATCACACCAAATACCAGGTGCACCCAAATGTGTATGCCACAATAGAGTGAAATATCACCAAAACTCAAAGCTCAAAGCATCAAAAGATGCATCTGACTCATGTGCATATACTATGCATCCATATGAGCAAATCTGGCCCAAAAGAAAATGCCAATAAGTGCCAAATGACTCAAGCATGAACACCGTCCACTGGCATATGCATCAATAATGTCTCATCCAAGAGAGCATAGCACTATCAGTGCATCACCTGCAATGTTTCAAAGCTGTCCCTCAGCATAAAATAGCATCCATGTGCAAAGCGTCCATAAAAAATAGTATCCCACAAGGCAATTTGGGCCTATCAGCGCATCCAACAAGGACCACAATGCATCCAAATGGCCTATAGATCATCCACTGCAGCCCAATTCATACCACGAATGAGCGCACACTGCTCAAACTGCAACCAGAGTGATCTGCATAAGGTATGCTCAAGAAATCATAGTCCCACGCTAATGACCGCTACTGAAAATAGAACCTGGGATGCCTCAAAACATGGGCGCCATTGCATAATTGGAATCAGCAAGAAAATTTGCAAATAGCTCTCTTCTGCCAGAACTCCAAAATCCCAACCGATTAGTGAGAAATGGGAGTCAATACTTATCCACTGCCATGTGGCATAAATCTAAGGTTTCAAAACCTTAGAATGAAAAATGCATAACAGAGAGACGAAATCAAATACACAGAGATCTATAACTATGAAAATCCTCCATCGAATTACGCAAGAACTGACATGTAGGGGTTTTTGGGCGTCCGAAACGCAATGGGACAGACGGTTTTGGAAACCGTGGTCTCAATCACTGGGTCCAACACACGGACTGAAAAACGTTTTTTGAAACAGAGCTGTTTGTAAACTCCACCGGAGTGCGAATGATGAGCAACATAGAAGTTTTAGGACCTCCTGAGTCCACCGAAACTGACAGATCTGCAAATGGTTGCTCCAAACTTGAGTTCCAACACCCGGGCAAAAAACGCAGAAACTGACACAGTGAGTCAGAAATCCAATGAAATGATCCCAGATTCAAGAATGAAATGATCCCAGATCCAAGAAGGTGTTTCCAAGCTCCTGAAGTAATGTGGACACCAAAAGCAAGCAATAGTTGCCTCTACAAGTCAATATGGAGTCTCAGTCATCGAACGGAACAGGGAAAAGCTCAAAAAACGACTTTTTCTTTCAAACCACTTAACAGGCTCTCAAAACCACTTCGTAAAGCCAAAGTGACTTTTCCAAAGGTTCCTCCAAGGTCTCTGCACACTCAGATGCAAGTAAAGTCACCCACAAAGCTTCCCACAAAGCTTCTCCTTCCTCCCACAGAGCTGCTGAGCTTCAAGCATTCACGCACGCTCAGCTAGATCACCCGGGCTCTGATACCAGTTGAGAGTGCTCTCAACGGAAGCAAGAATGGAAGAAGGAGAGAGAGAGAGACAGAGAGCCACACAAGTTTTGGTGGGTGCAGAACCACCCTAATCTTCTTTTTCATTCATTTATATATGTGTTTGAGTATTGTACATAACCGGGGTAAAGGCACAATGACCTTTAACCCCCACAAGTGTTGCTTTCCTTTTTCGAGTTTCGGAGCAAATCTCTGCAGGTAGCAGAGCCGAAAAGTGCAAGAGTGCACTATCTCAGATTGGGACGTCCTTCGCAGTGTGGTGAGAGGGGAGTGACAGAATCCTTCTTATTGCCTGTTGATGCAAAATCGTCACTAGGAAGTGACTGTGTGGTCAAATACCACTTTCGTCAATTTTGCAGATTTGCCCTTGTGAGGTAGAAGTTGTGTTTTTTGCAGTGACATAATATTTTTGTAGTGTTGTGTAATGGCGTCTGATGCTCTTTCACAGATAGTCATTGAAAAGCTTGACAAGAAAAACTTCCAAGCATGGAAGTTTAGAATGACAATTTTCCTTAAGGCAAAAGGCTATTGGGAGTTCATTACTGGAGCTGAACAAGAACCAGTTATTCCTAATGTTCCCAATCAACAAGAGTTGCAAGCATTTAAAGGCTGGCATGAGAGTGCCAGAAAAGTTATGTACTGGCTATCTATCAGTATTTCAGATTCTATGATTGTGCATATTCAGGATGTAAGCACACCGAAGGAGGCGTGAGATACTTTGACAAAAATGTATAGCACAAATATGCAAGCCAGGAAAATGCAACTCAAGCAAGAGTTGCATAATGTGCAGAGAGAAAATATGACCATCAATGACTACCACATGAAGGTGAAGAAGATTGCAGATGGACTTGCTTCTATTGGGTCGCCAGTGGAAGATGATGATTTAGTTTCTGTGACCTTGAATGGTCTAGGAAAGGATTATGCACAATTCCGGACATCCATTGCCATCCGTGAGAATTTTCTTGATTTTGGGGAGTTGATTGCTCTTCTAATTTCGAAAGAGCAAAGAAATGGTGGTGCATCATGTGGAGAGAGATGGCTTGTAGCCATCATGTTGATACCAAGAGTGAACTAGTTTTGAAGTTGCATCTGAGACAATCTGAGGTCCTGGTAGATAAGCATCTTTCAATTTTTGGTAGGACATGCTCAGGCTCCAATGAATATGCACATGGATTGATCTATGAGCATGGATCCCCAAGTTAAAGATAAGAATTTGGTGTAGAGGTAAGAGATGTCTCAAACTAGGGACAATAAAAAATATATGCCCGCAAGTCAGAGGTGCAGGTCAAGAATGGAGCCATAGATTTTGGTCAAGTTTGAGATTAAGAATGGAGTCATTATCACAGCTGAGTTAGCAAAGGCTCGTGACATAGAGCAGCATTGAGTTAGAGGACACCTAGTCCTACTAAATCAACTACCAAGAAATAGAATAATGAACCTTGCACCACTGACACCAAGATGTGGCCATTCTCAATATTAGAGACCAAGTTCAAAGGCACATAGGGTACCATTTTTTGAATGATGAGTACTAGCTTGACCACCACCTATCAAAAGACATCATCATGAGCATGTCCACACTAATGACTATTGCCATAACGACATACATCACAAGGACAATTGTGAGCCTGACAAGGAACAACCAAGGTCCCCAGTTAGTAATTGTCAAAGCTAAGGTGGACACACCTATAAACATCAAGTTTCAGGATTTCAAAAGAATCAGGGATGAGGATCTATAAAACCATTTGTAGAGTTTGCTACGAGTCTATGATATAAATGGTACTGTGACCAAGAAAGAGTACATGAATAAATTTCCTTGTACTTTGACTAAGATAGCACGATAGTTGGTTCAACCAATTTCCAATCGACTATTTCAAGGATTGGGAGTAGATGTCCAAATCTTTCCTCAAGTAGTTCAGATAAGAGTTTTATGAAGAAGATGTTTGCACAAAGATTAGTGATCTAAAGTAGAACGAGAATGAATTCATCCAGGATTTTGTACGACAAATATGAGCTCTTATAGAGAAACTCAGTACACCTCTAGATAATAAATTGCTTCATGCACAGTTAATCATAGGTTGTCCTCAGATGAATATGAGGTCTCTAGAAATTATCAACCTCACAAGGACACATGAAGAGTTTCTAAATTGAGATGTTGCATTATTGAAGAAAAGTCGACTTGCCAAGAAATGTGGTGGGACAGTACACACACACACACACACACACACACACAAGGTACGGGTATCAGTAGCAATTGAGGTGCTCATGCAAGAAGAGCACAAAACTCCTCCTTGGATTGTAATTTTTGCACATATTTGAACTTAAATGAAGAAGCAAAATAGCAATGTATGGCAGTTAAACAATGCAAATATGAAGATTGAAGAAGAAAAACAACAATGTATGGCAGTTAAACAATGCATTTTTATGATATATGCATTATATTTTCTTGCCACTATTTTCTTATGCTGAAGTTTCTTTTTGTAAAAAACATCTTGCTGAAATCTATTTAATTGTGTCCAAAATTTTATGAAGGAACATAAGGAGCCCAGTACAACCAAGGCTCAGGAAGTAAAGGCTGAATATGAAAGAATTTATGAACAAGGGAAGGATGATGGTTTAATATATGTTTGCATATAGCCACCTTGTCAAAGCTATGGAAGGGGAGGCCTCCTCAAGGGGCGAGGTCATGGGAAAGCCATCCCTTCCAAGAGGATTATGGTAAAAAAAGGATCAAAGGGAAAGGTTAAGTCTTTAAATATGCCAACCTTAGATGATCAACAAGTTGAGAAGCAAGAAAAGGGAGGCAAGGGCTTTTCATGGCCTTGGCCATGGTCGCGAACATGGCCATGATAATTCTCATGGCCATGGTCATGGGGCAAGTATTATGGCACAGTGCTGTGGGTCTAGCTCTAGCAAAAGCAACAAACATTCTCTTGTGGTGAGAAGATAACTGCAACATGCAAAAATGTCTACCTCTTCCCAACATAAGAAAGAAACATTTATAATAATTCCTTATAGATAGAGTCTTGTCCAATCAAGTGTAGAAGAGCTCCATATGAACACGATGTTAGAGAGGCAAGTTTTGAATTTACAATGAATATGTGATATAGAAATTTTAATGGATTGGTGAAAATGGCATCTACCAGCTTTCTAGGGTAATGTGTATCTCAGTAATCATGTGATGAATTGATCATGTCATTTGGGATTGTTGTAGAATGTGACTTGGATATGTCGTCAATGATTCAGATGTGGTAATATTTTAAATTGTGGGCTCTAAATCTTCAATGCTATTTTACTTTTAAGGTATCTTGTAAACTAATTTCTTGAAGCCAATGAGAAGATTGAATCCGTGGTAGAGATTAATGATTCTGTTAAGGAGCATGTTGCCACAATATAAGAAGCACATGCTAGTCAAGGCAAGAAGTCCAAAAGGGATGTCAACTAGAAAGAAGGGGATTTAGTATATCTTGAGATAGTCAAGAATTGGCAAGCGCTAGCCCAAGATTTCCTTTTGAAGATTTAAACCATTCCCATCCATTCAAAAGATCACCTATTTGTTAATGAAAATGAAGCTTCCAACAATGAGCTAGAGTATGCACAATGTCTTTCCATATCTTGGTTAAAGCCCTATATTGGACCAACTCTATGCAATGTCCGAGATTGAGTATATCTTCAGATAGTGAAGAATTGGCAAGCGCTACCTCAATCTTTCCTTTTGAAGATTTAAACCAGTCATAATCATTCAAAAGGTCAACAATGTCTCAATTTAAAATGAAGCTTCCTATGAGCTGGACCATGCACAATGTCTTTCCATATCTTGGTTGAAGCCCTATATTGGACCAACTCTATGCAATGTCCCAAAAGAGTAACAACCAATGAATATCACCAAAGCAAAAGTGATAGAGAGTGCATATACTATCCTCCATGATTGGAAACACAATTTCAATCACTAGGATACGAAAACTCTATACCAAGTTTAGAGACGAGCAATGCATGAAGTAGTCGGCTCAATGAGTAATTATTCTAGGATTATCCCCAAATATTAGTGGTATGATTTGGAACCATTCACCTACCATCATGCTAACTAGGAGGGAATATGCATGCACTCATTGCAATTGACACATTAGCTCATCACATGTGCACTAATGTACCACCTTAGTTCTTCTTAGGAATATTTTATCATGTACCATTGTCCCATCCAGATCCTGAGTCGGAGGACTCATCAGACACTATTTATGTGGGCCAATTTTCAAACCTGAGGGTCAATCAAAGTTAGACCTACCTTGACCCACTTGGCGAACTAATAGTGCAGTACGTCAACATAACCTATTGGGAAAGATAGCAATAAATGGTTACTACATGGGACAACAAAAAAGGCAATAATTAGGCACTCTATAAGGCAAAAAGGCAACCTAAAATGCACTTGAAAAAGAGCCATAAGTAGGGAACACTATTGCATATAAAGTGAGGATTGTTCCATACCAACTCCAAAGACTCCCTATAACAAGGGCATATTTCTATTAATATTTTCAAACAATTTTCAATAGAATATAAAAATTTAATACTTTTCATAAAATAAAAAAAACTCTATAATAATAGGTTATATTATGCATGATCTTTCATAATAGAATACATTCATAGATATTTAGATTTCAAAATAATATGTTTTTACATATTTTTAAAAAATAATCTAGTCAGTACAACTTTTAACTTTGACACAACTTTTATTTTACTGTGGCTTTACATTTTAGTACTGATGTTTTTCTCTAGTATGTTATTTTTTGAAATATTAGAGTGATAAGAAAATTTTGATTGAAAAGTGTTGGCGCCTAGGTTAAGGGTTTAATGCCCAAAGGAGATTGAAAGAAGCATAAACTACCCAACAAGAGCATCGAGTGCAAGGAGAGAGACTCGGCCACTCTACCTTAGGGGTGAAAGTTGATTACTATGCAAAGTTAGAAGGATGAAACACTGGTATTAGGCTGAGGCATTCCAGAAGATTGGCATATGAAGGCCCATTAGGGCAAGTGGAATCCAAATATTCTTCTACATAAAGTTTGGATTTTGAATGATTGGACATTTCCTTTTTAGAACATCCAAATGTGCATGGGGACCATCCTAATCAACAAAAAGAAATACTTCTTTGATACTCAACTTGTATTCTAGAAGAATCTCATTGAGAAAGGTAGGAAAAAAAAAGATCAACCACTGCACATGGCCAAAGAATCAATAGGCAAGAAGAACAGCGCAAGAAGAACAGCGTGCCTTTGATGGAGAAAGATGCCACTGAGTACTTGAAGAGATGAATGTGAAATAGCTAAGGAAATTTTCTTGAGTTCCTATTGCCATGGACAGAGATCCTACCAGCCTACTGATGTACATGAACCTGCACCTCTAAGGCCTAAAAATATTCTAATGGACAAGTTGTGTGTTGGTCAATAGTGACCTCATACTCATGAAGGCAGGTATGACAACAATTGGAGACTTGGTGATCCTAACCTTTTGAGTGGATGACCTACTCACTCTGGGTTTGAAGCAAATAGAGTGGAAGCACCTATGGAATGAGCAAAAAAGTCCAAGTCCAGTTCCATCATCAACGTAAAATTTCAAATTTTCAAGGACCTGTCAGATCAGCTCCAAACTTTGCAAGGGTCTTTACTTCTTTTTTTTAATTTCCTTACAAAGTTTAAGGTGCATTGGATGCCGGATGTGCCACCAGGGAAAAAGAATGCTCATATTCACGTGTGGATGCTATGTATATGAAGGAAACAAGCGCAACGGAAGCGCAACGGACACTGACATCCATATACCACAACGTTAGGTCAGCACCAAACTTTGCAAGGGTTTTAAAATAAGTTTTTTTAATGTCCTTGCAAAGTGTAAGGTGCATTGGATGTCGGATGTGACACCGGGGAATAAGAATGCCCATATTTACATGTGGATGCTATGTATGTGAAGGAAAAATGCACAATGGACATCTGCATCCATATATCCCACCGTTGGATCCGCTCCAAACTTTGAAGGGTCTTAAAAATTTTGGTTTAAATTTCTTTCTAAATTATCACGTGCATCGGATGTTGTATGTGCGACCATGAGCAAGAATGCACATATTCGCACGTGAATGCTACTTGATATGAAGCAAAAATGTGCAATGATGATGAAGACCCATATAGTCATCTTCAAAGTTTCTTAGGAGTTTGCCATGTCAATGGTGCCACAATAGATGAATAATACATGACTACTTCCTGTGTACCTTAGTTAAAAATGCACAAAGGTTGTTCAAAGTTTCCAATTGGATACTTTCTTGATTGGTATGCTATATCAATAGCATTTCTACAAAGGTTCAAATAGGAAATCAATGAAGAAGATATTCACACAAAGTGAAGCAAGCTGAGACTGAAGAACAAAGGAGAGTCCATCCAAGACTTGGTACTTAGGATGCGAGCTCTTATCAATCATTTGACACTATGCAAAATGACAAGTCTATGTGAGTCTGGTTGATTACAAGATGCACCCAAGTGGACTTGCCTAAGCTAGAAATAGTCAATCCGATAAGGCCTATGAAGAGTTGCTAGGCCGAGCTGTCACTTTGAGAAAAGTGAAGGCTTGAAAAGAAAGACAAAGAAGAAAGATGCCGACAATGATATTGAAGAAATGCTGACAAAGAAAGATAAGCTCAAGACCGAGCTGAAGAAGGCCTTGAAGGAATTAATTAAGCATTCGAGGAAAACCAGGCAGTAAGGAAAAATGGTGTAATAAGTGTTCTAGGAATGGACTCTTACAGGAAGAATGTAAAACAAAATACTACAATACTTGTACCAATTTTGGACACTTTAGACTACTTATTCAATGGAGAAAGTCACCAAGTATCAGTGAGTCACGTGACTAGTGATACTTGGCCTTGGAGTAGCAAACCACCATGACCCGAGTAGAAAGATAAGAGTAAGAATGGTAAGGAGAAGATAGATCCGTCTAAGCTCAAATGTTTTTGCTATGGAGAAAACCATTTTTGTTCTAACGAGACCATTTGAAGTTCCTCAAAACTAATATGGAAAGGAAAGAAGTGGATCGAGAGTGTCGAGTAGTTGTAGATGAGCTACCAAATGCTTGTGATGCCCAAGTTTTTACCAAGTCAAAAGTTTAGTTGCAACCTTTGCAGATGAGGATCCCTCAAACAAAGATATTAATTGGAAATCACAAAAGGAATTTGCTACTATGATTACTAGGGATTTGAAGGGCAAGGCACCAGCAGTAGAGATGTCAGTCAAGCAGAGTCTGCTACCTATCATAGAGACAAGGGAATCTTCAAAGTCTGAGGAAAGTACACAGGAACTAAGCACCTCATCAGATTCTAGTGTAGAGCTATCCCGAGTATGGGAAATATTCAAGAATATGGAGATCCATTTAACATTTGTTGAATTGATGTAGATAGCTCTGTGTTAACAACCATTGAGCATGTTGACGGATCTGGCCCATCCAAACCCTATGGGTTTTGACCCACAAATGACTCAAGATCGAGGTAGTCATCGGGATCGCCCAAATTGGCAAGGATAACATGAGCCATTTGGATCTCGTATATGGATAACCCAAGCGCCATTTGAAGACAAAAGGAAGGTTGTAAGAATTAGCATATGCCTTGATGCCATATGGGCCCAAGGGGTTGTAACAAGAGAGAGAGAGAGAGAGAGAGAGAGATTGGTACAAGGAATAGGGTTGGACCTTTCTTAAATGGTGACATGTATAAACGACCAAGTGGTTGACTTTGTCTTTATTGTTGTATGCAACCTTTGAGAACTACAAGATCTCTTCCTACTTGTGTTGAGATTGAGGTTTGCTTGTTCTCCTTGTTTTCTTTTGGGGTTTGCCATGATTCCCCTTCACCCTCTTCCCTTCTCCCCTCCCCCTCCTCTCTCTCTTCTCACCCCCCTCTTCTTCGTGGAAACCCCATTTTGCAATGATCTAGTAGGCACTTGAGTGACACAAGTGAAGGCTTCACTATGCAAGGCTCCCACAAGGAGTAGCATAGGAGTTAGGAGCTCTATCAGCACACTTCTAGCATCCCCATGACATGTGTGTCTCCGCCAGAGAACAGATCGTTGGCACCGTTTTTGGGGAGATACAAGGTATGCTTTTGCATTTTTTTAAGCTTCCTCCCATAAACAACCCATTGCACATGGCCTTAGGCTTTGCTAGTAGAGGTTAGGAGTGGATGTGAAGTGGAAAAGAGTGGAGAAAGAGTGATTTTAGAGAAAAAATTCTTATTGTTCAACTTTTTGTGCATAAAGCCATTTTCATGCATTTGAGCTTCTTTTTTATTGTTTTTTTATGTTTGTTTATATAAGAAGGTACTAGAATGATTGCTAAGCTAGTTATAGTGTCAAATCCAACTAAAAGCACTTGAAAAAGAAGATTGGAGTAGAATTTTGAAGTGGTTTTGGGTGCTTGATGGATCAACTTGTAGGAATTACTCGTTTGTGTACCAAAAGTTATTATTTTGTGATTTGTTTTGTTTTTGGTAGGTAGTTTAGGTCCTTCAAAACCCCCCTATGCACACAACCTGGAACAGAACTTGAAGAATCACTAGGAATCATCAAAAGAGAGTCTATAACACTACATGTTCCAAGACATTTCCTATCCCACCCAGCCATCGTCATAGCTCGGTATCCCGCAAACTCATCACCATAGTCTCTATCCCATTGGCTGACACATGTCAGTCACCTAACCCACCACCCTAATTATGATTTGTCAAGGGTTACTATCCCACCGGACTGATAGGCATTGACTCGGTGCCATAACCACGATACCTCTAACCATGCCGTACCGGTATCCCTCCAGGCAAACTATCCTGTCAAAAGTTAACCCTTCAACCGGTGTCATCCTTCCATCCCGCCAACTTGAGATATCCCACCTCCTAGTGCTTTAATGTCCCAGTGGCATACCAACCCAACCCAACCCACCAACACATCTCATCTACTATCCCATCGATTGGAACCTTAAGGCTAACCCTCCAACCTGGTGGCATATAGCTAACCCTCTAATCGGACGGATAACTTTGGGAACCAATTCTCTGATGAGAAATATAGAACTGAATTTGAGGCAAGGTGTGCCTTCGTAGGGATCTCATACATGCACTTGAGGTTTGGGAGAATTTTCTCCAAGGAGCTCTGAGGATAGCATTTCAAACTACATGCAGCCCTCAAGAGCCTCTGAATCCCCATACACAAGCATAGCTCTACCTCGTTCTCTAGCTCCTTCCATTGCCTCTAGACTAAGGGGGGCTATAGCTCTACCTCATTGTCTAGCTCCTTCCATAGCCTCTAGACTAAGGGGGACTACATCCAACATGTTCAGACAATTAGGCCAAATGGATTCAGTAGAAGTGGAGAACCCTTTTGCCAGTATGCCATGGAAAAGGGAGGCCAACAACAACCACTCCTTGCACCGCACGAAGGGATTGAGGCCATTTTTGTGGACTCAGGACCGCATGGAATATGAAGACCCATGGATGAGGGACTTTTCTAGAGAAAACCCCGGGCTTGGAGACTCATAGGACTTCCAAGAGGGAACCCCTCATGAGCCTCTGACCCTCCAAGTGCCCCCAACTTCACTGTTATGCCACCAGCCACTAGCTATGTGCACATCCAAGTTTCACCCTACAAACCAATGCAAGGAGCATCCATGCAGATGCCTGGTAACCCACTCCCTCAGGGAGTCTAACAGTTTACTCCCATAGTCACAATCCCAATGTTTGGGGAAGTAGGCTTCATAGCCCCAACATCAGCACAGGAAAACCAATGGATCCTGCTCCTAGGGCAAGACTTGAGCCTCTACATTCTAGTAGGACCACAATAGTGATGCCTCCTCAAGATTCCCAAACAGTGCTATAGGATGAGGCGATGCACATCCTAGTGGCTGCACTAGGAAGGGGGTCCTCTCCACCCCCGGTTGTACTCATATTTCTAGCAGGGAACCCCATACACTTTAGGAGTCGACCCATATCGATCTCCAAGTTGATAACTAAATTTCTCAAGGAAGGAGATCTAGTATCCCACATGGAGTGATTTGAGAAAATACGCAAGGAAATTTGGGGCTCTCGGAGATCTAAAATGGTTAACACATTTGGCCTCATCCTAGATGGCAAGTCAGGCCAATGGTATAGGGATCTCAGCCTTGACGAGAAAGTCAACTAGGAGGCATTGCAAAAATCCTTCATTGTATGGTTCACTCCCAGTGGTCACAAGTGGAGCCCGATTAATCAGTTGTATGAGGTAAAATTGAATGAGAATGAGTCCCTTTGAGACTACATTGATGGGATGAAACACCTCAATTCCCACTGTGAACCACATGAGAGTATGAGCAATGAGCGACTATTGCCATGCTTCCTCATCGGATTGGTGGACCCAAGGTGGCATGACCATCTGATGGTTATGAACCCCACGTCTTTCAAACTTTGCAGCAAGGTGGCCATATGTATAAGTGACAACGTCATGGATAAGGACACCAAGGAAAAAACTACAACTCCGTTTAAGGTATCGCAATCAGTAAGGTCTTCTAGTATAAAACTAAAACCAACCAAGAAGGAGGATAAAGAGTCTAAGGGTTTAGATATGGGTGAGTTGGCCTCTAATCTACTAAATCAACTAGGCCAACTGTGGAAGGGGGGGACCTCCAAGGAAGCATCGAGTAACCCCCACTTATTTCTGAGAAGAGAATTTTTGGTGTGGATTATGCAATGGCAATCACCCCTCGAATGAGTACCCCTACCTCATAGCAAGGCAAGCACTCTATTGTGGACACTGCTATAGATGGGGGAACCATGATGCCTCTTAGTGCCATTTTTGAAGGTCTTTCCCCAATTGATCTACCAACCAAGGCCCCAACTCGCCCCAACCAACCCACCCGACCCGATGAATGCACAAGAAGCCCCTCTAGCCATTCCAAGGCAATATAGGGCACAACATGCTTCATTACTGCCATCCATACTAGGTCTGCAACTTCCCCCACCTCATATAGCTCCAATCAACCAAGTATTGCTGGAGGAACTATCTAGTGATTGGGAAGAGCCTGATCAGGATCATGGCCCTCCTGTGGCTATCATACTTATGAGGAAGTAAGTGGCATCATAAGTCACTACCTTTTACATGAGGATCACCATTTCTAGTATACCAGATAGCACTTGTGGCCTTGAGGGCAAGAGACATGAATTACTTGGCACGTAAGGCCCTTGATCCAATGCTATACATGTCAAGGTCCACACAGGGCAAGCAAATGCCCATATATTGGCAGAGCAAACCCTCTTGTATCATGCTTTAAATGCCAATGGCCACACTTTTTAAAGGACTGTCCTTATAAGAATCTCACCCAGTGGTCGCATCCACTATAGGTCCCATGCCCCTATGTGATGGATACGGAGTAGAGAATTTATTTAAATATTTTCCCTTGAAAGGGCCAATGACTCTAACCACCATGCTCAAGAGCACTAGCATCAATTTGCTAAGCATCGAACAAGGTCAAGTAGTAGTGGTGCCCTTGAAGGTCATCACAAGGATGCAGGAAAAGGCCCTAGGCAAGGAGATGAAGAAGCAAGCAAGGAAGGACAGGACTTCCACATCTCAAATTCCCAAGGCACACCAATCCCCATAGGACAAGCCCAAGAAGGTCACCAGGGTGGGTAAAGGAACAAATCAAGTGCTTATCCAAGATGGTTCAAATCAGGAGACAACCACCCTTGCCACCTCCTCTACATTCGGACGAGCCCCTTCGCTGGATGATCCTAGCATGACCCCATACCTAGAGGTAAATAAGTTAGTGCAAGCCCAAGGCCTCACATCTCCACCTTCTCATAAGAGAGCTTATCCAGGCCTAGTCTTAGAGAAACAAAGCTTAATAGACACTCAGAACTTGGCAAGGGAATGCCAAGATAAATTTGAGCATAGACTCAAGGTCAACAGAGGGTCAGATACCATCAACCTTGACCACCTAACAACTTATCGGGGACAAACATACTTAGGGTGCTAGAGAGAGTGGAAGAAGAGGAACCACCTAGCTCTAATATGTAGGGTCAACTACCATCCACCCTGAGCACTTGACAACTTATAGGGGAGCAAATGTACTTAGGGTTCCAGAGAGAGTGGAAGAAGAGGAACCACCCATCTCTGCTAACTTAGAGGTCTAGGACTTGATGCAACAGATGTTTCAAGAGGACCCAATATTGCAGAACCTGAGAGAGGAGGAAGACCTCTATGGCTTTGAGGATCCACCATTGGTGGGAAGGGAGACCTCCCAGGAACAATGTGATATTGTTGGGTTAGCGGCCTCCTCTCCATAGAGGTCAAAATGCCAATTGCATCCTTACTGTGAAGGAATCCTACCCTCTGGCAAGACGTCTCAAGTTAGATGCATGAACCTACCAACCCCGAAGAAAACCAACCACAAGAGGAGGGCCAGAACCTACCTAAGCTTCCCATCAATAAATTAGGGAAATACTTTGAAAGTGATAACACTAATGCAGCTATCCCCATAATCTACCAGAACCAAAAGATCAAGATGCCATCCTAGATGGGTGAGCAGGTATAAGTGTCTGCACCAAACAATGTTGGGAAACATGGGGGAAGCTTCCCTCAAGCAAACCCATATTGTAGTGAAGTTAGTCAACAACGGAATTGTTGAACCTCTTGGAGTTCTCACGAGTATTAACATTAAGGTTTTTGGCAAGTGTACATGTCCGGACTTGTACATGATTGGTGCATGGACAACATCTATTTATGCCATGAGGAGCAAATCATGTGAGTGGACGTGCACATCTACAATGCCCACCCACTGTCAAGACGGCTATTTTCCATAGAATCCGATACAATGGACAAGACAACATCCTTGAAACTATTCCAAACTTGTGAGAGAGACTGCAATAGGAAGGATAGATCAGTTTTGGTATGCCCCTCTTCTCAAGATAGAGTTCTCTCAAAATTGGATATGCATCCTAGCAAATATTGATATCCCAGAAAGAATAAGGTTCCAAATAACAACCCCCGAGCATGAAGAGTTGGATATCATCATCATAGGTTGTGTTATTGACATCCCAGAAAGAATAGGATTCCAAATAACAACCCCCAAGCATGAAGAGTTGTGTTTTTGTCACCTTCTTTGTGGCCCATATCGTCATCTTCATCCTCTTTCCTAGATCCATTGGCATCATTATTTGGATCTTCTGTCGGCATCTCCATATCCACATTCCTATCTTCAAAAATATGTTTGCTTCGAGGAGAAACTTGGACCATGTACCACCATCTCGGATCCAAACGATCCGGATGAAAGACCACCTCCGTTGAATATTTAATATAGGTGCTAGTAATTATATTCATTTATGCTCAAGTATTAAATATATATATATATATGAACATCTACCAACATTTGTTTGAAAACGAAGATATTAGCTTTTAATCAATTCATTAGTGTGTACCTGTTCACAATGCTTTGGAAGAACAAAAGTATCACTTTCATTGGTCCAAGGTCTAGTGGAGTCAATGTGAAAGAAACCACATGTATCTCTCCTGACTATAGCATTGGAACCATTGTAGATATTTCTAAACCATTTGACATCAAGAATGAAAATACTAAATCATCTAAAGTCAACTTCATAGATGTCATGTATGGTCCCACAATAATCTAACTACGAGGAGAGAAGATTGGTATCAAAAGCACTTGCTCGCTTATCTTATACAAAGTTAGCCATGACTCCACAATCATATGTGACTCTCCTTGAATTGATGTGTTCCACATGAAAATGCCGTCCATGTGACCACAATGCATTGTACTCTTTGTACTACAAAAGAACATGGTCAAAACAATGAGGATGCTAAGATCCAATATTCTTTACCCATCATTTAAAAGTGTATGAAATATAATGAAGGTGATATGATAGTGAGCATACCTGACAATGCCACTGATCTTGTAGATAGCATTTCTAACATCTTCTTATAAGAATCCTCTCACTATAATTGGGAGGATAAACTACTCAAGCAACAAAGGAGTTATAACAATGTGTCACAATCATATAAGTTACACGAAAGCATCGTAATCTTAGTTCTACTCTTCTTTCAAGCTACCATGTAGAATATATGTACGACCTTGTGCCAATCATGGGACTTGAGGCCATTAATCTTGTTGTCCTTTGTAAATGCTCCCCTCAGGCAATGCATGTGTCCCATGGGGTCTGAAAATATGCAATATCCGCCTTGACCCTTGCCTCCTCTACCTTGAAAAGGATCCATGGTGCCTGTGGGAGAACAATTCTAGGATGCTCTTGGGTTCCTGAACCACTATCCTGAGTTGTAGAATCATGCTCTTGAGTTCTACACACACGTTCTTGGGGCCACAAGTGAGGCATCCTACCCATCTCATGCAGGTCTTCTCGCACTCCCCTTGTGTCTTTGTCATGAACCAAGTGTGCCCAAATAGAAGCCCCCACCTTCTTGAAGATATGCATGGGATCCAGGAGGTGATTGATTTGTAACTCGCCCTGATATGCAAGCTTGTGAAATATAGAAAGCCCATCCATACTAGGAAGAGGCTCCTCACTATTAGCTCTCTAATCCCGAATCTAGTAACTTGCCTTCCTCTATGGATCGGTGGTGGATCTAGTTGACCTTCATGTGTAGGATGATCAAGCGGAAGATATTGAGCATGACCTTCATAAACCATCTTCCTCATATGTTTGGAGTGTTGCGCATTCAACCCACAAATAGGACAAGCATGGTACCCTTGTGTTTTAAGTCCTACATATATGCATGGACACATAGGGCATTAGACATGCATAGATCACACCACAATAAAGCATAAAGGTGTCAATAGGCATGCAAAAGCATGTACCTACATACTCCCCATGTCTGGTCCACATTGCACGTCTGCTGCCCGCCTCAAGGCTCTCAAATTATCAAAGACACATATGCCCCTCAATAGGGTCTGTAGCTCCTCGATAAAGGGTGCCATGTACACGTCCATATTTTTGGCCTTGTACATCCCCAACACAAGTAGGGAAAGCATGAGGTGTCCCTTCTTTATTGTTAGCCATGGTGGGATATTGTAGTTCACCAAGACTATGGGCCATGTCGACCAAGATGTGGAGGGTAACCCAAAAGGGTTCATGCCATCCATTGCGAGCCCAAGATGTAAATTGTGTGGCTCCCTTGCAAAGTCCGGCCAAAGGTTGTCTATGTGCTTCGAAGCAACACAATGTGCAGGGTTCCTCAAAGTGTCATCGGTGGACCAGTGTGCAGCATGCCACATCATCAGTTGCGCAATGAATTTGCATCTGAACATGTGCTATATTCTAGGGATGATAGGAAAAGAGTCAATGTTTGCTTGGGTGTAGCCAATCACAGAACTTTTTTTGGGGCCATTTTGGGGTCGCGATATGCGATGCACTCCTAGGTGAATATTTGAATTTGTGTAGACCCGTGCTCTCGTCATAAATTTTCCCGATGTCATGATGGCGCACTGGCATAATAATGAGATGCAATCCATTTATTCTAAGCACTGCATAGCTCAACACACGACATCTATGCACTGCTTCGCACAGTACAGTCTCTAGCCTGAGCCACTTGACCATTTATCATCACGCAGCCTTTTGTTGCAGCTTTGCCACCTGTCACTGGCACCACACCCATGCAAATCATTAAAATTGAAGGTTGTCTTGGAGAGACCATCGTGTTGGTTCTTGGCATAATAATTATATGCAATCTATCATTCTGAACACCGCCGCCACAATGCATTATCTGGCCTAAACACCTATCATTGTGCAGCCTTTTGCCCATGCAAATCATAGGTTGGTTTGGAGAGACCACTGCACTGGTTTTTGGCATAATAATGAGATGCAATCTATCATTTTGAGCATCGCCACAGCGCAATCTCTGGCCTAACGACTTGTCATCGCCTAGAATTCAAGGTTGTCTTGGAGAGACCATCACTTTGGTTCTTGGATTTATAGCTCCATTACCTATTTTTATGTATTACAGAGGAGGTTTATGACAACCAGCGCACTAGCAAATAAAAGATCTATGACAGCCACCGTACTAATTCTTGGAGTTATATATTTGTGTACCAAGGAAAATGTATTCCGTTGTGCAACCAAGCAAAATGCAATTGACGATATGGCCCTTAAGGGGTCCCCTCTAGGGGCAAGGGCCAGATCGACATGCCATTTCTATCTATTAAATGGCATGTCGATATGGCCCTTGCCCCTAGAGGGGACCCCTCAAGGGCCATATCGTCAATTGAATTTTTTGAAAGTTTAGTTGTATTTTTCTAGATTTATCTCAATGCAACCACAATGGTGGGTTGTTGGAGTTATTTTAGCCCTATTTTGGTTATTAACTAAGGAAATTGTAGTCTTGCTTTACTGGTATTTTAGTCTTTAATGCAGTAAATATAAATGAGGGCAAAAGTATAATTTATCAACTGAAGATTGAGCAAAAGAGATTACAATGTACATCTACAGCCAATAACAGGTTATATAAAAATTAACAACTTATCTCGAGAAAAAATTGAACAGAGGATCTTACATTAATAAAAACTCGGCCATTGCTAAGAGCCTTAAAGTCCAAAAGATTACATCTAGCAACCATAACCATTCAAATATAAAAGTTAACAATAGTGCATATTGAGAGCCTCAAATTGAACAAAAATAGATTATATAAATGTAATAAAATCTTGCAATTGCTGAGAGCCTCAGAGACCAAAACATTACATCTAGTGAGCAAAAAGATCATTGAGAGCCTTAGAGGCCAAAAGATTACATCCAACCATTGCTGAGAGCCTCGTATGAGAAAGAGGGAATTTGTACAACCTAGTATTTCTACTAGTCTAGCTTGTTGCATTAAAAAATTTTAGGGAGCCAAAGCAGGATACGATGGAGATGCCAAAGACCATGCACATTGCTAGGACTCAGATTATAGGCCCCCCAACAAGTCGAGAGTACTCTACTCTGAAAATACGGAGGCCTTTGTCGATGTCTAGGGGGAACCCATACAGCATAGCCATAAAGAGGCCCTCTATGAGCACGTTATCTAAGGTGGTGGCATGCAGATGTGGGGGGAATCGACTGTGGGAACAAAAGGTCTCCAATAGTGCCATCATTTCTACTCCAGGTGAGTGCAACGCAATCACCTTATATGAGAAGGCAGATAACATTGGGATCACAGAGCATCAAGGGGGGTGGTAGTAGGCATGGTGAAGATGAGTAGGTGAGCAACAAATGAACAGGGGAGCAGATGAGTGATGAGTTCGTTAGTGGCACATCCAGCATTCGATGCACCTTACACTTTGCAAGGACATTAATTAAACTTATTTTAAGACCCTTACAAATTTTGCTACTGATCCGATGGTGGAATATACAGATGTCGGTGTCCATTACACATTTTTCATTCATATTGCATAGCATCCACATGCAAATATGTGCATTCTTGTTTGACGGTGTCACATACAGCATCTGATATGCCTAATACTTTGGAAGGACATTAAAACCAATTTGTTTAAGACCCTTACAAAGTTTGGTGCTGATCCGACGGTGGGAGGTACGGATGCAGGTGTCCATTGTGCATTTCTCCTTCACATACATAGCATCCACATGCAAATATGTGCATTCTTGTTCCCCGGTGTCACATCCGGCATCCAATGCACCTTACACTTTGCAAGGACATTAAAACAACTTGTTTTAAGCCCCTTGCAAAGTTTGGTGCTGATCCGATGGTGGTATATGGATGAACAGGGGCAAAAAAGAGCTAGAGGAGGGGTGTGGAGCAAAGTAGCATGGCATGTGGAGTAAAGTTCAAGCCACCGTGGTGGCTGGAGCCTGGGGTTCCATCCATATTAATTGCAGGCCACCATGGTGGAATCTTAGGTGCCATTCCAGATGGGCTGGTAATCATGAAGCAAACGCCATGTGGTGGGTGAGCAGGCCACTCCGATGGCCGGTAATTAACTGTCAGCCTGGTGGAATCTTAGCCACGATAGACATGGTTGATAAGAACCACCACCACCGGGTAGTAATTCCCACAAAGGTAAATCATGAAGCACTAATCACTCATTGCCATGCACTCTAGTTCTCTACTCAACATGCGAGCCTGGTGATTGTTAGCTTTTACTGCACTCATAGTG
The DNA here is from genome assembly GCF_047967505.1 of Dipteris shenzhenensis. NCBI lineage: Eukaryota > Viridiplantae > Streptophyta > Polypodiopsida > Gleicheniales > Dipteridaceae > Dipteris > Dipteris shenzhenensis. The sequence goes on along the minus strand of NC_141628.1, from coordinate 9,074,205 downwards.
ATCATGCATGCTTAAGCCTAGTGGTGTGAGTGGTGGCTGGTAATTTTAAGCCCAGTGGAATCGTAGCCACAACAGACGTGGCTGATGAGAGCCACCACCATCGGGCAGTAATTCCCACAAAAGTAAATCATGAAGCCTAATCACCTCTAATTGCTCATTATCATGCACTCTAGTACTCTACTGAGCATGCGAGCCCAGTGACTAGTAATTTTTACTACACTCGTAGTGATCATGCATGCTTAAGCCTGGTGGTGGGTGAGTGAGTAGGCCATTGTGGTAGCTAGTAATTTTAAATGCTAGCCCTGTGGCATCGTAGCCACGATAGACGTGGCTGTAATCACTCATTATCATGCACTCTAGTACTTTATTGAGCATGCGAGCCCAATGACTGGTAATTTTTACTGCACTCATAGTGATCATGCATGCTTAAGCCCAGTGGTGGGTGAATGGTGGCTGGTAATTTTAACTGCCAACCTGGTGGAATCGCATCCATGACAGATGTGGCTGATGAGAGCCACCACCACTGGGAAGTAGTTCCCACAAAAGTAAATCATGAAGCCTAATCAATCACCTCTAATCCCTCATTACCATGCACTCTAGTACTCTACTGAGCATGCGAGCCCAGTGCACATAATTTTTATTGCACTCATAGTGATCATGCATGCTTAAGCCCGGTGGTGGGTGAGCAGTGGCTAGTAATTTTAATTGCCAGCCCGATGGAATCATAGCCATGACAGACGTGGTTGATGAGAGCCAACACCACTGGGCAGTAATTCCCACAAAGGTAATCATGAAGCCTAATCACCTCTAATCCCTCATTACCATGCACTCTAGTACTCTCTTGATCATGCAAGCCCTCTTCAAGAAGCATCATCTTTGTCGTCAGTTATTGTATTAGATGTCAAACCAAAAATCTATGACTCTCTGTGTGTGACTATTTCTTTATCAGATCGTTTTTACCCCTATTCAGTAAATTTCCCATATCTTTCCCACCACTTCTCTGTTTCTTACGAAACTTATATCAAAGCGAAGGCCATTTCAAGGCGCATCTCTATGTGATTGAATATTTTATATCATGTCTCTACTGAAAGTTATGGGTCTCTGTGTCTTAAGACAGTTTGGAGAGTGTTTTGAGCTAAGTGTAAAGGTGTCTATGAAGGAGGTGCAATGTTTCCTCAGAACCTACCCATCCAACCCAATCAGCCCCTTCAAACTCCTCGATATATATCAGTTCATGTCATGTTGAGCCGCAAGATCTTATTTCAACAACATATATTGCTCTTCTCTTTGGTGCAGACTGTTGGTGCAGACTGGCTTACTGAGAGTATGGCCTCTGCTGATCCTTTCCTTCTCCCTATGCTTGAGTACAACATCACTTGGGATGTTACCATGTTCATTCGCATCTAAGGGAGGAAAGTATGGTGTGGTCTCTTGGTATAAAAGCTTCTTTTAAATGTCCTTTTCCCAGTGATAAATATCTCTATCACTCAGTTCGAAAGCAGTAGGAAGTGAAGAGGTGCGTGAAGTTTATTACCCCCAACTTCATGTCACAGTACATAGTCTAAGAAGAGTATCAATATATATTAGAGGACATGCAAGATGAGGTCCCAAGTGACCCATCTAGCCATGAGGAGGAGGACAGTACAAGTGATAGTAATGCAGAGCAATAGATCTCCTCCTCTTTTTTGGAGAATGTCTCTTTTGGAAACAAATTTTGTTTAAGAATGCTATTTTTGCAAGAAATTTTGTATATGAACACTCTTTTGGAGATAAATTTTGTACTGAACACTCTTTTGGACCCAAATTTTGTATATGAATACTCTTTTGGATACATATGGTGATGTATTTTATGGAGATATATGATAATGTATGACGAAGTGTTAAGTAAATAATCTTTTCATAGTTTTAGTAAATTAAACTTAAGTTTTAAGTAGTAAATTGTCTTTTAAGTAAAGTGTAAGTATTTATTTCTTTTTTCACTTCTTACTCGCTCTTACATTTGTGTTTTTTTTCTTATTTGTGTCTATGTTTGTCCAATCCCCCCAAATTAGACTTCAGCACATCACACGTTCAGAGAGGACAAACCCCATGATCAGTGGACCCTTCATAGGAGGAGACGTCATGGGTTGTACTCTCCAGAGGACTTTGATTCCACTCAGCTGACTCCTTAGGGGCCTACCCCTGCTATGACTACCCCGGGGTAGACTTCCCACGGGCCAACTCCTTAGGGGTCTACCCCTACGACTACCCCTCGGGGAACACCTTTGCTATCAGCCCATGGCTTCATCGGGAGTCCTGATGAGTTTGTCGCATCAATGAGTGATGTAGAGGCAGTGAGATTCTTCTCTCTCCTGTCCCATAGGACCTCAACTATTCCCTCTCCTACACCCCTTGGGTAGACCAGGGACATCGACGGCTTTACCTACTCGACAGCCGTCCTCTGTAGCCCCTTCTGAGGGGTCATCACCTGGGTGCCTGGGTGTACCCATCGTAGGTTCAGAAAGAGTGTGATGTGGTGGAACAAGGGATGTAGATGATTCTGCACACTCCCATCCCTCCAAGTTTCCCCTATATCATGAGACATAGCACCAGTCAGGTTCCTTGCCCTCTCCATTCATAGGCCTCGCTCCTCCAGTGCTCGCTCCACCCCTCGCTCTAGCTTTGCTACTCCATCCATCGCGAATCCTTCAGACTTTGTTTTGCTCGAAGACCTATCCTACAGAGTGAACAGCATTGGGGAGGTTATACAGAACAAGGACGGGAAGGCAGTCACAACATACATGAGGAGGTTGGTGAGCACCCACTTCCCCAATGATGTATGCAAACCTTGGAACCAATAGGACAAGAATGCCAAGGAGGTGATCAGAGATGCCCTCAAGAGACAATTTCCAAATACTAAAGGATATGAGTTTGATCAAAATGCCATGCTTACACAGATAGGGGAGCTCCTTAAGTCTCATAGAGACAAATTAAGGGATGCTATTTAGGATGGTAAGCACAAGCCAGGGTCAATAGACCCGAAGGATTGGAAGAGAGAGAAGAAGGATTACAAGGAGAATCCAAATGCATTTGAGCCTTAGCGGAGGGTGGCAAGGATACATCTGGAGACTGCTGTCCTTCGCACCTGAAGAGCAGTGGCAGACTTGGCAACAAGGCATGGGTGGTAAGTATACATTTATCTTCTACTGAATCTCTAATATGTTCAATCGTTCAAATGTCCTATGATTCATATCTAACTGGTTGAATTTGGATCCACTGGAATCTATGATTGGAAGGCCTCCAGACAATGAGGAGTATAGAAGGGTGTTCAAAATTGGAGCCAAGAAATGGTTTAAGGAGAAGGAGAAAGAAGGAGTCCATATTGATTGGGAAAGGGTGGTGGCGCGTCATGTGAGTATACCCTATTCCTCTTCGTTATCATTTGACTATCACCATTTTCTTACAATCAACGCTCTTAGTTTTTCTAACTTGTTTCATTCTCAGGGAGGCACGTTTGACCCATCCGAAGATCCGGACGGAGAGACTGGATTTGAAGAAGAAATGGTTAGGCTAGCAGAAGAGGAGGGTGAGGGATCGGGCACACACAAAGAGACCGAGGATGAGGAGGGCAAGGAGGATGAGCAGGGCACATGCAGAGAGACCGAGGGCGAGGAGGATGAGGAAGAGCAATAGTAGGATAAGACATTTAGTCGTTCAGTATTTCGGCACTTCTGTCCTTGTGTAGTAGATTACCTCGGTGGATTTGCCATTTTGGAGTTCGGCTCTTTTGCCATTTTGTAACGCATTAGCGCATTTCTCCGACGGATTTGCCATTTTGTAGCACATTGCTTCGGCACATTTGCCATTACTTTATAGACCTTCTTTGCAAGATTGTAATGTACACCTCTGCATTTGTAACATTTAATCATGATTTTAATGGAAAAAAGAATTATGTGGGGCATGATGGGATTGAAACAACCCCATCCTGCCCCACCAATTTTTTTTAAAGCTTATATAAAAAGGTTGGTATATACCAATGCCCATATTGCAGTGTCGGTATATACCGATGACTACACCAACACCCATATCGACACTGTAGGGCCTATTTTATCGACGGTGACACTGACTCTCGTACTGACGCGACGTCCACACTGACAGAATTTTTGACACTTTCCACTTGTTAAACAAAAAATTTCTTTGTATTTAGTGTCGCAATCGGTGTCGGAAAGCGGCCCATGTCTTCTAGTGTGCATTTTTCCTTGGTCAAGATGCTATATCATGGTTGTCAAACAAGCAACCCAAATATGTGCCAATTAAATTATATTTACTTTAAATATTTGGATAGCATGCAATTTTGCACAATAGCTCTTCGTGATCCTAATGTGCATATCAATAGCTAATTGATGCCTTTTGATAATGCAGGTTATCTATATTGTCTTTGTGCTCGTATATGCTAGACTGTGTCTTTCAAACACCTTATGGGTAATGAAATCCAATAAGGTCTTTTAAAAAACCAATTGATTCTTTATCTTTATTGAATTTCTAGAGTTTTTGCCAGTGGTTGCTTGTTTTTTGGATGATATTGAAAGGGCTTTGTGTGCAGTGTGGAGCAATTCCCAATAGCTAACATATGGAAATCATTAGATTTAATTCATTGAATTTGTCCCAAGATGCATTGATTTGATTCTACTCCACTTGGGTATCTTCTCTTTCCTCATCACTCTCCTCTCATGGTATGGCATTCATTTACTTGGTGTTGTGTTTGACTACATTCTACCTTCTTTGTATTCTGATTGATTTGATGACTACATGGAGGTGCATTGGCCATCCCCTGTTTTTGTTGTAATGACTTGGTGACTCGATTGCAATCTTCTTCTTTTCTTTCTAGAAAATCCCTTCCTCTTTTGGATTTTATTGATTCATCTGGTCCTTCTGGGATTCTTGCAACTTTGTGATCACATTTGCCTCAATATGTGCCAAAACTAGGCTTGTTGTTGTTGCTTGTTCATCCTTTTTTGCAAGCCCTTTGTAGTATTTCTAGCCTACTTGTTCCATCATCTTGATTCCTTCTCCCAATGATCTTCCTTCCCATAAAAGAAGTAAGTAGTATTGGCATTCTTGGGTCAATCTATTTGATTGGGCCTTCTACCCTCCCTTCCTATGTGATGGACCTTTGCGGTGGCAGTTTGCTTGATTTGCTAAACTAAAATGTCTCCATCATCCTTCAATCGTGTGGCCCAAACAATTTGAGATGTTGCAATATCATCCTAACCAACATTCATTTCACTTTATGCCCCTCGCTTTGCAATTAGTCTCCTTTTTCTAGAGGTTCTCTTATTTCCATCGCTTTTAAAAGCTTTTCCGACTCCTCCCTTTCTATCTTTGCTGTGTCTTTTTTGATAGTCAACTCATCTTCATGTCCACACCATGAACGATCCTACTTTTGGACTCATTGATGAGACCCTTCTTGATCACAATTACTTTGTGTGGCAATTGGTCATACATTTTGGTCTAACTTGTGATCTCTATATCTCTCAATTTGCATGGTTTGGTGAGGGCCACTCTGCAACCTTCTTTAGGAGTTGAGGTTCAAACCGTGTGAAATTTGCCAAACTAGAAGTACCTCTTTCACCGTTGGTCATTTCAAAGATGCCATCCAAAAATTACGTTTTAGGTTGCCAAGCCTTGATAAGTCTCTTACCCTCGTCTTCATCTTAATATTATCAAGACTCTCCATGGCAACTTTAAGCTCATGCACAAAATGCATAACTCCCCACCTAGCAATATTTGGAATTTAGATGAGACCAATGTGCAAGGATAAGGACATGAAAGTGCTATAGGAAGGTCACCCACAACATCAATCAAGACTAGATGATGCTATTGTTTTATATGAACACAGAGGACAATGCAAGATATTACATCTTCAAGGGAAAGTGTGGTGTACATAATTACATTGTGCAAAGTGAAGAGGATATTATGATTGCTATGGATACCAAAACATGGATGACAAGGTTGATTGTGGATCCTTGTCATGTGAAATTGGAGTTTGTTAGTGAAGAAGAGGAGGTGGAGGTGGACATTATAACACTACCTATCCACACATCTCATCGTCTACAACCTTAGATGTTTCAAGCTTCAAAAAAAAAAACCATCATCAAATAATTTAAGCAATAATTTGAGGTACACAGAGAGTGGAAAATGTTAAACTATAAGATTTAGGTGCTGAAGCTTTGACATAGCAACCTTTGCAAAGTTGCACCCATTGTCAAAGATCCCTGATGAAAAATCAAACAGAAGGCATTAATTTTCTAGCTAGCCCATCGCCACTGCCAAATAGAATTCAAGCTCACCCACTTCTGCATTCTGTATGAAAACAATATGCAATTGTAGAAACATTGGAGACAGCTTGATAACCAAGGATAACTTACCTCTTCCATCAAAGGTAGCGAGAAGGATTGCTAAGCACATATAGACACTGAGGTCTTCTCCTGTCATAGACATTGATTCAAACTTATACAGTTTCCATAACATCACTCTCTCACAAATCCATGAAGTGCATGCACACCAGTTGACAAAATTATTGCCAAGACCATGTTCCAGAAAAGACAAAGCGTTCCACAAATGCCAAGAACTAGACATGCATTCCGATTGCTTCCCAATTTACTTTCGGGAATGGCTCTTATTAACTCCTTTTAGTAAATGCATTTTTTCAAGGCTCTGCACCAATAAACTGTTTAACCTCCATAAATCAAGCATTATACATCCTATCCTAACAGATTATAAGGAGCTTGCACCCTTGTTTGAGCCATTTCAACTATTTCACTTTACTTTCGAGAATAGCTCTTCTTAACTTCTTTTTTTAATGAATGCATTTTTTCAAGGCTAAAACAAGTATTTCTCCACAAATCAAGAAACTTAATTGAATTGTGCAATGCGTTGTGTGCACTCCCACCTGTTACATATGCAATAGTTTGGGGGTGTACCCAACCTATTACATGTGCAATAGGTTGGGGGTACACATAGCCTATTGTACAAATCAAGAGAATTTGATGATTTGTGTAATAGTTTGGGTGCACCCCCCAACCTATTGCACATGCAACAGGTTGGGGGCACAGGAGGGGTGCACACAATCTATTGCATATGCAACAAGTTGGGGGTGCACACAACATGTTGCACAAATCATCAAATTTTCCTTATTTGCGCAAAAATTTGTAATATGCACCGCCAACATGTTGCACTAGCAATAGGTTGGGGGTGCACACAACCTGTTGCACAAATAAATATATTTAATAACTATTGATTGCAATTTAGGTCTTATCTAGGGTTTAGGATCTATGGTTTAGGATTTAGGGTTTAGGGTTTGAGGTCTAGGATCTAGGTTCTAGGGTCTAAGATCTAGGTTTTAGGGTCTAGGATGTAGAGGCAAGGGTCTAGGGTCATGTGTCTAGGGTTTACAGTTTATAATTTAGGGTTTAGGTTTTAAGGCTTATAGGTTAGTTTATAAGGTTGAGTTTAGAGTCTAGAATCTAGGGTTTAGGGCCTAGGGTTTAGGGTCTAGCATCAAGGGTTTGGGGTTTAGGGTTTAGGGTTTAGTCCTTATAGGTTAGTGTATAAGGTTAAGATTTCAAAGTCTAGAATCTAGGATTTAGGGTTGCAATTGATTCAAAGCCTACAGGCTTCATTGATGGGCTGGTGGAGCGCACGGGTTTGCCAGCATGTTTGTTGCACTTTCATCGAGGGAATTCACCAAAGAGCTTGCATCGATTGTTCTTTGCTTCTCTGGCAAATTGACTTAGTCCATTCATCGGCTAGGAAAAGTATAATTATGGGATCTCATTTATTAAAGACTTACCAGGCTTCCACATCAATATCCTAGACATTGCTCCAATCACAATGCTTTTCGCCTTGGCTGATAGCATCTACTATCATCTAGGCCATGTGCTTGATGACCTGCAAAGTCACCTTTTCTCTGCCTCCAAGATCAAAGAAATCACCAAAAGATAACGAGAATTTGAATTTCGCTTGGTGCACCGCCATGGAGATTTTAATGCCATTCGACTATGAATACGACTATAGACATTCAACTGATATGCCGATATCTTATTTATTCATGAGACTTATTCTTAGTGCTAACATTCTCGATGCTATCAATCTCGATACATGGGGAAGGGTCCGCTCCCTCGGATTATAACTCTTTGGGGAAGGAAGTGTGCCGCCTCCCTGTCCACACTATGTGTGGTATAATAATTATATTATATATTATCATATAAATATTTTTAATTGCTCGTTCATTCAAATTACTAATTTTCAATCTAAATTCTTACAAGATTCCTCTATTTTGATGCATGTTTTCAATGCGAGGGTGCAAACAAATCCAAGATGGATGTAACATCAAAGAATGACTACGCCTCATGCATATGGTTGTAGTCCATGTGACAATATTGTATGGACTTCAATGAGAACAAGCTATGAGCTCTTGTGAGCATCACCTTGTTCATGTATTTGTTGGGTGTCAACTTCCAAAATATGGACCTCACCAATTCAGCAATAAATCACCACCCCTAATAGGGAGGATCCGGTCTAATCGACCCTGTGTCGTGTATCATGTCCATTTTTTTACTCATTCATTTTTTTCCTTTAAAAATTAGATAAAATGCTTGGATTCAAGTTCAATTTCGAGTTAGTAGTTATGTGCTCAATGATAGAAAAGTTGCTTGCCACAATCTAGTTAGTGCTTAAAGATTGTGGAAGTTTATACATATCTACAAACACACACACCAAAATGTGTCCCATATAAATGAATCACAAGGCCAATTGCAAACCATATATTGATATATACAATTGATGTTTGATAGAACAATTGCTCTAAAGCAATATCAATGTCAAAATATGATCAATATATTTGATAAACTAATGACCCTTGATTATACGATTCACATCTAATAATTATCATATTCACATCTAGGAGGATGAAGGAGCATCTACATGTGTGACACAAAAGTCAAAAATTTTGGCGCCGACAATACAGTCTAAGATGGATGAACTCGTTGGTGGCTATATAAAACCAGGCCCTGCTTGAATAGTCTCAAGATATGAACTCAAACTTGCAAGAAGGGCACAAGGTTAAATCATCAATTCCAAGACTCACTCCTGTCGTCGTATCACCAGATGTGACTTCTATTGGAAAGATCAAGTATAGAGTAATAACCATATGTGCTCAAATAAAAATCTCCATAATTTCAATGAATCCATGTATGTCATGAAGGACAAGTATGAAAGCATATCTGTAACAATAAACATTGGTTTATTTGAGAGCTTGTTACATGAATAGCGTTACACCTTTGTTAAGAGTGGTGCAACATATGGTACGTTAATGTGTCCCTTGGCAACATGAATCAATATGAATACGAGAAAGTATATATAATAATATACATACATACATATGTATAGAGAGAGAGAGAGAGAGAGAGAGAGAGCACAAAATCAATATAGATATGGATACTTCACAATCAATCTACATATAGCATATACATGCAAGATGAAAAGGGATATCTATTTATATCCCCAACTCCATAAAAAACGGCGAGCATTGAGCAAAGATAATAAGTTGTATAAGAATTGATAGCTTGTTTGGATAGACAGATAATGTGTAGGTCTTATCATAACAACAACTAGCCTGGACAACCTCATTTACTTTGAGTGCTTTTATATAATACAAGTTTCCTTGTTTACTTATTTCATATGCTTGGTATGTTCAAGGATAGGAAATAGGCTAGGGTTAACATAGTAGTAAGAGGGGAATGGACTATATTTAGCTTGTCCTCTATATATATAGAAGAGAGGGCTATATATAGAGGATTATATATATATAACTTGCTATATGTAGAAAGAGCTATTGACATTAGTATGTCATTTATGGTGAGGACGTTCCAGAAGCAAGAGCCATATAGACAATATGTTCTAAAATGATAGTTAGAGATCTAAAAGCAAGAGTCAAATATATTGTTATCTTGTTCCATATGTCTACGATAATAATGAGAACAAAATTATCGTTTGGCAAAATTCTTCCTTGCCCAAAAGCCTAAAACAAGACCAAAATTTTCACTAAAAAGGCATGAAAATAATTTAACAATACATAAAAGCAAATTTAATGAAGAGAAAACATGCACCTGGTTTCAAATCTTTAATCCATCAATCACAAACCTAATTCTCATGTTAAACAAGGGAGAAGCAATAATTTCATTTTCAGCTACTTTCATAACACCTGCGTGCACCAAATAAAAAAGCGAGCCAAAACTCTTGAGTCTCACGGTGAAATACCATCATGTTGGGTCTTAAAATTCTTGGAACATGCTTGGTCTACAAGATAACACGACCAGATTACCAAAAAGCATGATATACAAAAGTCAACGTGCTATGCTGGACGTAGTCCCTGTTTGATACAATGAAAAAAATAGGGTGAATATTAGTCCAATCGTGAATCTAGAGCCTTTCCCAAGTTGCCTGCGCTAATATTTACAACTTTAAATTTGATTTATTTGCTGAAAATTGACAAATAATTTTCTCATACAAGCTCTGAATTTTTCCCTCCAAATCGATTAGCACAAGTCAACTAGACCCATCCATAAAATTATATATTTCAAATTCTAGCTTATAAAAAAACTTGTATATGGAGTTTAAGTATACTTAAATCAATTGAAGCCTTGAAAACGGTAGCATAGGCTATGTTTGTAAGTCTATCTTAGGGAAAGTTTCACCCAATGACATACACTTCCATAGCTATGATTAGCCCAATGACTTACATTTCCATAACTATGTTTCCCTCTTATTTTTTACTCTAGGACTCTAGTATAGCCAAAAAAATCAGAGAGCGAGCTATATTTTTTGCATCTCGCGGTGGAATACCCTTTTGTTAGGTCTTAAAATTCTTGGAACCTACTTGGTTTGCAAGACAACACGGGCATATTTGGCCAAAAAAATCATATACAAAAGTTAGTGTACTATAAGGGAGGAACTCCCTGTCTGGTATAGTCAAAATCAAAGAATAAGCCATATCTTTTGCATCTCAGGACAGAATACCCAGAACATGCCTGGTCTACAAAAAAACGTGAGAATATTTGGCAAAAAACATCATGTGTGTGTGTGTGTGCATGTGTGCATGCGTGTGTGTGTGTGTGTGTGTGAATTAAATCTCCGAATAGAAGCTAGCAACATTAGCTCTCAACCAAAAGTGTGTGAACAATTGTATAATGTTACTATAGAGTCACGTGTTTCTTGTAATTCAATGATCTAATTAAGATACATAATCTCAATTCAAACACTTACACAATTTGATTCAAAGAGTAAATAAGCCGTTTGGATGGCCTTGGCTCGGGGGGGGTCACTCATCATATGTAACCCTATCACGTGAGTTCAACATAAGGATATTTTTTATTTCTAAAATTTACAGAAATAAATATACATAAGGGACTATTTTAAATAGTTTTGGAAAAAATTTACAGATTTGTATAGAAAAGGGGTACATTTTATTAATGAAAAATTTACATATAAGGGATTTTAAATATAGGCCTTGAACGCACGTGATATAGAGGGTTTATGCATAGTGACCCCCCCGAGGGCCTTGGAAAGTGCCTAGAGTAAATAACTTCATCAGTCAATACTTGGACAAGTAGACTTGCCCAAGTGAAAACATACATGCATTTGCTACTCCCTCTTATGAGTTGGTTTTGGTGGTGCTATTTCATACATCTTGTTTTTTGTATTGAAGGGAATGTGATACTGACATATGGAAGTGTAGTATGTTGTTGTTATCGCACTAAATTTGGGTCTTAGCATGGGAAGGTGACACAAAAAGCACTATCCGGGACATTTAATGCTTTTAGTGGTATAGGACACCTATTTCAAACCTTAAAAATCTATTGCAATGATAAAATGTGCTTTTTGACTCTTACAATATTGTAAGTTCATTAAAGAACATGAGAAGAACATTGATATTTTAAAAAAATCATATATTAAGGTACATAATTTGTGCTATAAGTAATGTGCTGTGTGCTTTCATAAAGCACAAAAAGCATGTCACCTAACCATGCTTAGACCAAGTACCCCATGAAAAGTATGTGTTGCCAACAAGATCATACTACCAAGCTTGATCCTCCATCACAATTGCATGATGCCCTTTATCTCCCCAACAATGTGGTGCCAACAAGACGATACCATGTCAAAGCTTGATCTCTCCATTCACAATGGATATGTTGCATGCCCTTTGTGTCCGCGACATGTATTGGACCTTGATCTTTGCTAGGGAAACCTACGTTCCTACCTCACTTTTGGTGCTTAGGTACATGGTTGGGAAACAATCCTTATCACGATAAAGATTCAGCCATATATGGTCAATCATGTCATTTTCTATGTAAAGCTGCTAAGTGCAACCAGGGACAAGACAAGTATTACCATTAAGAGGCAACATTAAAGATTGTGTTCTTCAAGAGCAAGTACCCCATGAAAAGTGTAATTCTTAAGGAAAGTATGATTAGAGGCAAAGACCCGTGGTGGCAAGAGGCCAACCAAAATACTTGCAGTAAGCTTGAGATAAGAATCATTAAGAAGGTGGTTGTGTGGTTAATTTGAAATCTCACTTTGAGTCCGTGCACGCGAGGCCAGTTATGCAAGGCTGGTGATGCATTTTCTACGTTGGCACTACTTTTTAGGCAAAAGTGAAGCAGCTTTGGTGTCAAGAATGGCACCTCCATTTTGCCGGAGGTTGCAAAACTGAGCTCCAGAGTGCCATTTTCTCCAAGCCAATTAAAATCTGGCATGTGGCACTGGTGCTCGACTGAGCTGCCTTTAATGCTTTAGATCTCTATGGGCAAGCCAATCAAAGATGCACAGCTCTCCCTACACAACTCCTTGCAAATATGCAAAGGACTCCTACACTCCTCCATTAAATGCTTGCACTCCTCCATTAAAAGCTTGAAGCTCCTTGAGTATTTTTGCATGTGAACCAAACGTCGATCTAGAACAACTTTGCATTCTTTTGAGCATGTGCACTAAGCCTTTGTGTACCAATTAAATACTCATGTATTGTATATGTGGATTGGGGTCAAGTTGAGATGGCCACCCACTTTGTGTACCCATCCTTATCTATTGTGTGGGGACTATATACCACGTGAATGGATCAATCATTCTTGCAGTTCATGTGAAAGGGGGTGACGCTTCAACAACAATTAGTTCATGTGGGAGGAGCTGACGCTTCAACAACAATTATAGGAAGGGCAGCAAGTGTGGGGTGACCCTTCAACTACAATTGAAATTGCTTTTCCTAATGAGAAGCCTTGATTTTCTGCTAAAAAATATCTAGCCTATATGTACTCTCCTTTTTCCAATGAGAAGATAGACTTTCACCTAAAAACGCTTTCCTATAGCTAGCATGGTATTCTTTTCTTTTTCTTTTAATATAATATTTATTCCGCACATTTTCATTTTGCTAAAAAATGTGTAATATAAGTGTGCTTTGCATTACAAAATGAAAATTTTTTACTTTTTCATTTGACAACGAAAATAAATAAAGAGAAATTGTAACACATCCTTGATAAAAGACGGTGAAAAATCGTAATTCTTCGCTGTAAAACAGCTACCTTTCCACTTTCACATTCGCAAATTATAAGCTGAAATTGTTGAAACAATGAGGGTTTAAAAGGTGAACGACCTTCCAACAGTCATCGACGAGTCACTTTGGCAGGCTGATAAGAACAATACGCAATCACACGACAGATCCAGTTGGCTGCGGCCCACGAGCTGTGAACGACTATGAAACAGGTTGTTGCTTATGCCACATGATTCTAGATGATTTCCGTCTCCTGCACGTTGCCGCAAAAGATAATCTCCTTTTGCAATATCGTGTTCGTTGATCTGGATGTCCGGCAGGTAAGTGATGATCCCTTCTTTCGTCCTGTGAGCATTAGGAGGTTCTCATCACTGCCCTGGATGCTGGGCAACAACTCATGTGTTGCTATGATCTCGTTGTACCCTGTCTAGCACAGAATCCTCTTTCGCGAACTTCTATCATCTATGGCATAATTCCGCGGTCGAGCCTGCTTCCTGCTTCAGGGTAAACAGCTAATTATAGAAGGATGGCACTCAACAACCAAATCAAGAACGACAGCGCTACCCCCAAAAAGTTGAAGAAGCCGCAGAAAGAAGGAGATAGAATTCTTGTAGATATCGTCGACGCTTCTCCGGGAACCGACGGCGGCAGTAGCCACCATTCTTCTCCTTTCTTCCTAAACGTACCAGGCGGGCAGCGCATTGGACCGTCGAGCGATCGCGAGGTTGCATCCGGTGGTAAAGAAATAAAAGAACAGGCGCCCGCCGTACAAAGCGTAAATACAAACAGAGGCAAAGATCAGGAGAGGAAGGATGCGCCAGAGAAAGAATTGATTTTGTTCGCGATGAGGTTGGCTGTCTTGGAGAAGCTGGCTACTACGGTGGGCACTCTGGGATTTATCTGGGCCACCGTCGTTATTCTCGGTGGATATGCATCAACACTTAAGACAATAGATTTCTGGTTTGTTACGGTTATACTGGTCATAGAGGGCGCGAGGATCTTCAGCCGGAGTCACGAATTGGAGTGGCAGCATCAAGATGTAACAACAAGCACAATCTCCCGAGCGTACCTCAAAGGATCGGATGCCATTTATCACAGCAGTGGTGCTCTGCGCAGGGCTCTCTCCAACTTGGTAAGCCCAACAGGTGCGAGGCGGCCGGAACATTTATCCGCACTGGACCAATTGGAATCCCCAGGTTTGGAAGCTCATCCTCTAAGTCAAACCAATGCCCGTGCCCTGCTCAGAACGTGGTCTCTGTCACGGGTGCCGCTGGTTCCGTTCATGAGCTGGATTTTCCAGGCCAAACATGTGAGTGGGTTTCTGTATTCCATGCAACTGGTTTCTGCAGTGCTCAGCATTGTTCTCTCCGTTTTGCGTCTTAGCAGCCGTAAATTCCGAACGCCAAGTGAAGGAGATGCAGCAAGCAATCATGCTGCTGCTCTCATCGTGTTCTACGTTCTTACAGTTTTTGAAGCTCTAGTTTTCCTTCTCGAGAGATCATACTGGCAATATCAGATCTCTCTGAAAAAGATCTTGGTCAAGGTGAACGATGACTTGTGCAAGTTGCCAAGCGATGATCGCTATACGACAAGATGCTTCTTCTACGATGTGTATTCTAAGTGCTTGACGGGGAGTATCTTTGAGGGTCTGAAGATGGATCTGCTGGATTACACGATATCGTGGTTGCAATCGGATACCCCATCTGAACAAATGGGTGGGTTGTGCGTCCTGTTAACGTTTTCGGATCAAGCAGATTTTTGTGACGACACTTTGAAGGCAATCAGCACCCGACAAGGGACCGTTGAGCGGCTCTTGGAGATGATCACTTGGAAGAACTATGAGGAGCAGAAAATAAGAAAAGCAGCAGCGCGTCTCTTACGCAATCTTGTGAGATATAATCGGAATAGCGTTCGAGTGGCAGCAATTCCTGGCTCTATCGACGCCATCTTCAGTTTGCTATCTCACGACGATTCGCAGAGCGACGGAACGGAATTACCATTCGCTCAGGAATATGTCCGGGGGGTCATTGGTGGACAGATTGCAGAGAAAGACTTGGCAACTTACGACTTGGGGCTAAGAATTCTGATTAATTTAGCCGGAAATAATGTGAATTGTGCCAAGATTGGGAATACCAGAGGGGTACTTGCTACGATGATCAGCCTTATCAATGTAGAAAACAACCCACTGCTGTGGAGTGCGCAATCGACTGAGGATACGATTTTGTTCCTGTCTCTTGAGCTTTTAAACCTCTTGGCCCGTTGCCCGGGTGTGGCGGGGAAGAATCTGCGACAGGATATTGCTAAAGTGCTGTTTTCAATCACAAATCTACGAAACATTTTGAACCTAAAGCAAGCGGGGTCTCACGACGTGCTACGGTTCCATGAACTTGCAGCAGGAACTTTGTCGAGCTTGGCCATGGACGACGACGTGAGGGAGGTGATCGGTCGGACGGGAGGGATCATGCGAAGTCTGTTAGCGGTATTTCTGAAGGAGATGGAGGACGGCAACAAGACGCAAATGAAGGTAGCGGTGAAAGCCGGGGAAGCGTTAACGCTACTGGCGCTACAGGATGGGAAAAACTGCGCGAGGATGCTTGGATTGAAGCTAGAGAAGGAAGGATGTGCGACCTGCGAGGGGACGAGAGATGTGGTGCAAGCTTTGGTGGGGATGATAGGCGACGAGAAGCGAGGGCGTTTGGCGATGAGCATACTACGGAGTTTGTGCTCGAACACAGACGACGAAGGGTGCAAGGCGAGGGTGGCAAGATGCACGGCACAGGTAAACGGCAACTTACGTCGATGCATCTGCAGTTTACGTCGTACGTCGATGCATCTGCTGTTTACGTACTTCTATGCGTCGATGCATCTTCTGCTTACGGACGTCGATGTATCTCCTGTTTACGTTGTCGATGCACCTGCGGTTTGGGTCGTCGATGATGGATCTCCTGTTTACGAACGTCTCTGCATCCTGTTAGGATGCGTCCCCTGTTTACGCACGAATGCGTCTCGTGTTTACGTCGTTAACGCATCTCCCGTCACGTACGTCGAACCGTCGTACGTACGTCCGTCAATGCATGTTCTCTTTACGTGCAATTGTAAGTTGTGAAGCAAAGGAAGGTGGCAATGGCGATGACGGAATGTAAGGTGGTGTGTGTGCAGGTGATGAAGGTGGTGATGGAGGAGAAGGGTCGGAGGCAGGAGGCGGCGCTGGGGCTAGCGGCGAGAATAGTGCAAGGGCTAAAGGAGGGGGAGTTAGCGGAGCAGCTGAGGCTGGCGGGAGTAGCGAGCGGGGCGGAGCTAGTAAAGGGAATAGGCGGCGTTTTGGAGAGACATCCGACGCCGTCGCCCAGTTTACCGCGGGTGCGCCGCCACTGTTTGGAGTTGATTGAGGTGCTTGTAAAGGCGGACGCCGCCTCTTTTTTGGCGGAATTCCAGGCGCCTGCCTTCGCCCGGCTGCTGGACGGCGTCGCCGCCACCGCCTCCGATTTAGAGAACTACGCCACTTTCTCCGGCGCCATCGGCGTTACCCTCCACAGACTCCCCATGGAACACCTCCTCAACTCCGCCATCGCCACCCTCCACCTCCACCACGAAATCTCCTTCGCTTGACGCACCGCTTCTCCGTCTTTGCAGCATTCGCCATCGCCATGCTCCAGCTTCTCCACGAATTCTGCTTTCGTTGACCATTTCTCCGTGCTTGCTGCATTGCGTCGCCATGGAGCTCACCTCCTCATCTCCCGTCCGCCGCCATCGCCCAGCTTAAGCTCCACCATCAGATCTGCTCTCTCCACGTCCGTTACTATTTCTCCGTCTCCCTGTAGGAACCCTCGGCGTCACGCTCCACACCACGGATCACCTCCTCGTCTCCACCTTCGCCAAGTTTCAGCTGCACCACTTCTCTTCGTCATACCCATTTCTCTGGCTCTGTAGCATTCCCTACTGCACCTCCGCCGGCATCGCCAAGCTCCAGCTTCACCACTCTCTTTCCCATTTCTCCGTCTCTGCCGCTTTCCCTACCCCTTCTTCCGTGCCGTCGGCTTCGCGCTCCACACCCGGCGCACCTCCTCATTTCCGCCGTCGCCAAGCTTCAGTTCCCCACCAGATCTGCTTCTCTTAACGCCCGGAACCATTTCTCCGTCTCTGCATCCCCCATGCACCTTCTTTAAGACGGACTGCTCAAAACATCAATGGTAATCAAGGATGGACCAACTTCTCACACGCCAAGGATTGTTTATCGATTACAATCTGTAATTTCCTTTCCACATTCCTCGAGCACCGCTGGACTTCCTCATCGAAGCTTCAGCTCCACAGCCAAATCTGCAGCATTTCCTGTACACCCTCTTCGGTGCCGTGCGCGTCACGCTCCACACCCTTCAGCTCCACCATCAAATCCGCTTCTCTTGACGTCTGCAACCATTTGTCCGTCTCTGTTGCACTCCCACACCTTCGTTGGTACTCTCGTCGCCGTGTAACAACTTAAACTCGGCATCTCATTGCTTCAGGTCCGCATCACAACCATTTGTCCCTCTCTTGCATACAAATATTTTGTATTAAATACTGTGGAAATTGGTGACCATTTTTATGTGGTACAGGACGGAAATTCGAGACCATTCTCATGTGTGTATAGCATTTTCTCATGCGTTTGCATACATACATTCTATAAATTAATTCTAAATAGGCAGGCGTAAATTCACAACCATTTCTCTCATTTCCTAGTATACATTGAACAGGTAGACCTGGAATATTCCCAAGAATCTTTGCGTCAAGGTTCAAGATCCAAGCACGATTATCTTTGTTGTTGTGTTGCCTTTGATTTTACGAGTAGGATGATCCCTCTACGATGGGTTAAAGACTCCCTTCGTTGGGTCTCAAGGCGGGATCGTAAAATTTTGGTACTTTCAAGGGATAAAATTTCAAGTTTCAAGATCCCTTCCACTGTGGGTGCTACTTCGCTTGGCTCAATCAAGCTTGGTTTTACAGGACACTCTAGGTCATGTATAGATAGTCAACCTTCAATTTGAAATAGATCGTCTTGTCATATTTGTTTGCCATTCTTGTTTTAATTAATGGGCATTTTCTATGACATGGATTTCCGATTTGGCACCTAGGCAAAGAGGAGAAACACACACACACACACACACACACTTTTTTTTGTGAAATTCACACACACAAACACAGAGAGAGAGAGAGAGAGAGAGAGGGGTTCATTATGTCCGAGGGTGGGTCACTACTACACACGGGTCCTATTCCGACGCTTAAGGACCGACGATTAGTACACGCAGGACGCTAATCATCGATAATCAAAGCGGGATTAGTTAAGGGTCGCTATATAGCGACTTTAGACAAACGTCGCTATATAGCGGCCTTTATTAGACTTCTAAATGGTCACTATATAGCGACACTTATTAGACTTGTGAATGGTCACTATATAGCGACACTGAGACAGTTTCCTATAGTGATGTTTTACAGAGAGTGTTTTTTCTCATACCGACCTTAAAAGATAGTTTTTCCCAATGATAATTTTTTTTTCCTTTTCATACATGTTTGATCCTTTGAGAGAATAAAAGTACAAGAGCATGACATCAAGCCTTTGAAGCTCATATATTCATTTCCAAGTTTGAGATGAAAAAAATCAATAAAGAGTATTTACATCAACGGCTTCATCCTGAGCCAAGTCTACCGCGCCAAACAAGTCTATCTCTAACTCTATACCGAGTTGATCTCCTATATCATCATCGTACTCTAGCATCGTACATTCACCTAAGAGTACTTGATCATCTTCTTCAATAAAGTGTGGTGCACCTGCATGAATGTGTTAGTATAAGACATACATGTGAAAGAGAGTCATAAAAGCATTGTGTTGATTGTAACTCTTGCATATAAATTCATAACCATTTCTCTCATTTCCTAGTATACATTGAACAGGTAGACTTGGAATATTTCCAAGAATCTTTGCATCAAGGTTCAAGATCCAAGCACGATTATCTTTGTTGTTGTGTTGCCTTTGATTTTACGAGTAGCATGATCCCTCTACGATGGGTTAAAGACTCCCTTCGTTGGGTCTCAAGGCGGGATCGTAAAATTTTGGTATTTTCAAGGGATAAAATTTCAAGTTTCAAGATCCCTTCCACTGTGGGTGCTACTTCGCTTGGCTCAATCAACCTTGGTTTTACAGGACACTCTAGGTCATGTATAGATAGTCAACCTTCAATTTCAAATAGATCGTCTTGTCATATTTGTTTGCCATTCTTGTTTTAATTAATGGGCATTTTTTATGACATGGATTTCCAATTTGGCACCTCGGCAAAGAGGAGAAATACACACACACACACACACACACACACACTTTTTTTTGTGAAATTCACACACACAAACAGAGAGAGAGAGAGGGGTTCTTTATGTCCGAGGGTGGGTCACTACTACACACGGGTCCTATTCCGATGCTTAAGGACTGACGATTAGTACACGCAGGACGCTAATCATCGATAATCAAAGCGGGATTAGTTAAGGGTCGCTATATAGCGACTTTAGACAAACGTCGCTATATAGCGGCCTTTATTAGACTTCTAAATGGTCACTATATAGCGACACTTATTAGACTTGTGAATGGTCAATATATAGCAACACTGAGACAGTTTCCTATAGTGATATTTTACAGAGAGTGTTTTTTCTCATACCGACCTTAAAAGATAGTTTTTCCCAATGATAATTTTTTTTTCCTTTTCATACATGTTTGATCCTTTGAGAGAATAAAAGTACAAGAGCATGACATCAAGCCTTTGAAGCTCATATATTCATTTCCAAGTTTGAGATGAAAAAAATCATTGAAGAGTATTTACATCAACGGCTTCATCCTGAGCCAAGTCTAACGTGCCAAACAAGTCTATCTCTAACTCTATACCGAGTTGATCTCCTATATCATCATCGTACTCTAGCATCGTACATTCACCTAAGAGTACTTGATCATCTTCTTCAATAAAGTGTGGTGCACCTGCATGAATGTGTTAGTATAAGACACACATGCGAAAGAGAGTCATAAAAGCATTGTGTTGATTGTAACTCTTGCATATTGACTTGAGACTTTAACATTACGTGTACATGTAATGTAGTGCCCCTGAAAATAGAATCCATAATGTCCACCATACCCTCGTCATCATCTGACACATCCAAGAGACTATAGTCTTGCTCAAAGTATGAAGGTATATGCGCACCCTCACCACCCTCCTCATCCTGTCTCAAGATTTCGTGTAAATATAAAATCTTGTCTCGAGGTTTCGTGTCATAATGGTATCCAATATTAATCGAACTCAAATAGCATTGACTTATCGATGATCTATCACCACATGTAACACCAATGGTAGTTATTGGTTCGAGCTCCTCCCCATATATCTACAAGTGGCGCATGACAATATGATGTTGATGTCGTACTTCTCGCTTATAATGAGTGCAATGACAATACAACCTCTCTGTAAGCCACTCTACGCTCCCGAGCATTGGCGCATCATCTGACGAGCTTCCACTCATCCCTTCCATTTGCACACTTTCAAAATCACAACATGAGCTGCAAGGAAATCTATTAAGATCCAAAAAATAGCCACCCATGAGCTTCTTTTGTCTCTTCTCATAATAAGTGCCTTGAATTGTCGTTATATAACGATGCTATGCTCTGTTTCATCGCTATATAGCGACGCTTTATCTTGTTCCATCACTATATAGCGACACTTTTTGGATATAAACATCGCTATATAGCGACTGACCAATGTCGCTATATAGCAACGCTGGGCGCTTAAACTCGAAACCTCGCGCGACGCTTTCTTTCACATCTCTATTGCGGGAAAAGTAAAAATCTCTCCTCCCACCTTATATTCAATGACCTCGCTTTCCTCCTCTCTATTCCCCACTCTTCACCCTACCCAACCTCTCTCCCAACACTTGTGCTCCCTCTCCACCCTTCTCCCTCTTTACTTGTGTGAAAGGAAGTTTTTCAAGAAGATGAGTCTCTTTAAGCAATGTAGGTTCATTTTCTGTGAGATTTTGTTTTGTGAGTGTTGAAGCATGTTTCTCCTTGTATTGCTAAGGCTATGTGCTAATTTTCATGCTTGATTTTTAGAAGTTCAGGACAAAAAATGAGATTTGGTGAAAGAAAGAAGACTCACCTCTTCTCTTTTTAGTATTTTTCTTCCTCCTCTTTCTCCTTGTTTGTAGACTTATACTTGTCTCCTCAATCCAATCCCTTTGAGAAGTTGCTTCTCTTTCCTCTAACTAGTTATCTGAAAAATGGTATGTTTCCTCTCTTTTGTAGGGCCAGTCCATGAAACACCAAGCGGGACTTTTCCAGGTAGGAAAGTACTTCCTGTTTTTTCCTTTTTGTTATTTTTGTTATTTGCATTGGCCTATAGCTAGCGCCTTATGCATTAGCTACAGTGATGCGCATAGGAACCCTCTCGTCCCCTCTCTTCTCTTATTCCCTCTTCTTCCCCTCTTTTCCTCTCTCTTTTTCCCCCTCTTTCTCTCATATGCTCATGCATAAGCATAAGCATAATATTTCTCTCTTCTTTCTCTTATTTTTCACTCTCTTTTTTCCTCTCTTTTTCTCCTCTTTTCATAAGCATATGTATTTGCCTATGCTTATGCTTATGCATGAGCATATGCTCATATGCTCATGTATGAGCACAAGCTTATGCTTTCTCTCTTTTTCTCTTATACTCATATGCTCATGCATAAGCATAAGCATATGCTTTCTTTCTTTTTCTCTTATGCTTATGCTCTTTTTCCCTCTTTCTTCTCTTATTCTTATGCTCTTTTTCTCTCTTCTTTTCCCCCTCCTCCTTCTGTTCTTTTTCCCTCTTCTTTTTTTCCTCTTTCAATCTCTTTTCCCCTCTTCTTTTTTCCCCTCTTTCAATCTCTTTTTCCCTCCTTTCCTTCTCTTCTTTTTTCCCTCTTTAAATCTATTTTCCCCTCTCTTTCAATCTCTTTTTCCCTCCTTTCCTTCTCTTCTTTTTTCCCTCTTTAAATCTATTTTCCCCTCTTCTTTCTCTTATGCTTATGCTCTTTTCCCCTCTTCTTCTTCCCCTCTTTCAATCTCTTTTTCCCTCTTCCTTCTCTTCTTTTCCCCTCTTCTTTTTCCTCTCTTCTTTCTCTTCTTTTCCCCTTTTCTTTTTCCCCTCTTCCTTCTCTTTTCCCCTCTTCTTTTTTTCCCTCTTTCAATCTCTTTTTCCCTCCTTTCCTTCTCTTCTTTTTCCCCTCTTTCAATCTCCTTTCCCCTCTTCCTTCTCTTCTTTTCCCCTCTTCTTTTTCCCCTCTTCCGTCTCTTCTTTTCCCTCTTCTTTTTCCCCTCTTTCATAAGCATATGTTTTTTCTTCTCTTATACTTATGCTTATGCATGAGCATATGTCTCCTTCTCCTTCTTCTTTTCTTGTCTTCTTTTTCCCTCTCTTTTTCTCTTCTTTTCATAAGCATATGCCTATGCTTATGCTCTTTCCCTCTTCTTCTTTTTCTCCTCTTTCCTTCTTCTTTTTCCCCTCTTTTAATCTCTTTTCCCATTTTCTTTTTTCCCCTCTTTCAATCTCTGTTTCCCTTTCCTTCTCTTCTTTTTTCTCTCTTTCAATCTCTTTTTCCCTCTTCCTTCTCTTATGCTTATGCTCTTTTCCCCTCTTCTTTTTCCCCTCTTTCAATCTCTTTTCCCCTCTTCCTTCTCTTCTTTTTCCCTCTTCGTTTTCCCCTCTTCCTTCTCTTCTTTTCCCCTCTTCTTTTTTCCCTCTTTCATGAGCATATGTTTTTCCTTCTCTTATACCTACGCTTATGCATGACCATATGTCTTCTTCTCCTTCTCCTTTCCCTGTCTTCTTTTTCCCTCTCTTTTTCTCTTCTTTTCATAAGCATATGCCTATGCCTATGCCTATGCCTATGCTTATGCTTATGCTTATGCATGAGCATATGCTCATATGCTTATGCATAAGCATATGCTCATATGCTTATGCATAAGCATATGCTTTCTCTCTTTTTCTCTTGTGCGTATGCTTTCTCTCTTTTTTCTTTTATGCATATTTGGTGCTTTTCCCCTCTTTCAATCTCTTTTTCCCTTTTCTTTCTCTTCTTTTCCCCTCTCTTTCTCTTATGCTTCTCTTTCTCTTTTGCTTCTTATGCTTTCAGCTTCTTACCCGCTCTTGTTTTTTGTTTTTTGTTTTCGTGTTTGTGTCTACGTTTGTCCAATCCCCCCAAATTAGAAATGGGATCACATCGCACATCCGACAAGTACAGAAACCCTCGTAGGAGGAGACATCATTATCTCTATTATCCAAAGGACTTTGATTCCACTCAAGTGACACCTCAGGGGCCTACCCCTATGACTACCCCTAGCCCGACTCCTCTCGGGCGTGGCATTGTGACTACCCCTCGGGAAACTCCTTTGCTATAGCAGCCCATGGCTTTGTCGGGAGTCCCGACGAGTTTGTTGCACAGATGAGCGATGAGGAGGCAGCGAGATTCTTATCTCTCCTATCCCAGAGGACCTCAGTAATTCCCTCTCCTACACCGATGGCTGGACCTACTGTCCAGCCATCCCCTCTACCCCTTTGACTGAGGGGTCATCACCTAGGCATGCCCATCATAAGGGAAGAAAGAGTAGGAGGGGTCGCTTGTGTTGTGCTGACTTGGGAGATGTAGATGAGTTAGCACACTCACATCCCTACAAGTCTCCACTTGGTCCCGAGACCCAGTACCAGTCAGGTCTGTTGCCCTCTCCTACTCTCATTGCTACTCCTCGCTCAAGAAGCGCTCGCACAGACACCACTTGCTCTGACTTTGAAGTCCTCCTTACCCAATCGAGGACCTGTCCTATCAAATCACGGCTATTGGAGAGATAATAGAAGATAAAAAGAACATAGCAATGATGGCCACCATGAGGCACTTGATGAGCCACCACTTCAGGAGCGGCATAGCTACTGATTGGTGGTACTAAGATGACCAAAAGAAGCAGGCAATCATCGATGAATTGAAAAGAAAATACCCTAACCCCCCAAATTGGGAGTTCAATGAGAATTACATGCGAGAGCACATGGGTTTGGTCTTGAAGCATCATAGGTCAACCTTGCGTACTTCCATCACAAAGGGGCACCCAGCTGGGTAGACAAAGCTGATTGGAAGTTTTTCAAGAAGCAGAACAGGGACCATCCCGAAATGTTTGAGGGTTAAAGGAGGGCTGCGAGGAGACAGCTGGACTCCGTAGGTACTTTGCACTTTGGTGGAGGCAGACGGTTGGCATTCAAGGCAACCATGGTAAGTCTACTTCTTCTCATTTAATGTATTGTTCTATTTGTTTTACTACATATTGCATGCACTTTATCTAACTCTCATAAATTGGGCCCACAGTAAGCTGCGATGGGTCACCTTCCTATAGATGTAGAGACAAGACATGCATTTCAGGTGAGAACAAAGCCGTGGTTTATTGAGCAGGAGGCATTGGGAACGACGGTCGATCGAGCTGAGGTGGCTGCTCGCACGGTATAAGTCTACTCCTACTTGTAATCTCACTTTTTAAACTGTTTTATTCTTTAAGTTCCAATCTAATTTCCAATTAATATGGTTTCACTCTTAGAATCAAAGCTCGAGTGTCCCATCATTGGAGGTGAGCAGTGATGATGAGGGATTAGGCTTACATAGCTTCGATGAGGGCCAGGGATCAGGCGCAGCCTCACGAGGGTCAGGGAGCAAATGTAGCTCACGAGGGCTAAGGATCAAGCTAGCAAGATGAGGACGAGGACAACGACGATGATTCAGATGAGTAGTAGTAGTAGTTTGCATATACTTCGCCATATATATGCTTTTGTATATCGGTTCGTTTGAGCGATTTTGTATCACCCTTTTTGAAAGGGTAATTTTGTAACAAACAATGTAGTATATCTTCGACATGTATATGCTTCTATCGCTTGGTTCATTTGAGCAATTTTGTATTACCCTTTCCACAAGGGAAATTTTGTAATAAAAACATTCTTTCATATTTACTAAATAAAAAACACTAGTGGGATAAAACAGGGCTTGCTGTGGTCCTGTTTAGTCCCACTGATGTTTTTTTTAGCTTTTGTTAATCGTCGCTATATAGCGACATTTACCAGTGTCGCTATATAGCAACGTTTATTAGTGTCGCTATATAGCGATGCTTATATAGCGACCATTCTTTTCCGACGCTTATTGTGACGAAAATAACGACCTTTGCGCCCGTCCAAAAAAAACCTTTTAGTGTAAAAAATGTCGATATTTTCATCGAAAAAGGACCTATCCCTTGTAGTGGGTGAAATTTTATCCACGTCACCAAATTCATCAAGTTTCTCATAGCCAAAGCTAGCTTTTTTGCAAGACTTGTATGCTAATCTCCTATAGCAATAAAGCATTCCCAATTGTAAGTGCTTTCATCATCTCACATACTTCATTTCCATAATTTTCTGTATAGATTTTGTATTTCCACTCCCTTACCATGCTTGATTTAGCTTAGCCTATCAATGTTGGCTTACTCTTTAGGAAATGGAAAAGTTTGAGCTCAAATCCATATAGCCACCACCGGTATTGTGGCTACTTTGTTGCAATGCCTTCAAGTGAAAAACCAAATCCACCTGGGGTAGGTATCGACTCAAGAAACTAAATAATAATCTACTCCTTGTTAATTTTAGAATTCCTTAAGGAATAATGGGTTCAATTTAATTCAACCTATCATTCGTTTCCCCAAGATGTTATATGCACATTCCAAAAATCCAAACCCTAAATTTAACAAAACCTTCTTTGGGTCATTTGAGTATAGTAAGTATTGTATTTTCTTATACATTCTAGCAGTAAGAGGTTTACACCGAACAAACATACATTACCCTTGGGTACTACAACTATAAAATAATATGTTTAATGCATATGCATTTGTGTTCGTGCATGTGGATGTGTCTTCCTATACAAGCAAAACTTCACAAAGTTTGGAGAGTTACATCCCCTTGGAAGGCCTAAATTGTCTAAAGACTTTTTTGTTAGTTTGTCCATTGGACACTCATCTTTCCTACATGGATTTGGTTGTTTTATGCAAGATTATGTGCCTAATATGTTTGATATGTTTGGTGCCAATGTAGCACTAGATGGAAACACAATAAATCTTGGTATATGGGATACATTACTTTGGGTAAATAAGTAAATACACTTTTATGGCATGTTGAATTAAACATGTTTGTATGCATACAAATGTGTATGTGCATGCACAAACTCACAACCATACGTCTATGGATTTGTGTGTGAATGAGAGAGAGAGAGAGGGGGGGGGGAGGGGGGGGAGGACGTGGATGGAATGAGTGGGTGGGGGGGAAGCTTGTTGGGAAACTTTAGCATGATTGCCTCTATTCCAATTCTCACCCTTTACCTTCATAAGAGAAGGAGGGGTCCTACATGGCACTGTGCTTTGCATGCAACCTCACAAATAAGAAATATAGAAATAGAGATATAGCGAAGAGATGATTATAAATTCGTAGTTGTTACCCTTTACCTTCATAAGAGATAGGGGTACCACATGGCACTGCCCTTTTGATGTAACCTCACAAATAAGGAATATAGAGATAGAGAGGAGATGATTACATATTGGTAGGTGTTGTCATATAGGCTTTCTAGCCTTAAGCCTAAGGGTTGTTTGAATGCTTACATTATCTTTAAGCTGTAGCATTCACTCTCGAATGAATCTTGTGCATGTGTGTTCCACTCTAATCTAGCAAAGGGAGTTCAACGAGACCCAGCACATCCATCCCTCAATAAGGGGTGCCATGTCGTACTACCCTTTGAGTGCCATGTGCCATCTCAAATCTCTCTCTCTCTCTCTCTCTCTCTCTCTCTCTCTCTCTCTTTGGCCTCCAAGAACATATATATATATATATATAAACTAAACATGAAATCTAAAACTATCTTATAAATAATATAAAATCTCTCTCTCTCTCTCCAAGAACATCTATATATATATATATATATATATATAAAACTAAACATGAAACCTAAAAATATCTTATAAATAATATAAAATCTCTCTCTCTCTCTCTCTCTCTCTCTCTCTCTCTCTCTCTCTCTCTCTCTCTCTCTCTCTCTCTCTTCTCTCTCTCTCAGGTTTCCAAAAAGAAATAAAAATTAAATAAAAAGTAGTTTAAAAATGATTATTTAAAACTATATATGGAAGAAAAATTGTGTGTGTATACTATTCTTTTTATGGTTTTTTGAATAACTTGTCCTTTGTCCACGTGGCTTCTATGCTATCACGCGTTGCACTCACACTTCTTCTGAGACACTACATGCATCGTATTGCTTTGTGCATTTCCTATCCAGGCTTTGTTGCCCCATGTTGGCATGCCACGTGTGCAAGGCTACTTCTGTTCCTTGCTCTACGAAAGGCTGCTCCTTAGTTTTTATGGGTCAACCCAGCTATCGGGCTTTCTATGGGCATTTGCTCGTACTCCTTCACATAGTCCTTTGTGGACTGACCATGCTAGTCTAGCATTTCTATCAACCTTTGCACAGTTCGATCGGTGCTTCTATTGCAACTCGCTTGTGTGGCTACTACACTAGTGGTTTAATAAAGTGTTAGTCTACCTCTCTTGGACTATGCACCATCCACAGATCTTTTACTGTAGGCTTTGTCAACTCCTTGTCCATGTTTCAAATCACGACTCTTTGTCTGCGCAGTCCCTTGATATGTCGCATTGCTTTATCCAAGCGCTTGCCCCATGTCAGACTTCAATGATGTAGAGCTATATTGCTACAATCTCTACCACAATGGCATAGTTTTTTTGCAAGCCATTGAGTCTGCACCGTGAATGCCACATGAAGGTTTTATGCCAATTTTGTAGGAGGGAGGTGCATTACAGGTGCATTACGCACCTATTCAAACCATTAGATCATGATCTGCATCTTGTTAGAAATGATCTTGGTAGAGGGTATCCCACAACGAAAGATTGATAGAGCATCCCAACTAGATCCAGGAAAGCAACTATTATGTCGAGCAAGTAAATGGCGAGTGGATGTATGACGGTGTTGCATAGCAGTTTTATGTTTGCGAACGTGAGAAGTATTAATGTTTAAATTTCAAAGTGGACAATAATAGTTGGAATATTGCATGATCAACACTAAACTACACTTTCAATAGTATTAATACTGGAGCAATATTATAATAGCTACAAAAATCGTGGAAGTTTCACAAATATGAAGAAGAAGCGTTCTTGCTTTGATATTCCCAAAATGGACATGAAACCTTTCATTCGTGCCAAAATTCAGTAGTCCTGAGGCGAGCAATAATAGCCAAAATATTTTATCCACATTCAAGTACACTTTTAATAGTATTAATGTTGCCCCAATATTATAATCACATAAAAATTTAGAAAAGTTTCACGAATACAAACAAAGAAGAGTTCCTGCTTTAATGAATACAAAATTTAGGACTCTTGTAAAAGTACGACAATAGTAGTTCAAAATCAGAAGTCTTGCCCATCTATCGAAAATGGACTTCCATGCAAGTACTCTAGACTATGTTCCTATTTTTAAGAAAGTAGTCTTTTTTAGTAGATGACGGATTTCCCCGGAGATTATTATAGCCATGTGTCGAGTCAGTTGTGTTGAAATCTTTTTTGAATTTTTCTTCCAGTGTATCTGCCTTGCTTTTTTTTTCCTTTGTTGCTAGGACTTCTGCTTTGAAATTCTTGTGGAATGGTTTGTACCTATTGACATCATGTTTGATTTTCAAAGGAGGGTTAGTTGTGTGTTGTGCAAGCCATTTGTGAAGGTTACTAGTTTGTCCAATATATTGTTTTGTTGTAGGATGCATCGAATACAGTATACATAATAAGGGCCCTCTATGCCTTCTTCTTTGTCTTTGTCACACTTTCCTATGTGTAATAGGACATTCAAGAACTATGAGTTATTTCATGATTATGTGAAAATGAAGATATCATGTTTCGTAAGATTTGTAATGAAGAATGTACCTATAGGTGGTGGTGTTACGTCAGTCTTTGGTGGAGTCGGGAAGAATTCAAAATTTTTGCCGTATGCTTGTTTTGAGAAATTGAAATTGACAACGGCAGTCACACGTTCTATTGTAATCGACAACTCCTTTCCTTTCTTTACTTGATTGCTTTGGTACATGTTGAACTCTGTTAGTATCATATTTTTAGTCTTTCGATCTGTTTTGAGGAGCTTGTCCAAGCTGACATTGTGGCCAAAATGTAGAGCTTCAAGGCAATATGTTGAAATCCCTTCTGAATGTTGATCTATTACAGCTTGTGCTTCTGTTCTCAACATCATTGGAGTAATGAGATCATCCTTATCTGTGACTCTTTCGAATAACTTGGTACTTTGTTAGTTGTGCATCATTCTTGTATTGAGTTTTGGAATAGGAAAGCAAATTTGAATTTGTAAAGCTAAACATGACGATATTTACAATCAGCTCTCATGTCGTTGTCCCCATGTTCTTCTTTCCATTGCTCTACGTACTGTTGATTGTTGTCCATGAACCTGAGCTCTTGTAGTATGCTCCATTCGTAAATGTATTCTTGTGGCTCTTTTCCAACCATGTTTGTGAGGCATCTGAGCTGTATACAAGAAGTAACTTTGCCCCTTTCTTCTTTTTGTTAATTTGTCATGATCTTGCTGAGCCAATCGAGCTTTGTTTTTTAATTGATTGAAAATTTGCAGACAAAGAACGCAAGGTAGAATGAAGGAAAAAGAATTATATGTAGCAATGAATGTGATATTGAATTAACATGTGGGTGAATGAGATCCGCAATTTTTTAACAATGATATGAGTTGTACCTCATCTGCAGTTGCCATTCTTTATCGTATGATGTACAATCAAGAAAATCAAAGCGAATCTATGCAAACTCTCAAATATCAGAGAATGAAATCTTGGAATTTGCACAATTGTTGGAATTCAATTTTTTCCTTGCATAATACAATCATACTTACACAATCAAAATTCAGATGGCATGTAAATGAAACCCAATGGTGAAATTCAATTAAGAATTCATAGGTGCTAGCGAGTTGCTATTTAATGCCTCTTGAAGAGCCCATTCCTATGATGATTGACAACAATGCAAAATGCCCTATTGTTGAAGGTATAGGCATTGTTTCTTTTGTCATTCAAGATGGTGAAGCTAAAGACTTACTAATGTATTTCTAGTACCTTAGCCAACGCAAAATATAATATTGGTTGCTATGTGATAAGTGATCACAACATGTCCATGCACTCTTCAAGAGAGCTAGAGCAAAGCACTTTTGACAGTACTGGTTGTCTTGAATTTTGCACTTGTGGATAGGTGGTAGTTGTGCCATGTCTCCGAATAAGAGCATTTTTTCATTGGTCGAATGGTTATAGCAATGTTTGATTACAAGTCTCGCACAAATCTTTGACAACCATGTTTAGCAAGTCATCATCGAGATTTCATCTCAATAATGATGACGTCTGTAGATTTTAGGTCTTAATAGCGTTCCTCAGTTCCCGAAAGCGATGCATGAAACATGTCATGCTTCTTTGGAGGAGCAAATTGATGATGGACTGTAGTTGCTAAGTGGCTATGTCTTAGTGCCACTGCACCTGTTGTGGCTGTAAGAACGATTGATTTTCCTTATTCTATGTACTTGTGAGTGATGTATTTAATCATGAAGGTCTTTCCTAATCCTAGTGTACCACAAATCACATGAAGGCCTCTTGGTAATTTAGTACTTTTATTGTAAACATCCTGTGCTCATATGATAGAGTTGCTTTTTCAAATTCCTTGAACTCATCTATAATTCGAAGGATTGAGATTCGAAATCTATTGTTGATGTTGTCTCCTTCATCAAGATCTGTTGATGTTATACCATTTCCATTCAATGCACGTAATGGACTCTTTTGTAGAATCATATTTGTTAGTTGGTGGCTATTCTCATCAATAAGCATGTGCACCATGCAATATTGTTCAACAATTGCTTCATGGTCATCTTCTGTTTGTATGAGTTGTCATATAAATTAATGGGTTGTAGGCACTACATCTACATGCTCCAATAATGACAGATAATTGTCCTCATGTGCAACTCGCATAAGATCGAAACAAGAATCTGCAGAGTGTCTCTCTAGAATGTCAATAATAGCTTCTGAGGAAACCACACTAATTCCTAGTTTTAGATGGGGCTTTTCGTACATTGACAAGTATTTTTTGAGAATAGGATTTGTTCTTGAGTAGAAAGCTAGCATTTTTTCATGTGGGGGAAGAATTGGTACAATTTCTCTCCAAAAATTATAAGACCAAGGAATGTGTCGTTCCTTGGGATCTTGTAAATTGCATAATGTATTTTATACATTACATAATGTGGAATCTATCATTGCATATGATCATGCATCCTATATTTTGTAAGTCACATAAGGTATTCTGCATATTGCATAATGCATCTTTTTGCAAAGAATATTCTTATTGTTTCTTTATTTTAATAAAGAATGCCAGAAGAAATAGTAAAACCTGTTTAATGAACGTCATTGTGTTGAATAATGATTACCGGTTACTTGTAGTACTTGTAACGTAAATACGTAGAAATGTTATGGAATTCAAAATTGATAAGAAATAGATGAAGATTATTACCCCATGAGAAGGAAGACCTTAGATATGCTTAGCAATTTGATGCATGTTATATGATGCAAGGGAGCTCCAAAGAACTATTTCCATGTTTTACGATGGATCGAAGCTAAACCATTGATTCAGTGCTTCTATCAACAAGCGATCATGCAATAGATTGAAGCTTTATGGAAGCTGATGATTGGGAGCTTGCTGGTTGGCAACATGATTCAGGATTCCCTTCTAGGGTTATTCAAAAAATAGCTATATTTTTTAAACTTTATTATGTTGACACTCTTAGCTTTCTCTCCAATCGTGAGCTCTTAGTGTGGGATGCAAGTGGAATACAATCTCTTTTAAAAGGCTGCACATAGATTCATCTTATTTGAGTCATAAATGCTTCTTCAATTCCATGAGACCACTTACCAATCCAATTTATTGTGCATTCCCCTATTGGGTCTAGTATATTAAATCAAATGTGTTAAATTAATATGTATCACCATCGAAAAAGAGCAAAAATGAGTTTGAAAGTATGAGATTGTCCTTTCCCCTTGTGCTCTTATTGTTTGAAATTTTTTGGGGTGGTTGACAATTAGAAGCAAGTAAATCATGGACTTGTTGGATCCTTGGGGGGGAAACGTTGATGAGGAGTCCTATCACGATGAGCTAGAGCCTTGATCCTAATTTCAATGGTTGATGATCACTGTCTTCAAGGAGTACCTAAGGGACTTCATAGAAGTCTTCTTGGATGACACGTGTGTGAATTCAACATGGGATGATCATTTGAGATACCTGAAGCTAGTCCTTGAGAGGTGCAGGTTGTACCAGATATCAATGAATCCTCTCAAGTGTCTTCGCAGTCCAAGATACACCATGCAAAAATAGGGTATGCCCTACTATCAAGAAAATCACATGTAATTATGGGTCAAACACGGCATGATTCTTGGTCACATAGTGTCCAATAACAGCATCTCCACAAATTACAACAAGATCAAGCTCATTCTAGAGTTACCCCTGCCCCACAAATGCCAAGGGAGTGCAGCAATGTACATGCCATATGGGTTACTATCGAAGGTTCATTCTGTTTTACGCAGACATAGCTTGGCAAGTCAACCATTGTACAAGCTGTTAGTAGTCTTTGAGTGGACCGAGGAATGTCAAAAATCCTTTGAAGCCCTCAAGCTAGCTCTAGTCACAACACTAGTATTGCGGGCCCCGAATTGGAATCTAATATTCCCCGTCCACATAGATGCCTCAAACTTTGCCATCGGATGAATGTTAGCCCAACCAAGGGAGTATAACTTGAACTACCCAGTGTACTTTGCCGCCAGAAGTTGGCAATTAAACGATGCCAAGGTTAATTACACTACAATAGAGAGGGAAGGCCTAGCCATGGTCTACACAATTAAGAAGTTCATGCATTACTTGTTAGCCAACAAGCTCATTTTTTTAATTGATCATCTATATTTGGTTGGCAAGGCATGCATGACAGGATGCATAACAAGGTGTATGCTAATCCTTCTAGAGTTTGACTTCACAGTTGCGGTGCGTAAAGGAAAGACCCACATCCTAGCTGACAACCTCTCAAGGATTCCCAATGGGGAAGCTCCAACAAGAGTCGAGGATGACCTCCCAGGTGCTCTCCTATTTCACATTGACATAATTATGGAATGGGCAGTCGAAATAGGCTACTACTTGGCAAACGGGTTGCCTTTGGACAAAGGCCTCAAGAGGGACAGATCCCTCAAACTCATTAAGGATGTAGCACCATATCAGCTAATCGTAGGCCAACTCTACTGCATGGGCAACGATGGCATCATACGCAAGTGCATGTGCGAACACGAATCTATCAACATGCTCGAAGAAGCCCATTTCGGGATAGCAGGTGGTCACTTTGCCGCCGCTAATATTACGGCACATAAAGTGTTATTGGAAGGGCTCTAGTGTCCCACTCTCTTCGGAGATGCAGCTACGTTTATCAAGCAATGTGATCCCTACCAAAGAGTACAAATCCCACATAAAGCGAACATGATGCCCCTAATGGGAATATTAACTGATCAACCCTTTGAGAAATAGCGTCGCTCAGTGTCGAGCAATTGTCGAGAAGCAAATCGAACGGGATACATGAACTGATCTTCCCCTTGCTGGAGAAGAATACTTGCCAGAGTGTGCTCACCAAACCCAGGATTGATATAGAAAGTCTTTGACCAATCTGGATTGCGTAGAATGGGTTCTGAAGCCAGAGCATTCTTGATTTGTGCAAACCCATGATCACAATCCTCATCCCAAGTGAAATCAACCCCATCTTTTAATAGCATAGTCATGGGTCGTGTCAAAGTAGCATATTGATCAATGAAGCGGTGATAGTATCCTGCTAGATTGACAAATGAGCATACCTGACGTTTGGTTGTAGGCAGGGAGAGCTTGAGGATGGCTTCTACCTTCTCGGGGTCAAGCTTGACGCCCTCGGATGAGACAATATGTCCCAATAACCTCCCTTCAGTGGCTCCAATGGTTGAGACTGCCATTTGCATCATTGACCCTTTGGAAGGCCAATCTAACCTTCATGACGTCCTCCTTATGTGACGAGAATATACAAAAATCATCTAAAAACACCTCCAAGAAATCCCCCAAATAAGGAGCAAACACCATCTGCATAAATCTTTGAAAGGTAGCAGGAGCATTGGTGAGGCCAAATGGCATTACTTTGAATGCAAATGTCCCCCAGGGTGTGGCAAATGTGGTTTTAAGCACATCTTCTTCGGCAATTCTGATTTGATAAAACCCAGAGTAACCATCACAGAAAGTATACATCTCATGACCACTTACCTTCTCAAGAATGAGGTCTTGAAAGGGTAGAGGATGATGATCCCTCTTGGTGGCGGCATTGAGTTTCTTATAGTCGATGCAGACCCGCCACTTGTTGTTTTTCTTTGGGGTGACTACCACTGGTGAAACCCATTCAGTATTGTGAACCGAAACAATAAACCCAGCCTCTATAAGCTTCTGCAACTCTGAGCGCAAAGCATCGGTCTGCAGGGGCCCTAATCTCTGATACTTTTGAGCCACAGGCTTCGCATCAGGCTTCAGCTCTATCTTGTGCTCTATGGCAGTCACATGGCGAAGGTGGTGGTAGCTAGTTGCAAAGAGGTCACGGAAATCTTTGAACATTTCTAGGAACTCATCTTTCTCACTTGGAGTGAGGTCTGGGTAAAGCATAGACTCAAGCTGTTGAGGACTACCTGTTACCTTTTTTGCAGATGGCGAGGTCGGAGACACCCCCATCATGTAAACTTCCTCCTCTGAGAATTCCTCCCCCCCGTCTGATTCTTCCATTGATTCAGACACCAAGGATGAGAGAGTATCACTGTCTTGCTCCTCTTCTTCTTCTGGTTCCATGGCACCGGGTTGCACTGGGATCTTCTCCTTAGAAGCACCAAAAGACATGTGTCCTATCTTCCAATAGCTGACTGCATCACTCTTTCTCAACCATGGTCTCTCGAGTATGGCTGGGTAACTCCTGCCTGTATCTTCAATGTCTACTACATAGAAATTGACAGTGGTGCTCAACCCATTGACAGTGATGGGCAAATCCTCAATGACTCCCAAGGTGGTGAGTCATCAACCATCTGCTACCTTGATTCGAGTGGAGGAACGCCTTGTACATTTCAAATTCAATTTCTTCATGATTCGGGGCACCATGATATTACATGCAGCTCCCCCATCAACACACACATTTTTGACATGGCAATTATCTATGATGACATCGACTGTATGTGGGTGCCGATCAATTTCTTCAGAGATAGAGGATACCTGTCTTACCTTTCCCTTTTTCTTGTTCCTCCTTGTTGAGAGACCTTGCTGCAGCTCACGTCTCACCTTAGGGCTTAATGCTATTAGTTGAGGGAGCGTGATGCTCAAAGACCGATGAGCAAGGTCCTGAATGACCGAATAGTCCTCTTGCCCTAAGCCGATGGGAAAATCCGAGGGTGACCACTTACTCCTGCGAGATCTTTTAGTCTTCTCTATTGGTGGGTCTACCATCTCAGCGTATGAGGGCTCTGAGAAGGACACCTTCTTCCTGGAGCGGCCCAGTCCACCAGGGTTTGAAGAGGGGTCTGAGATGGCACGACTTCTTTTCCCTAGGTCAAGGATCTCTACATCAGAATCTCCAGTGCCCGACTCACTCACATAGAAGATTCACCCTTGGAATATTGGGGCATTCTGCGCGATAATGACCCTTCTGGTGGCACTCGTAGCATACAACATTAGCACGGTCTCTTGGAGGGCGGTTGGCTTGATTTCTGATGCCCACCATCTCAAGCCGAAGATCATTCAGGGCCTTGGCTAGGTCATTGACTCCAGAATCTGTTGCAGGGGGGGGCCTCTTTAGCTGGAGGGGCTGAGGGAGTAGAGAGGGAGGGGGCTCATGGGCGAGGCTGGGGAAATCTTCGAGGCAGAGGGTGAGGATATACACCTTGTTGAGGGTAAGCATCTAAGGGAGGACCATACATTTGAGGTGGAGGCGGTGGATACATCCCTGATGAGGGGTGGGGGTATACCCCTGAGTTAGACCTCCCAGGTTATTGTTGCAGGATTTGAGGGGGTTGCGGAGGGACAATCGTCTTCTTTGAAGCGGGGTCAGACTGAACTTTATCAAACTTTTGAGAATTCTCATGTGCTAGCACCATAGTTTCTGGATTCTTCCATTTAAGCTTGAGGCGGAATTCATCACTTGCTCCTGCTACAAGGTAGCCCAGCACATGCTAAGTCATTCTAGCTTGAAATCTGGCATTGTCCTCCTGTGTGGCAATTAAACGGTCCAGGAGCACGGCCGCTCGATCCACATATCGACGTGCCGTCTCACCTTCTGACTGCTTCAAGTTTGCCACCTACAGGTACACATTCTCCGGCTCCTCTTCTTTGCCGAAATACTCAATCATCGCTGCTGTCAACCTTGGCCAGCTTTGGCGAACGTCGTCGACCTGCTTCTCATACCACACTTGAGCCAAACCCTCTAGAAATGTGGGAAGAACCAACAGCCATCTGTCTTCAGTAAGAAAGTTGAGAGAAACACAACGGCGCTTGAACGCCACAAGATACTCATTTGGATTTTCTTCCACTCGTCCACAAAACACGGGAATGTCAGCCATGCTTGGAAGATGGAAAAGAGAGGCTTATCTATGGATAAACAATAGAAAGAGGAAGCTTGAACTGAAAATTGGGTGAAGATACATCCACAAAGCACACATAGGCAGGGTAGGGTGTGACTGGTGTATTGTGAAATATTACACGGGAAGAATCTTCAGCATAGAATAGCACATAGACATCCATCTTTACAAGCAAGGGTTAGAGACATGGCGCTGCATGAGGTTGTTCATCAAGGCAAACAAGAATGCCATGACAAATGTCAATAGTTGGAGAGCTTGCACATCACCTTCAGCTTCTTCTAGTTCTTGTAGTCGCCATGCTATTTCTTCAAGGGGTGTGTGGTCTGGCATCCTTCTTTTGAGCAATGTCCTTGAGGACCTTTCTGATGATCTTCCGAAGTCGGTGAACTCGTATCAAGTATGCCCAACACTTAGTTTCATGATGACCACAACCTTTGCATTCCTTACAAATGATCACCCTCCTTTGTGGCTTGCGGCTTGGTTGGGGTGGTGCTTCCACTCGCGTCATGCGTGATTGAAGTACAAGCTTCACCTGCCAAGAAATCAGCAACTAGATTTTGAGCTCGAGGGATATGCTGAATTTTTACCTCTTCAAATTGGTTGCAAAGTTCCAATGCTTGTTGATATCGTGGAACCAAGTCTTTGCTCCACACCTTCCACCTTCCACTAACTTATTCACACACTAGTTGAGAATCTCCTTGCACTTCAAGTTGCTTGGCATGATGTTCTTGTGCCTTTTGTAGCTCAAAAATGAGCGCCGAGTACTCAGCTTAATTGCAAGTACTTGTAGGTGCAGACTTGCTGTAACAATACTCCTCGCCACTCGGTGAAGTGAGCTTCACACCCATGCCAGCAGCCTTGGTCGAAGGTTTGTAAGCTCCATCAAATTGAAGGATCCAAGATGTCATCACACCAAGACTAAAATTTGGACATCCCAAGTTTCTCGGTAGTCCAAGATAGTTAAGAGGAGAGGGTGGGGAGAATTCAACACTTGAGCCAAACGTTCAGCACCAAATAAACTTGCAATCCTTTGTTGATAGTTTATCTTAAGACCAAAAAGAATTACAACTTGAAGCTCAAAATGAGGCACAAAAGGTTGATTAGGTACAAATGGATTCCTTGGTCGAAACATTACCAACCATAGCCGAGGCCTAGAAACCTTTGTAGTGAGATTGAGAATAAACCATTTAGGACGAGCTTATCCATAGGAATCAACAAGGAGATGTGCCAAATCTCCCCCCAAGCTTGGGGAGCATCCCACCCTTCGATGAAGGACACCGTTTTAATTACCTCTGAAGCAGCAAGTAGTTCGATCACCGCACAATGAGTAGAAGTAAAATCAAAGTTCTCCCAGCGTATCAGTAGTTCTTCACCATGAATCATCCACGGTGTATCATTCCACCCGTCATCTCCTTGAACAATGCATTGGACAATCAGCCGTTGAAGGTCGACATGAAGATCAAGGAAGAGATCTCGTGCATTGGTAGCCGTAAGGTGCGGAGGACCAGGCACCAATTTTTTAAACGCGTCGAGAAGTGACATAAATATCCACCTTCCTCGTGTGGCGTGCGTCCGTGAAGTGAGCTTGGAGAAGTTTTGAATCGGCAATCTAGCAAGAGATGTGAATAGAGCACATGAAATGAAGTACTTTTGCTTTTTACGGCAAGAGCAAACTCCCCACGATTAGATGATAGCTATCTTTATGTACTCTAGTTAGTGGCTCAGTTAGTATGCCAGCTTAGTTATCTGAGTTTGGTTTGAGACCCACATATAGGGTTCACCTATTCTTTTGTACTTAGAGAGTTCTTTTGGCTTTCACAACTAAGAAGAGGAAAATTGTTTTGAGCCTCCACCTTTGTGTGTATTCCCCCATTGTGTATGTGAGAAAGCCACAAGTGAGACTCCTTACTTCTCTCCCACTCTCTTCACACCCCGACGAACCCCCCATACCTCTAACTCATTGCTTTCAGCCTCCACCTTTGTGTGTATTCCCCCATTGTGTATGTGAGAAAGCCACAAGTGAGACTCCTTACTTCTCCCCCCACTCTCTTCACACCCCGATGAACCCCCCATACCTCTAACCCCCCAATGTCCCCCTAATGCCCCCTCCCTCTACCTCTACCCCTCGGCTAAGCCCATACCCTCAGGGGGGTCACTATGTATAAACCCTCTATATCACGTGTGTTCAAGGCCTATATTTAAAATCCCTTATCTGTAAATTTTTTCATTAATAAAATGTACCCCTTTTCTATACAAATCTGTAAATTTTTTCCAAAACTATTTTAAATAGTCCCTTATGTATATTTATTTCTGTAAATTTTAGAAA
Organism: Dipteris shenzhenensis; assembly: GCF_047967505.1. Classification (NCBI taxonomy): domain Eukaryota; kingdom Viridiplantae; phylum Streptophyta; class Polypodiopsida; order Gleicheniales; family Dipteridaceae; genus Dipteris; species Dipteris shenzhenensis. Next base: position 9,034,542 of record NC_141628.1, on the reverse strand, counting down.
TAAAAAATATCCTTCTGTTGAACTCACGTGATAGGGTTACGTATGATGAGTGACCCCCCCGAGCCCATACCCCTACCCCTACCCCAACTAACCCCCCTTCTAGCTACCCTCCCCCCCTAGCTAACCCCCTACCCTTACCCCCCACTAACCTCAGCGACTGACGCCCCCTACCTCTATCCCCCAATAACCCGCCCCCCCTCCTCCCAACCTGCAGTTTTGAATGCAAGAGATTGGAGGGTGGGGTCCCTTCCACCCCCTTCCCATGTCACCCCACCCCACCTCGAGAGAGAGAGGGAGAGAGAGAGAGAGAGAGAGAGAGAGAGAGAGAGAGAGAGAGAAAGAGAGGGGGGGGGAGGAGGGGGTGCCACGAGGAGAGGGGACGGGGTTACCCAAGGGTTTCTATGAGGGGAGGTGCAGCAAGGAGAGGGAATGGGGTTACCCAAGGGTTTCTAGGAGGGGAGGTTAGTGGAGGGTCGCGGAGAGGGGGGGGAGAGCAACCAGAGCAGCCAAGGGGAGGGAATGGCTAGGAGGAGGGGAGGGGAGGGGAAAGCGGAGCATCTTGTTGGGCCTTTGCTAAGTATTCATGTCCACCTTGGGGCTATTCAAAAAGCACATGCATTAGATGTTAGTATATCTTCTAGCTATTCAATTTGAGCATTAAAAAATAAATGTGTGTAGTTTGAACATCTTACATCAACAAAGGGCATGTATTCCCTCCTTTCTTAGAGCAAGTCAAAGAGAGCCATTGTACTTTTTATAGGCGTACTTATATTCCTCCCCTATACATGCCCTCTCCATTTTCATGTACTAACATTTATAGCCATACCCATGTTACTTTTAATGACTTTGATGCTACATTCTAAAACGTACTAAAAGAAGCAAAACAATAGATAGTGAATTGAAAAAAGTGATCCCTGCCTCCTAACAAGGGAAATCTTTTTGCGATATTTTGGTCATGAGCTTTTTGGGAATTCTTGGGATTTTTTTAAATAATTCCTCACACAACCCTTGCCCTCTGCCCCCTCCCACACACACACATGCACACACACCCTACGACTCTTGTTATGTGTGAAAAATTTTCTTTCAACTCCAAAGAGACCAAGAATCCTATCCTTGATATTTCAATCATGGTGTATATAGACAGATTGATATATACACATAAATGTATCTAGAATTTATATAGATAAATTGAATGTCTTAATGTAATCCATAGATATGGCTAAGACCTATCCAAATGTGTGAAACAATTTGCACACTTTTTAGGACGCCAAAAAAGTTCACAGAAATTTTCCATCCGTTCATGTGATATTTATTGCATGCTTTTTCACATTACGAAAATTCAGACTTAGAAGGGGGCTTTGTAAGAGAGGCCTTGTGGTGGTAGGAACATGGATGTATATGGTGAATACATTTGAAAATAGTATTGGCTTGTGCAAGCCACAATGTGACATGATTCACCCATCCTCTTAATAATTTCAAAAGGTTAACATATGGTTCATTATTTATTCAATTGTCTAACAATCTAGTGCATTATTTTATTCCAATGGATGGCATATAGCGCACCTTCCCTATCACGTTTTTGAATTGGAACCAAACTTATAGAACTTGGTTTCCCCCTTCCCTCCACCTCACTTTTATGTGCCCTTTAACTACAATCCAAAACCCTACTTTTGAATCTTAATCTTTTCTAAAAAATTTAATTCTCACTCCTCATCTCTATTATGAGGTCCTCAATCTCCACACACACACACACACACACACACACACACACACACACACACACACACACACACACACACACACACACACACACACACACACACATTTTTTAAATAAAACCACTGGAATTATATTCTCTACTTCTGCATTTGGTGAGATTTTGGGCTTTGTGGACAATATGGACACAACATAATCGTGCCATTTTGGGTCAGAAGGCTACAACAGACATATGAGTTTTTTCGGGCCTCCTTGTGGCAATCAATATATGATGCTTGTCATGGGGGTGCTTTACCAATCTCTTGCTTATAGTTGTTCTCCCACTGTTTCTGAGTTTGGACTCCAGACTCGAGCCAACTCTTCTTGTACATTTCTAAACTCACACACACACACACACGCACACACACACACACAAACTCCTCCCCTTGGGGACCCTTGGGACCCCCTATGATCATAGGGTATCCAAGGACCACTCTAATGGACTACTAAGAGTCGTGGAACTATGCATGGACCACTAGGATCATCTAATGGTGGGGGATATTAAGCTAGTGGGGTACATATTGATACTAGACCACCATACCCACACAACATTAGATATTTATAAGCAGTTGATATGTTACACGCATTTTGCACTTATAAGATATGAAGAGAATTGTGAATACTACAAGTGAGGTGTAATGGATACCATTGCAATTATGTCTTAGTCCTGACAAGAAGACTTTTTGAATGGTGGTCCTTGATTTTTGGTTGGCATTTTGGAGGTACTAAGTATGCCTACATGGAGATTAATGATGAGGATGAAAAGGTTGGTACTTGGGAATGGGAAAAGAGGTGGCCACATGCCCATAGCCTTTTCCCCCTTCTTCTATCTTAGAATGCATGCCTGTTGCCCAGGACTCCTCTTCTTCCTGGCACCCAAACTATTGGCCTCCCCTTCCCTATACTATGAGCTTCTCCATACTGGTGTCTAGCCTACTTCTCATCGGTCTCCTAGCTACTTTGGTTGAGCAACAAGATTTTTGCTATTGGACACTTGGAACAATAAGGAAGACTCGGGTTCGAGATTTGGCATGTAGCTCCAGAGACTCAAGGGCAAAGAAACAAAACAAATTCAAGACTAGCACACAACTCCAGAGACTCAAGGGACAAGCAAGTGCATCCCATCAGGTTTGCGATCTTTATTCCTTGTACTAGATCATACGCTTTGCCTGTTGGAGCTTAGTCTCCTTGCCTTCACATACAAGTTGTGGCTCCTACCTCAGTGAGAGTACTATAAAGATGCTCCCCCATGATCCTTGACTTGATGACTCTGAGGGCGATATGATTTCAAACCCAAAATGGCAGGAAACTTCAAGCCTCTGAGTCTTGAGAGACTGCACAGAGAGACTGCACACTATAACTTTAGAGAGAGCCTGGTATACCGCGAAAGGATTTTACTAGTTGGATATCCTTTGCTTGTAGTAGCTCACTACATTCCCTTTGCTCGTAGATGCCCTCTTCAACCTTCCCTTTGCTAGTTGTGTTGTTTTTGTGAGCACCAGGAGACTAGCTACATTCTTACAAGATGGTGCAGCCCTGGCGTTGAAACGTAATGGAGATTGCTCATACTCTAGAGACTAGGTTATTAGATTGGGCCCCTATGACTCAAGAAATCCGTGGAATAGAAATATTGCCCACTATGACAGCTTTGCCTTCATGCTCGAAAATCGACTGTCAAACTTGCATAGGATACAGAGCATGTACTCTATGATGCTTTCATCTTGTCCAAGAGCACATGTGCAGACCTCATTGACAGAGGGAATATGAAATCCACATGATCCGTGACCCTCTGATAGAAGCAAAACCTTCTAACGGAAAGCGGCCTCTTCTTTGCCTTGGTGGACACCTGAGGGCAATAGAGCATACTTACGTTGGCAATAGGGTAATAGCCCACAATTAGATCACGCTGGCTTCTCCAAGCACAGTCGCAAATCCATTTCCAAGCGATCAATGAGCACACTTACGGTTATAGAATGCTATTCAAAAGCATTGTAGCTTCACTGTAGCCTACCTTATGCTCTCTGCCACAACAATAGTAATCACGTAGCTCCACGCTAATGATGTACGAGGTTAGATACTAATATCCCTTTCGTTGCTGAGTACTTTGATAGACTGCTAGTCTAGATTGCCAACGCCATTCATGGGAGGCTTGCCAATTTTGGTGAGAGGCTACAGGTATATCATGGCGATGGGTCGAGTCCCCGACTACTACTGGGAGTAGAAGTTGGTGTGTATATGCAAAATACACAATGCAATTACTTTTTGGCTAGGAACACGTGCCCAGTGATTCATTGTGTTTTGATTTTGTAGTATACTGTGCTCCAAGATAGCTACATATTCGGCATGCTACACATTTGGATGCATTCCAGGATAGCTACATTCCAACCGATCCTTATACGTTCATTAATTTTGTGGGCTCATGACCTGATGATGGAATTACAGAGCGCTTTGGCCTATAACTCTACTGTCATCTAATGATCCTAAACTTCTCTCGATGGGATTTCTCATTAGCCTCGTCTACAATGGCCCCTTTCTACATAATTTGAGGCCAATTGCATTATTAGCAGCCATCGAAGAGCATTGATCAAGTATAGACTGTGCTTTCTTCTAGAACGTATATGTCTAGAACGTATACGTTTCAATTATCTCAACTTTCTTCTAGGTATTTTTTTTTTAATTTCTTCTTTGAAATTTTATTCTAAAGAGAGGACTTAGAAAGACAAAGAAGAGAGAGAGAGAGAAAGGTGGAGGGGAGAGTGAGGGAGGGGAGACGTAGAGAGGAGAGAGAGTAGGAAAGCAGATAGAAAGTAGGAAGGCACTGATGCGGTAGCGCAAGAGAGAGAAGGGGGAGAGAGAGAGAGAGAGAGAGAGAGAGAGAGAGAGAGGCAAGCGAGAGGAGATGAGACGTGGCAGGGAGAGAGATAGAGAGAGAGAGAGAGAGAGAGAGAGAGAGAGAGAGAGAGAGAGAGAGAGAGAGAGGGAGAGAAAGAGAGGCAGCGTGCAAGAGAAAGAGAGAAGGGAAAGAGAGACGTGAGAGAGAAGGAGAGAGAGACGAAGAGAAAGAGGAGAGAGAGAGAGAGAGAGAGAGAGAGAGAGAGAGGGAGAGAGAGGGAGAGAAAGTAGCGAGAGGTAGTGAGAAAGCAAAGGAGAGCGAGAGGCAGCAAGAGCGCATTGCCGCAGTAGAGAGAGAGAGAGAGAGAGAGAGAGAGAGAGAGAGAGAGAGAGGTAGCGAGAGAGAGAAGTAGAGAGCAAAGGGGAGGGAGGGGAGAGAGAGATAGGAGTAGGGAGAGAGCACACTACCGCGGCAACGCATGCGAGAGAGAGAGAGGGAGGGAGGGAGGGAGAGAAAGAGGAGAGGAGAGTGAGAGGGAGAGAGAGAGACTAAGAGCGAGCATGCTCCCACGGTAGCGATAGAGAGAGAGAGAGAGAGAGAGAGAGAGAGAGAGAAGTAGAGAGCAAAGGAGGGGGAGGGGGGAGAGAGAGAGGTGTAGGGAGAGAGCGCATTGCCGTGGTAGCACGCAAGAGAGAAAGAGAGAGAGAAAGAGGGAGGGAGGGGGAGAAAGAGGAGAGGAGAGTGAGTGCACTGCCACGATAGCACACACTAGAGAGACAAAGAGAGAGAGAGAGAGAGAGAGAGAGAGAGAGAGAGAGAGAGAGAGAGAGCGAAGGAGAGGGAGGGGAGGGAGAGAGAGGTGTAAGGAGAGAGTGCATTGCAAAAGAGAGACGGAGAGAGGGAGAGATAGAGGAGAGGCGAGCAAGCGAGAGACTGAGAACAAGTGCACTCCCACAGTAGTGCGCATTAGAGAGAGAGAGTGAGCGAGAGAGAGAGAGAGAGAGAGAGAGAGAGAGAGAGAGAAAAGAAGAGGGAGGGGAGAGAGAGAGGTGTAGAGAGAGAGCGCACTGTCATGGCACCATGCAGGCATGAGCGTGTGTGTGTGTGTGTGAGAGAGAGAGAGAGAGAGAGAGAGAGAGAGAGAGAGAGAGAGAGAGAGAGCAAAGGAAAGGCAGGGGAGAGAGAGAGGTGTAGAGAGGGAGTGCTGCTGCCACGGCAAAGAGAGAGAGAGAGAGAGTAGCATACTCGCAAGAGAGAGACAAGAGAGAAAGAGAGGGAGAGGGGAGATCAGAGAGAGAGAGAGAGAGAGAGAGAGAGAGAGAGAGAGAGAGAGAGAAGCGTGCTCGCGAGAGAGAGAAGAGAGATAGAGAGGGAGAGAGGAGACGAGAGAGAGAGAGCGAGAGAAATCTAAGGAGGGAGGGAGTGAGAGAGTACGAGAGAGAGGGAGAGAGTGAGAATGAAAGAGATAGAAAATCTTACCAATGAGGAGGAGAAAGGAGTGCGCGACGATCAAGGAGGGATGGAGAAGAGATGATTTTATGGAGGGATGTGGGAGCTACGATCAATGAGGGATATTAGAGGAGAGATAGTGAAGGAGATGAGAGACGACAATGGATATAGGAGTAGAGGCAATGATCAAGGAAGGAGATTAGATGCTACTAAAGAGAAGATAGGAATGACTAAATGTAAACATGTGGAAACTTGAAAACAAAACTATGTACCTTGGTGTGTGATTTAGTCGAAACTTAAACAAACAAAACTATGAACCTTGGTGTGTGAAAAGACAAACGTGTGGAAACTTGAAAAGTGTGTGAAAAGACAAACTTGTGGAAACTTGAATCTCAAATTTCTCGCCTTTTTAAAAATTTTTAATGAGTTTCACTTACATTTTTAATTTACTAGTTTAATTTGTCAATTGAAACTTATGGAATATAGTAGGAAAAAAATGTATTTTGTGGAGATTTTGTGTTGGAATATAGGAAGTACAATTTCAAATTTCTAACCTTTTTGAAAATTTTAAATTATTTTAGCTTACATTTTCAATATATTAGTTTAATTTATCTCCTTTTAAGGAGATTTTCTTCTATGTAAATTTTGAATTTTTTATTTTAAGCCTTATTTTCTAAATTTTACGTTTAAATTTTTATATTTTTCCATGATTTGAAACCCTACTCTTTCTAGGACATCTATGTTGGCTAAGATGTGCATCCAGTTCTGCGAGAATTTTGGCTCAAGAAGAGGTGCATACCAGGAGTCGTTAGACTCCTGGTATTCTCATCCTCTTCCTTGTCACAGGGTTGGAATAGCTTTATGGAGGTGGTTTGGATGGTGGTGTCGAACTCCATAGCAAAGAGGTGTCCTAACACTGGGTGGGCCTTATAGGTATGCATGTCCACTCTCATGGTTTGCTCCTTATGCCATAGGTAGATATTATCATTATGCCAGTCATGCATGAGTCTAAACATTCACAAGAATGGCCTGCGTAGGATAGCTTCTTCATACTTGGGCTGTCATGTGAAGTCCATGACCATGAACCTTACAGGGTACGTGAATCCAAAAACTTGAATGTTGATGCCTTTTTGTACTCCCAGAGGTTCAACAGTTCCTCCATTTGCTAGCTTTACTACCAGATGGGTCTGCTCAAGTGCAGGCTTTCCCCACTTTTTCTAGCATTCCTTGGTGCAGACACTCTCCTACTCCCCCATCCAAGATGGCTTCTACCTTTTGGTTTTGGTAGACTATGGGGATTGAGGCGTTTGTGTCATCACCCTCAAAATACTAGCCTAGTTTGTTGATGGGAATCTTGGGTAGGTTCTGCCCCTTACCTAGAATTGATTGGTTGGGCCCAGGGATGGCAGGGGCTGGAGGTAGGAACGGCCTATTCATCCAATTGGACAGATCATGCCATAGGATGGGATTTCCTCAAGTTAGCAGAGACGCGATTGGCATTTTCACTTCTGTAGATAGCAAGGCAGCCAACCCGGCACTATCGCAGGGTTCTAGTGAAGCTTCTTCCTCCATGGATAACATGTCATCGAAGCCATATAGGTCTCCTTTGTCTTGGAGGTTGTGCAGCACTAGGTCCTCTTCGAACATCTTCTGCATCAAGTCTGGAGTTTCCGACTACTCCATGCTGAGATCTTCTTCTTCTTCCACTCTTTCTAGGACCTTGAGAGATTTTGCTCCTTGATACCCCATCAAGTGGGCTGGATGGATAGTATATGATCCCCTATTGGCCTTTAATCGATGCTCGAACTTATCCTGGCACTCACGCACCAAGTCCTGGGCATCTTTACGTATTTGTTTTCTAAGACTTGGTTAGGGTAGGTGTCTTTATAGGTGGGAGCCGGTGTTAGGCCCTGATCCTGAAATGGTTTGTTTACTTCTAGAATTAAAGGTACCTTAGGGTCACCTTGGATGGAGGACTATTCAAAGGCAGAGGAGGTGGCAAGGGTAGTTGTCTCCTCATTGAAACCATCCTACTCAAATGGATTAGAACCGTCACCTACTCAAATGGCTTTCTTGGAACGGGTTAGTAGCTATGGAGGGATCTCAAAATCGGGCAACGGGGATACTTTGCCCTTGTTGGTGAGCTTATTTATGGCCTTGCCTAGTGCCTTAGCCTACATCCGTGTAATGACTTGTAGTGTTCAATGCTAAGTAGATTGAGACTGATGCTCTTTGGCGGGGTGAGTTGAGTGGTCGGTCTTCTCGTGGGATAGTCCTGGAATAGATGCTCCATGTCACATCCTGTACACAAGGGAGCGGGGCTGGTTTTGGTTGGGGCAGTCGGTGTACAATCCCTATATGGACAGTCCTTCAAGAATTGTGGGCCTTGGCATTTGAAACATGACACTGGCAGGTTCGAAGTGCCTCGATAAGGGCATTCATTTGCTCTATGGGGACCTTGGTAGGTTTAACATTGGAGCGGGGGGCTCCAAGCCATTGAGTTCAGATCTCTCACCCTTGCATTTATGGGAGCAGTCTGGAGTACAGGGACTAATCCTCTGGCGGGAGGTAGTGGGCTAAGGCTCCACTTCCCTCCTCATAAGGGTAATAATCATGAGGCCCATGGTCAAGGTCCATTTCCTCCCAATCGTGGGCTGAGCACGGTACTAGCTAAAGCCGGGGCTCCAGGGCCACCTTGTGGGAGTTGGGGGTTGAGTGGGGTGGTTAGGGCCAATGGGGGTCACATTTGATACATGGGTTGGGGCAGGGACCTCAGAAAACGACATTGGGAGGTATCATGGTTTCCCCACCTATGGTAGTGTACACAGTAGAGTGCGCTTACATGTGGGCACTCATTGGAAGGGTGGTTGCCATTGCATACCCCACACCAGACATTGTCTCGTCATGGAAACAAGTGGGGGTTGCTCAGCACTTCTTTGGAGGTTCCTACATTCCATTGCTGACCTAGCTACTCCAACCAAGTGGAGGCTAACTCAGTCACATCCAAGCCTTTAGGCTTGTTAGCTTCCTTCTTACTTGACCCTACACTCAAGGACCTAACTGATGGGGCTACTTTGGAGGGGGCCGAGGCCTTATCTAAATCCACTTTCTCCATCGTGTTGTCACATATACCGATGGCCACTTTGCTGCATAGATCAAAGGAGGTGGGATTCATCACCATGAGATGGTCATGTAGCTTTGGGTCTGCTAACCCGATAAGGAAGTGTGGCAATAGTTGTTCGTCTCGCTCATTTGCTCATAGGGTTCACAGTGGGCATTGAGGTGCTTAATCCTTGCAATGTAATCCCTAAGGGATTCTTTGTCGTTTTGTTTCACCCCATACAATTGGTTGATCAGGCTCCATTTATGACTGTTGGGAGCGAATCCCACAATAAAAGGATTTCTCAACGTCTCCCAGTTGATCTTTTCCTCTGGGGTGAGAGCTCTATACCATTGACTAGCCTTGGCATCCGAGAATGCATTGGCCGTTTCAATGTCGCCTAGTGCACCAAAGGCTTCACAAATCTACTCCAACCTTTCCACATGAAAGACGGGTCTCCTTCCCCAAGGAACTTGGTCATCAGCTTGGAAATAGCTATGGGACAACTCCTCGAGGGATTTGTAGTCCCTGCAAGAAACACTGATGTGGGTGGCAGTGGTGTTGCCCCCCTTCCTAGGGCGTTCACCAAAATATGCATAGCCTCATTAGTCAACACCGTTTGAGCAGCTAGTGGGGGTGATGTGGCTGTGGGGCATGACGAGGGCTTGACAGGTTATAGGGCTGGCCTTAGGACTTGCCCAGGTGTTGGGGTCCATGTAGTTGCTGGTGTTGGCATCAGGACAGAAGTACCCATGCCTTCATTCATTAGCACAACTAGTATCTGGCAGGAAGAAACAAACTCCTAGTGGTGGGGGGTCCTGGGGCATGGTAGCATTGGTCCCATGCTGCGGGCAGTAGGGTGGAAACTGAGGCCCCCCAAAATTGATGAAGGCTGGTGGGGATGGGGTGGTCAGAGAGTTGTAAGACATTCCACCTTGGAAGTTCCTAGCATCCCCTCGATTTGGGTCTTGTCTACAGAGTTCCCTCATCCATGGATCCTCATCATCCATGTTCTCCAATTGGGGGGGTCTGGCGTAAGAGGAGGAACCTGGATTGGCAAAAATAGTGTCCGGCCCAGTTTGTGGCTCGAGAATTGTATGTTGTTGGCCTTCCCTTCCTGCAAACATGCCGGCAAAGGGGTTCTCCATGTCTGGTGACTGTGTTCTTCCCAAGCGGTCGAACATATAAGAGAACGTACCTCTAAGACTAGATGCAACCGAAGGTGTAGGAGAGTTGGGAGAGGCTACACTCGTGAAGGGGGCTTCCGATGCCCTTAGACCTGTGGGTTCTTGCATCACTCCTTCAAGACTCTCTGTGTCGTCTAAACTAGATTGAGTTCTTGGACGGGGTCCTATGAACGAGTGGAGGCTAGGAATCGAGCTACTGAACCCCCAACTAGGATGGAGGTTGGGCTGAGCGTAGCTCGAAGTGCTTTCCTTTGGCACAGAACCCTTTGGCAATATCCTTCCGGACCTCATGTGCATGTGGGGTGCCTCTGGCTGGGGAGTCAGGACACCAATTTATGGAATTTTTTGTTAATTCCTTATCTACCCCAGAAGTATAGCACCGGTCGGTGGGGTAGCGCTATAGCACCGGTCGGTGGGCTACGAGTATAGCAACAATGGTGTAATACGACTTTGGCGACAGGCGGGGGAGTAACCCTTTAGCAGCGATCGGTAGGATAGGAAATAGCACCAAACGGTGCAATGGATGTATGGCGACAATCATTGGGGAAATAGGTGCCACATGGTCGGTGTGATCTGAAGGATAAACTATCTCCACGGGCGTAGGGATATGGTATGACACCGATTAGCAGAAAAATGACTCGATGGATAGTATAGTGATGACGGCGTAGTATGCCGACAACACTGCGATGGTAGGATTTCATAGTGATGGGCGGTGCGATGGAGTAACGCGACGATGGGGGGAAACGATCATGCCTACGGTCGGAGGGGTAGTTTCATTGCACCGGCGATGGGATAGTAAGATAGCAACGATCGGCAAGGAACCACTACAACATCGGTCAATGACCTATCAGATCAGTGCGGAAGTACTTAACTCTAACAAGCATTAACTCCGGGCAGCGTGGTGAACTGTGGTCAGGGGTTAGGTCAGCAAGGAAGTACTAAGGTGCTAGGTCAACAACATTTGACGGTGGGATCTAGCTAACGCACTAATCGGCAGGGAATCTAGTTGGTTCGATACGCTATAGCACCGACTCAGCAGGATAGTTAGACCTAGCTGTACTGACTGAGATTGGGTGATTTCTGAAGATTTTAAATTTTTGTTCCTGTTTTTTTGTGATGGGGGGGTGCTACACTACATAATCTACCTACTCAATGAAAAAAACTTGAAAACAAACACTTTTTGGAAGTCAAAATGCAAAAACTCAGAAAAGGCAAGTTCTAAGTCATGAAACTACTTCAAAACTTGACAAAAATCCTTAGTTTTATGGTCTTTTGAGGTGATTAGGCTACACACACACCTTAGCAATCAAGTTTACTACATTCCTATCAACTTGAAATAGCAAAAAGCAACCAAAACAAGCTTCCCAAGCTCAAAAATGGCATTCCTACATGAAAAAGCAAATTTCCATCCTCTCTCTCTTTCCACCTCTCTTCTCTCATACTTGTAACTCCACTAACAAGCTCCAAGTTAAGCTTGAAAACTTGTGCAATGGGAATATAACAAAGGAAGACAAGTGCAAATGCAAAAGCATACCTTTTCTCCCCAGCAACGGTGCCAAAAATGTGATGTGGTCTTAGCGGTGACTCACATGTCATGGGGTAGTTGAAGACATGCCGACGGAGCTTCACTGCCCATCTTTTACTAAAGAGGACAATCAATTTCCACTCAATTAGTTTATAGTAGTAATGCATATATAAAGCCGGTTAATGGGTTATCTAAGTTTAAAAAATATGTATTTTATTGACCTATACAAAGATTCATCAATAGAAAGTTAAAAAAAGGTTAAAAGTCATATAGTAAAAATATGCATGTAAACTATGGAGAGCCACATATAACGAGGATAGTCATACATTAGATAGGCTTAAGTATTGAGATTGAGGAAAGAACTGCGATTCTAAAGGAGGGGTGCAAGAAAGATTTGATCGGCTATGTCCAAAGATATAGTATGACATGCATGAAGGACAAAGGTAGCCAACTAGTAGGTCACAAGGAACTATTGTTGGTGCATAGTGTTTTGGTGTTCAAAAAAAGAAGAGAGATACTAAAAAGATTAATTTATTAAAGCAAATCACAACATGGGTCAAAGAAAAATAGTGAATGAGGACCCTCTTAATATGCCACTCCACAAATAGTTCAAGAAGTGTAAGAATGAGGTAGTAGCCATAAAATGTCAGGGAGCCTAGTCTTGCTCCCTAGTTTCTACCCAAATAGTCACAAGGGACAGATTCTTACTTTTAAATAAAAATGAGAGAGAGAGAGAGAGAGAGAGAGAGAGAGAGAGAGAGAGACTAGAGAGAGAGAGAGAGAGAGAGAGAGAGAGAGAGAGAGAGAGAGAGAGAGAGGACCCTCTTAATATGCCACTCCACAAATACTTCAAGAAGTGTCAGAATGAGGCTGTAGCCATAAAATGTCAGGGGGCCTAGGCTTGCTCCCTAGTTTCTACCCAAATAGTCACAAGGGACAGATTCTTACTTTTAAATAAAAATGAGAGAGAGAGAGAGAGAGAGAGAGAGAGAGAGGACCCTCTTAATATGCCACTCCACAAATACTTCAACAAGTGTCAGAATGAGGCTGTAGCCATAAAATGTCAGGGGGCCTAGGCTTGCTCACAAATACTTCAACAAGTGTCAGAATGAGGCTGTAGCCATAAAATGTCAGGGGGCCTAGGCCAAATGGTCACAAGGGATGGATCCTTACTTTCAAATAAAAGCCAGATGGGGCTAGAAGCTATATGAAAACAAGATGCCTAGAGAAAGGAAGAGCCAACCACTCCCATATAGTGAATCATGGATGTGAGTCAAATATATTTGTTGGAAACATTTTGCTACACAAGTATGGAAAGTGTGGGAGCATGGAGGATGCACGCCATGTCTTTGCGATTTCCTAGATGTGCTAGGAACGTGTCATAGCAAATCATAAAGCTTTTGTCGATTGCTTGCAAGTTAACAACATAAGTGCTGAAAGATGGCAAGCAAGTAAAGTGGCTTTGAATCTAGAAAAGTCATCAATAAAAGTGACAAAACCTCTACAAGACCAAGTTTTGAAATATAGACATTTGGCAATCCCGTCTAGGACATATATGTTTGTCAAGTGCAGGCTTGAAGGAGATCCCTTTTCGAGGGCTCGAGAATACCTCAAATGATTTGGTGACCATCTATATTTTTTCTATTCTATTTCTTAAGGGAGAGAGAGAGAGCGCATTGGGGAGGGGGGAAGAGACCGAGGGAGGAGGAGGGATTTTTTGTGCAAATGCTCTTCCTCTTGGTCAACATCAGAGGGCCACTCATCTACCTGAATCGTTGAGTGAACATATCATGAGCCAAGCCAAGTGGTGCCTTCGGTGGACCTGGTCTTGACACTTGAAATTTTATTTCATGAAATTAATTAAAGACATTTTAAGCTTCCAACTTGAGACCCAGCAAAACGGGTCTCCAAGGTGTCGTAGACCGGCCATGCATCAAAATTGGATGGATGCATTTCATCTTCCCAGCGAGAAATCTGGAGATCTTAAGGAGAATTTATCTCAGCAAAGGATTTTTACAAGTCGACAATGGCAGGGCCGAGCTTCTTGGAGCTGATGATCAATACTGTATGTATGGAGGCCAGGAAACATAAATATCTGCGCTATAAGTCGTGTTGAAGGATGCTACGCTTACGGGTGAAACGATAACGTGTCCTTGAGAGAACGAAAAATCACCTGTGCCCCCCACAATCGGTACTCCGGTTGCGACGGTTGGCATTATAACACCTACGAAGCTCAGTGTGCCGTTGTAGCGTGTGGTATTCAAGTTGAAGGTAAATGAACAGAAAACTGCGTAGCCATCGAAGCCAGCGATGGTAAAGAGGCCGACGGCAGAACCGACCTGCTTCGAGGTGGGCTGAGGGTCGTCTGTGAGAGGATCATTGAAGCAAAGCGTGGCGCCAAATTGACCAGAGACAGGGGTGATGGTGCTAGAGCCAAGACCAGGGACGCCAGGGACGATAAGGAAATCGGTGAAGTTGACATCGTCCTGCCAGTAAACTGTGAAGGAATCACGGCGAGCAGAGCCCCATTGCCCATGGGGGTGGTTTTCACAGGCTCCAGGTATGGTGGTGGATGACAATATGAGAGCTAGCGAGAGAGCTAAGAAGGCCAAGAAGAAGGTGTTTGTGCCTGTAGTAGCCTTTTCCATGGTGGTGGGCTGTGTTATTGAAAGCTTGCTTTCGCTTCGTCTTCCTTCCTCCCATAGACCATATAGAGAGTCGTCCATAATATTTAAAAACTACACACATACTTGAATATCAATCTCTTTGTCTCGCATTTCCATTGACAACTTAACACGTTATGGTGACATACTTGAATATGTATATGTTTGTCTCCTCCTCCTTGCATCTCCATTGACCTTACATCTTCGATCCCCCCCATTCCCAATATATTTGTTTGTGCTTACACCCATACAACAAATACCTTGTGCTTACACCCATACAACAACAGATACCTTGTGAGCACTAGTGCTTGCCCTTGAGTGTCTTTTGCACTCACTAAAATAAGGAAAATTTGACTCAAATTTCACCTTTCTTTATAATACTGCAAGTAGCCTAAGCCATCTACGACGAGTTAGCCCACCTTAGTCAGGTCTTAAGTCAAGGAAATTGGGATCCTCGGAATAACATTTTAAGTTTTATTTGTAATTCTCAATGCTTTTAAGGGAATTTTCAAATTGGATCTCTCTTAAGCCTTAGCATATTTGAAAAACATTCTCCATAGCATTGCATACCCCTCCCCATTGTGTGTGTATGTGCGTGCACGTGCGCGTGTGTGTGCGCGCATGTGTATGAGAGAGAGAGAGAGAGAGAGAGATGCATTTGGTATAACAATATTTTTCCAAAAGTAAGGGGACTGCTAGAGCTTCACTAGCATTTCATTAACAAATTAGGTTAAAAAGCATAAAAATGTCGAGATTTGGAAATGTAGCTAATTAGCATTTGATATAAAAATATTTTTTCAAAGTAAGGGGACTGCTAGAGCTTCACTAGAATTCCATTAAAGAATTAGGTTAAAAGTATAAAAATGTTGAGATTTGTAAATGTAGCCAATCTCCCCCCCCCAGCTCTCTCTCTCTCTCTCTCTCTCTCTCTCCTTTAGGCCTTCCAAAAGGAGAGAGAGAGAGAGAGAGAGAGAGAGAGAGAGAGAGAGAGAGAGAGAGAGAGCGAGAGAAGGAACCTTTGTTAGCATTCAAATATCCAATGGCAACACAATGTTGAAGAGACACTATTGAAATATTCTTTCTATACAAACACAATATTCAAAAATGTTGGACTTGTGTAAAGTCCGAATTCAAAAATGGACTAAAAAAAGTTCACAAATTATGAATACACTAGTAATGGTATTTCTTTGGCTAAACTTTAAAACCAAAGTTTAGTGAAAATTCCAAGTATCTGCTAAGCTTCATAAATACATCTTATTATGAGTATTTTGCTGATGATGAATAGATTGATAATGAGAATTTCAGATAACTTTCAATATGAAAGTGTGATGGGATAATTGCTTACTATGTTTAAACTTTATTCACTAGGCATATACTTTTAAGATTAATCAAATGAGATACTTGTTGGAATTATTAGAACACTTATTACGTTCAAATACTCAAAACAATCTTAAGATTAATCGAATATTTGCTATGATTAATCTATCTTTTGTTTGGAAGGGCATATGCCATAGTCAAACACTTTCCATGAACATTGTACTTTGGACTCTAACTGCCATTGCCACCGTGTCCCTCGGTTATCCCCCCCTACACCGCTCCCACTACCCCTACCCCTCGCCTAACTCCACCTACCCCTATGCCCTGTTAAGCCCCCATACCCCCCCCCCTCCCGCTACCCCCTAAGCCCCCCTCCTTGACTAACCCCCCTAACCCCGACCAGCCCCCCCTTCACCGACTAACGCTCCCACTACCTCCTAACCCCCCCTCCCCGTGTTGAGATATCGAGCTCCACTCGTGATATGCCAGGGTGACTGTTGTGCATTTATGTCACCGACTTATTAGCTGTAGATGCGGTTGGTACATCGCCCATGAATAATAGCTCGATGACAACTATCTTTATGTACTCTAGTTAGTGGCTCAGTTAGTATGCCACCTTAGTTAGCTGAGTTTGGTTTGAGACCCACATATAGGGTTCACCTATTCTTTTGTACTTAGAGAGTTCTTTTGGCTTTCACAACTAAGAAGAGGAAAACTATTTTCAGCCTCCACCTTTGTGTATATTCCCCTATTGTGTATGTGAGAAAGCCACAAGTGAGACTCCTTACTTCTCTCCCACTCTCTTCACATGGTATCAGAGCTCGGTTCGTGGCAAGGAGCTCAAGAAAGCAAACCAAGTTCGCGGTGTCTTGGTAAGAGGATCAGTTTTGCTTTCCTTTTTCGAGTTTTGGAGCAAATCTCTGCAGGTAGCAGAGCTGGAAAGTGCAAGAGTGCACTATCTCAGATTAGGACGCCCTTCGCGGTGTGGTGAGAGGGGAGTGACAAAATCATTCTTATTGCCTGTTGATGCAAAATCGTCACTAGGAAGTGACTGTGTGGTCAAATACCACTTTCGTCAGTTTTGCAGATTTGCCCTTGTGAGGTAGAAGTTGTGTTTTTTGCAGTGACATAATATTTTTGCAGTGTTGTGTAATGGCGTCTGATGCTCTTTCACAGATAGTCACTGAAAAGCTTGACAAGAACAACTTCTAAGCATGGAAGTTTAGAATGACAAATTTCCTTAAGGCAAAAGGCTATTGGGAGTTCATTACTGGAGCTGAACAAGAACCAATTATTCCTAATGTTCCCAATCAACACGAGTTGCAAGCATTTAAAGGCTGGCATGAGAGACCCAGAAAAGTTATGTACTAGCTGTCTATCAGTATTTCAGATTCTATGATTGTGCATATTCAGGATGCAAGCACACTGAAGGAGGCGTGAGATACTTTGACAAAAATGTATAGCACAAATACGAAGCCAGGAAAATGCAGCTCAAGCAAGAGTTGCATAATGTGCAGAGAGAAAATATGAGCATCAATGACTACCACATGAAGGTGAAGAAGATTGCAGATGCACTTGCTTCTATTGAGTCGCCAGTGGAAGATGATGATTTAGTTTCTGTGACCTTGAATGGTCTAGGAAAGGATTATGGACAATTCCGGACATCCATTGCCATCCGTGAGAATTTTCCTGATTTTGGGGAGTTGATTGCTCTAAGATAGCTACATATTCGGCATGCTACATATTTGGCTGCGTTCCACCAGGATAGCTACATTCCAACCGATCCTTATACGTTCATTAATTTTGTGGGCTCATGGCCTGATGATGGAATTACAGAGTGCTTTGGCCTATAACTCTACTGTCATCCAATGATCCTAGACTTCTCTCGATGGGATTTCTCATTAGCCTCGTCTACAATGGCCCCTTCCTACATAATTTGAGGCCAATTGCATTATTAGCAGCCATCGAAGAGCATTGATCAAGTATAGACTGTGCTTTCTTCTAGAATGTATATGTCTGGAATGTATACGTTTCAATTATCTCAACTTTCTTCCAGGTTTTTTTTTTTAAATTTCTTCTTTGAAATTTTATTCTAGAGAGAGGACTTAGAGAGACAAAGAAGAGAGAGAGAGAGAAAGGTGGAGGGGAGAGTGAGGGAGGGGAGACGTAAAGAGGAGGTAGAGTAGGAAAGAAGAGAGAGAGTAGGAAGGCACTGCTGCGGTAGCGCAAGAGAGAGAAGGGAGAGAGAGAGAGAGAGAGAGAGAGAGAGAGGCAAGCGAGAGGAGATGAGACGTGGCAGGGAGAGAGATAGAGGGGGAGAGAGAGAGAGAGAGAGAGAGAGAGAGAGAGAGAGAGAGGAGAGGGAGAGAAAGAGAGGCAGCGTGCAAGAGAGAGAGAAGGGAAAGAGAGAGGCGAGAGAGAAGGAGAGAGAGACGAAGAGAAAGAGGAGAGAGAGAGAGAGAGAGAGAGAGAGAGAGAGAGGGAGAGAGAGGGAGAGAAAGTAGCGAGAGGCAGCGAGAAAGCGAAGGAGAGCGAGAGGCACAAGAGGCAGCAAGAGCGCATTGCCGCAGTAGAGAGAGAGAGAGAGAGGGAGAGAGAGAGAGAGAGAGAGAGAGAGAGAGAGAGAGAGAGAGAGAGAGGTAGCGAGAGAGAGAAGTAGAGAGCAAAGGGGAGGGAGGGGAGAGAGAGATAGGAGTAGGGAGAGAGCACACTACCGCGACAACGCGTGCGAGAAAGAGAGGGAGGGAGGGAGGGAGAGAAAGAGGAGAGGAGAGTGAGAGGGAGAGAGAGAGACTAAGATCGAGCATGCTCCCACGGAAGCGAGAGAGAGAGAGAGAGAGAGAGAGAGAGAGAGAGAGAGAGAGAGAGAGAGAGAGAGAGAGAGAGAGAGAGAGAGAGAGAGAGAGAGAGAAGTAGAGAGCAAAGGAGGGGGAGGGGGGAGAGAGAGAGGTGTAGCGAGAGAGCGCATTGCCGTGGTAGCACATAAGAGAGAAAGAGAGAGAGAAAGAGGGAGGGAGGGGGAGAAAGAGGAGAGGAGAGTGAGTGCATTGCCACGACAGCACACACTAGAGAGACAAAGAGAGAGAGGAGAGAGAGAGAGAGAGAGAGAGCGAATGAGAGGGAGGGGAGGGAGAGAGAGGTGTAAGGAGAGAGCGCATTGCAAAAGAGAGACGGAGAGAGGGAGAGATAGAGGAGAGGCGAGCGAGCGAGAGACTGAGAACGAGTGCACTCCCACAATAGTGCACATTAGAGAAAGAGAGTGAGCGAGCGAGTGAGAGAGAGAGAGAGAGAGAGAGAGAGAGAGAGAGAGAGAGAGAGAAAGAGAAAGAGAGAGAGCAAAGCAGAGGGAGGGGAGAGAGAGAGGTGTAGAGAGAGAGTGCACTATCATGGCACCATGCATGCATGAGCGTGTGAGAGAGAGAGAGAGAGAGAGAGAGAGAGAGAGAGAGAGAGAGAGAGAGAGCAAAGGAAAGGGAGGGGAGAGAGAGAGGTGTAGGGAGAGAGTGCTGCTGCCGCGGCAAAGAGAGAGAGAGAGAGAGAGTAGCATACTCGCAAGAGAGAGAGGAGAGAAAGAGAGGGAGAGGGGAGATCAGAGAGAGAGAGAGAGAGAGAGAGAGAGAGAAGCGTGCTCGCGAGAGAGAGAAGAGAGATAGAGAGGGAGGAAGGAGACGAGAGAGAAGAGAGAGAGAGAGAGAGAGAGAGAGAGAGAGAGAGAGAGAAATCTAAGGAGGGAGGGAGTGAGAGAGTACGAGAGAGAGGGAGAGAGTGAGAATGAAAGAGAGAGAAAATATTACCAATGAGGAGGAGAAAGGAGTGCGCGACGATCAAGGAGGGATGGAGAAGAGATGATTTTATGGAGGGATGTGGGAGCTACGATCAATGACGGATATTAGAGGAGAGATAGTGAAGGAGATGAGAGACAACAATGGATATAGGAGTAGAGGCAATGATCAAGGAAGGAGATTAGAGGCTACTAAAGAGAAGATAGGAATGACTAAATGTAAACATGCGGAAACTTGAAAACAAAACTATGTACCTTGAAGTGTGATTTAGTCGAAATTTAAACAAACAAAACTATGAACCTTGGTGTGTGAAAAGACAAATGTGTGGAAACTTGAAAAGTGTGTGAAAAGACAAACTTGTGGAATCTTGAATCTCAAATTTCTCACCTTTTTAAAAAATTTTAATGAGTTTCACTTACATTTTTAATTTACTAGTTTAATTTGTCAATTGAAACTTATGGAATATAGTAGGAAAAAAATGTATTTTGTGTTGGAATATAGGAAGTACAATTTCAAATTTCTAACCTTTTTGAAAATTTTAAATTAGTTTAGCTTACATTTTCAATATATTAGTTTAATTTATCTCCTTTTAAGGAGATTTTCTTCTACGTAAATTTTGAATTTTTTATTTTAAGCCTTATTTCCTAAATTTTACGTTTAAATTTTTATATTTTTCCATGATTTGAAACCCTACTCTTTCTAGGACATCTATGTTGGCTAAGATGTGCATCCCAGTTCTGCGAGAATTTTGGCTCAAGAAGAGGTGCATGCCAGGAGTTTTGTCAGACTCTTGGTATTCTCATCCTCTTCCTTGTCACAGGGTTGGAATAGCTTTAGGAGGTGGTTTGGATAGTGGTGTCAAACTCCATAGCAAAGAGGTGTCCTAACACTGGGTGGGCCTTATAGGTATGCATGTCCACTCTCATGGTTTGCTCCTTATGCCATAGGTAGATATTATCATTACGCCAGTCATGCATGAGTCCAAACATTCACAAGAATGGCCTGCCTAGGACAGCTTCTTCATACTTGGGCTGTCATGCGAAGTCCATGACCATGAACCTTACAGGCTACGTGAATCCAAAATCCTGAATGTTGATGCCCGTCAGTACTCCCAGAGGTTCAACAGTTCCTCCATCTGCTAGCTTTACTACCAGATGGGTCTACTCAAGTGCAGGCTTTCCCCACTTTTCCTAGCATTCCTTGGTGCAGACACTCACTCCTACTCCCCCATCCAGGATGGCTTCTACCTTTTGGTTTTGGTAGACTATGGGGATTGAGGCGTTTGTGTCATCACCCTCAAAATACCGGCCTAGTTTGTTGATGGGAATCTTGGGTAGGTTCTGGCCCTTATCTAGAATTGATTGGTTGGGCCTAGGGATGGCAGGGGGTCGAGGTAGGAACAGCCTATTCATCCAATTGGACAGATCATGCAATAGGATGGGATTTCCTCTTAGCAGAGATGCGATTGGCATTTTCACTTCTATAGATAGCAAGGCAACCAACCCGGCACTATCACAGGGTTCCAGTGAAGCTTCTTCCTCCATGGATAACATGTCATCAAAGCCGTATAGGTCTCCTTTGTCTTGGAGGTTGTGCAGCACTAGGTCCTCTTCGAATATCTTCTGCATCAATTTTGGAGTTTTCGACTACTCCACTGAGATCTTCTTCTTCTTCCACTCTTTCTAGGAACTTGAGAGATTTTGCTCCTTGATGCCCCATCAAGTGGGCTGGATGGATAGTATATGATCCCCTACTGGCCTTTAATCGATGCTCGAACTTATCCTGGCACTCACGCACCAAGTCCTGGGCAACTTTATGTATTTGTTTTCTAAGACCGGGTTAGGGTAGGTGTCTTTATAGGTGGGAGCTGGTGTTAGTAGGCCCTGATCCTGCAATGGTTTGTTTACTTCTAGAATTAAAGGTACCTCAGGGTCACCTTGGATGGAGGACTATTCAAAGGTGGAGGAGGTGGCAAGGGTAGTTTTCTCCTCATCGAAGCCATCCTGGATGTACACTAGATCAGAACCGTCACCTACTCGAATGGCTTTCTTGGAACGGGTTAGCAGCTATGGAGGGATCTCAAAATCGGGCAACGGGTATACCTTAACCTTCTTGGTGAGCTTATTCATGGCCTTGCCTAGTGCCTTAGCCTGCATCCGTGTAATGACTTGTAGTGTTCAATGCCAAGTAGATTGAGACTGGTGCTCTTTGGCAGGGTGAGTTGAGTGGTCGGTCTTCTCGTGGGATAGTCCTGGAATAGATGCTCCATGTCACATCCTGCACACAAGGGAGCGGGCCTGGTTTTGGTTGGGGCACTCAGTGTACAATCCCTATATGGACAGTCCTTCAAGAATTGCGGGCCCTGGATTTTGAAATAGGACACTAGTGGGTTCGAATTGCCTTGATAAGGGCATTCATTTGCTCTATGGGGACCCTGGCAGGTATAACATTGGAGCGGGGGTCTCCGAGCCATTGAGTTCAGATCTCTCACCCTTGCATTTATGGGAGCAGTCTAGAATACAGGGACTAATCCTCTGGCGGGAGGTAGTGGGCTAAGGCTCCACTTCCCTCCTCATAAGGGTAATAATCACGAGGCCCATGATCAAGGTTCGTTTCCTCCCAATCGTTGGGCAACTCTTTGACCAACACTTGATTGACTGGGGCGATGCATGGCAACGAGGGTTGCGGGCCTAGTATGGGTGGAGGCCACGAAGTGGGCTGAGCACGGTACTAGCTAAAGCTAGCTCCAGGGCCACCTTGTGGGGGTTGGGGGTTGGGTGGGGTGGTTAGGGCCAATGGGGGTCACATTTGATACATGGGTTGGGGCAGGGACCTCAGAAAGCGACATTGGGAGGTATCATGGTATCCCCACCTATGGCAGTGTACGCAGTAGAGTGCTGGCCTTGCCCTTACGTGTGGGCACTCATTGGAAGGGTGGTCGCCATTGCATACCCCACACCAAACATTGTCTCATCATGGAAACAAGAGGGGGTTGCTCAGCACTTCTTTGGAGGTTCCTACTCTCCATTGCTGACCTAGCTACTCCAACAAAGTGGAGGCTAGCTCACTCACATCCAAGCCTTTAGGCTTGTTAGCTTCCTTCTTACTTGACCCTACACTCAAGGACCTAACTGATGGGGCTACTTTGGAGGGGGCCGAGGCCTTATCTAAATCCACTTTCTCCATCATGTTGTCACATATATAGATGGCCACTTTGCTGCATAGATCCAAGGAGGTGGGATTCATCACCATGAGATGGTCATGTAGCTTTGGGTCTACTAACTCGATAAGGAACCATGGCAATAGTTGTTCATCTCGCTCATTTGCTCATAGGGTTCACAGTGGGCAATGAGGTGCTTAATCCTTGCAATGTAATCCCTAAGGGATTCTTTGTCGTTTGTTTCACCCCATACAATTTGTTGATCGGGCTCCATTTACGACTGTTGGGAGTGAATCCCACAATAAAAGCCTTTCTCAATGTATCCCAGTTGATCTTTTCCTCTGGGGTGAGAGCTCTATACCATTGACCAGCCTTGGCATCCGAGAATGCATTGGCCGTTTCAAGGTCTCCTAGTGCACCAAAGGCTTCACAAATCTACTCCAACCTTTCCACGTGAAAGACGGGTCTCCTTCCCCAAGGAACTTGGTCATCAGCTTGGAAATAGCTATGGGACAGCTCCTCGAGGGATTTGTAGTCCCTGCAAGAAACACTGATGCGGGTGGCAGTGGTGTTGCCCCCCTTCCTAGGGCATTTACCAAAATATGCATAGCCTCATTAGTCAACACCGTTTGAGCAGCTAGTGGGGGTGATGTGGCTGTGGGGCCTGACGAGGGCCTGGCAGGTTATAGGGCTGCCTTAGGCCTTGCCCAGGTGCTGGGGTCCATGTAGTTGCTAGTGTCGGCATCAGGACAGAAGTACCCATGCCTTCATTCATTAGCGCAACTAGTATCTAGCGGGAAGGAACAAACTCCCAGTGGTGGGGGGTCCTGGGGCATGGTAGCATTGGTCCCATGCTGCGGGCGGTAGGGTGGAAACTGAGGCCCCCCAAAATTGATGAAGGCTAGTGGGGATGGGGCAGTCAAAGGGTCATAAGACATTCCACCTTGGAAGTTCCTAGCATCCCCTTGACTTGGGTCTTGTCTATAGAGTTCCCTCATCCATGGATCCTCATCATCCATGTTCTCTAATTGGGGGGGTCTGGCATAAGAGGAGGAACCTGGATTGGCAAAAGTAGTGTCCAGCCCGGTTTGTGGCTCGAGAATTGTATGTTGCTGGCCTTTCCTTCCTGCGAACATGCCGACAAAGGGGTTCTCCATGTCTGCCGATTGTGTTCTTCCCAAGCGGTCGAACATATAAGAGAACGTACCTCTAAGCCTAGATGCATCCGAAGGTGCAAGAGAGTTGGGAGAGGCTACACTCGTGAAGGGGGCTTCCGATGCCCTTAGACCTGTGGGTTCTTGCATCACTCCTTCAAGACTCTCTGTGTCATCTAAACTAGATTGAGTTCTTGGACGGGGTCTTATGAACGAGTGGAGGCTAGGAATCGAGCTACTGAACCCCCAACTAGGACGGAGGGTGGGCTGAGTGTAGCTCGAAGTGCTTTCCTTTGGCATAGGACCCTTTGGCAATATCCTTCTGGACCTCAAGTGCATGTGGGGTGCCTCTGGCTGGGGAGTCGGGACACCAAGTTATGGAATTTTTTGTTAATTCCTTATCTACCCCAGAAGTATAGCACCGGTTGGTGGGGTAGCACTATAGCATCGGTCGGTGGGGTACAAGTATAGCGATGATGGTGTAATACGGTTTTGGTGACGGGCGGGTGGGTAACCCTTAAGCAGTGATCAGTAGGATAAGAAATAGCACTGAATGGTGCGATGGATGTATGACAACAATCAGTGGGGAAATAGGTGCCACGTGGTTGGTGTGATCATACTCTACAGCACCGACTCAGCAGGATAGTCAGACCTAGTTGCACTGACTGAGATTGGCAATACACTCCCACACCTGTGGATCCAACCTATTCTCTGCTTAATACTTGTTCCAGTAGTCAACATAGGCATCTGCATCATTGAGTCACTTTCTCTTAACTGATGGTGACCAATACTGAATTAATAATTTCTTGAAGTTAGAAGATGCAGCATCCATCTCGCCACTTGATATGGCAACCCCAAGCCATATGGGATATACAGGGTTTGAAGGCCTCACCAAGACAAAGTCACCTTCCTTAACATCCACCATTGGCTCAACTCTTCCCTTGGCTTACTTTTTAGAGGCCTGCAATAGTGATCATTCCATTTCTCATAGCCTTGAAACTCATTATTGCAAGCATCTATATCCTCCTCCTCATCAGGTGATTGTGTTCTTGGCCAAAAATCTCTGTACACTCCTATCTGTGAGATGTTTTCCTGTTCAAGCTCCCCAATCATGGTTTTCCAGTAGTCTATCACTGGCCTAATGTAGGACTCATACGATGCATTCTTTCCACTTGAACATCTCTCCCAAAACTTAATGTAATCCTTTATCCCTGATATAAGTTGCAAGTGATCTCTCACAAATGCATCCATTGGAAGTATATCCAGGCAACCTGTAGGCAACAATGGTCAACCCTCACTATCTTTCTTCCATAGCTCAATTCCCCCTTCAAGGGGCATCCAGTCTGGTGATTTTGGATGCACCTTGTACTGCATCATAGGTTTCTCACCTTGCATGAAAAATCAAAATTGTAATGGCTTTGCATGACCAACCAACATTTTTTGCCCATCAGATAGGTAGCCATCCACATAATCCTTGAATTTAGGAACCGGTGTAAGAAGAAATGGTGCTGGAGAAGCTGATGTACATTTTTTGAATGTGTCCATCGGACGAGGGAAAGTGAATGCTTGTCCCACTCGTAGACTCTCAGAGGACCTACTGAACATTGCATCAATGTCCTAATGTGTGTGCCCTACCATCAAGAAGCCCAATTGAATTGTCTTGAAAATGCCGCTTGCTACAAGAAGAGAAAGGTATGCAAACAAGTATCTGTTTTTGTTCTCAGACCCACAATTATCTAGCTGGAGTACCAAGTTCTCTTGAAACTTTTGGTATGTTGGCTCAACAGCAACGTTTCCATCAAAAGAGGGTGGGTTTTCATGAGTAGCTGATGCCAACAAATTCCTACATGTGTCTGCAGTACTCGCAATGGAAGTTGTCATGGCGTCCATGGAAGACTTAGGGTCACTCTCCCGTACAGTCTCTAGATTTGAATTTGTGATCGTGGCATCTACAATTTCAGACAACAAGCCAAGTCCCCTTGTGGAAATATGTGCACCTTCAGAACTGTAATGGGAGTCCAAATCGTTTCTTGAGCATAGAGCATTCAAAAGGCGAGCATGGCTTCTTAGAATCCCATCAATATAGTGAGGTCTCTGAGGTCTTGCATATCCGTCCTCTCTAGGTTGCGCAAACAAATTGAGAGCGATCCAATTGTCATGTTGGGATTAGATGGCCACAAACCATTGAGGGTGAAGTTTCTATAATGACCTTATCTATGCCCATAGGTAATCATTCAAATGAGTGAAACCTATAATTGCCATGCAAAATCAATGTCCTTAGATCTCACCCGAAGTCTTGGAATTGCCATCTTTTTTTGGTCCATCTTATCATGGATTATGCATATATACTTTTTTGGATCCATCTCGGAGTACCTACGCCATGCATAGTACAAGTTCTTGCAACTCTCTTGTTGTATCATATGCATCTTTCTCTCCTCCATCAATGAATTGCGCTCATCTTGACTTTTGTGGATGCCAATTGCGCCTTGATCCCGCCGACTGCACAAGCTACATTAAGAGAATTCACTTGTCTTAGCAAGGGCTACACTTTTGAAGTCCAATTTCCAAATCCTACCAAATGTGGATGTGGATAGGCTCTAATAACCACGTTGATTAAGAGAAGTGTTGACCTCACGCATGACATCTATCTTCTTATACACTTCAGGTATCACTTGTTGTGTCTCTCTAGAACCATCCTACATGGTTCTACTCTTGTGAGGCATATGCTCTGTGCTATTATCCACAAAGTGTTGAACGAGAGCCCTCCCCATACCTGTGTGCACCTTGCTCCTCCTCACAATCCCATTCCCATGCACATATTATTGCACACCACTCTCAAATTGCTCCCTATATTGATAAAATGATTTCGTTGGGATTCTATGCTACCATGCTCTACAACACACATCCTGACCATTTACACTGGAGTTGTAGCATATCTTGTCATGATGCCAAGCCATTAAAGTTTGTATGAGACTCCAAGGAGCTACCCCAAAAATTCTTCCTTACAGACATTAAGAGGTCTCACTCAGCATGTTGGCAGCACCTACTCCCACAACAATTGATGGACAAAACTTGTTGCATCGAATCTAGTGACATTTTGTACATTGGCGTTGGAGGCTCCCTTTGCTTAGGCACCCTAATAATGAAAGTGTATCTTCTTTTCTTTTAAGGTGAAGCATCCTTTTTCAAAATTTGATCATTGACCACCTCATCTATGCCACCAACCTGGCTCATGGGCACATATTGTTGCAATGGGCTTCCATCAAGTAAGGTAATCTGCTTGATGGGCCACTTAACTAGGCTGAGAGATCTGACATCTTGCGTAGAAGACCCTAAGTCGCTTCCTATAATGTGTTGTTTCTTTTCAATACCCACACCTGCAATGCAATCATTACCCAATAAATCAAAGTTTATATAGTCGCCCGGAAAAACATACAAGATCACACCTTCCCCCATGGTCTTTGTTTTGTTGTCATCCCACAAGACGACCTTTTTCTCTTTCCAAGATTCACGAATGCAATTGTTAGTTTCCAATGAAGAAACTGGTATTGCCTCAACATAAGGTTGTTCATGCTCACTTGATGTGGTTCTTGAGTTACCAGATCATCTAAAGAATCGCCAACATGTTTTAGAGAGGTCTTACGCCACTTGACAATGCTCCAAAGTGCCTCACCAATAACTCGGGGGGTTCGCCTTACATAAGCCAGCTATACAACGTGCGTTCGAAAGATATTTAAAAAACCCCTCTATAACCACATTTTATCTATTTATATACCCCTACTGTGAATTTTTGGATCAGTAATTATATCCCTTCAATAAATTTAAAATTTGAGAAGCCTATATTTTTTGCCCTCCTCTTGTACATTTCAGTGTAAGTTGAAATAGATGCTACTTTTGAGAAATTCTATTGTATAATTGAGTAAAACCATTTAATTTGTATGTCACGGAGATGCATGCTTTACACCCATACTAGTACCTAATAGAATGTATTTTCAACTTTTGATCTTTTCAATTCCCAAAATATCATGTATTTACTCCACCTTATCCAATTTTGTTTCCCTTGCATGCTCCCAAACTGTCACTACCTACTAGAGATTTGCATGAAGTAACTTGAATTGAACTATGAATAAAATGGCACAAACTTATAAGAAGATGGCCCAAACTTTAACCTTGTGTTGATCTAATGGGAGTTTTTATATGAAATATGATGCATGTAGTAGCATTATGTTGATGTAGTGCAAGTGCTTATATTCAATATGATGCATGCACTAGCATCATGTTGCCTATATGCCTCTTTCTATATTAGGAAAAGATAGTGTTTATCATCTCATCATAAAGGCATCCAACTTAATCATGTTAAGTGCACAAAGTTATTAAGCTTATTATCACTCAATCCGTATCTTTTTCTCAATTTATGTCGCTTTACTTTTCTTTAAGTTACATGCTTTCATATTTATGCATTTGCATCACTTTTTTCTAAATTTTTGAATATCCTAACTTCGAAACCATATGCTAGATGCATATGATATAAAAGAAAAATTTGTAGAATGATGAAATATTATAGCTTCTTTATTGAATTTAGATCTTAATTATTAATGCATCTGACAATTTTTCAGTTTGGAAAGCACCCTTTATTCCATTTCTACTATATTTCAATTCAAACTTTTGAAGGACCCATGCTTCCCCTCACAATTTTGAGACTATATGTAAAATAAAATAATGAGCTATTTTGGCAGATAGAATTGGAATGCGTGGATCTTTAAGGGAAGCCATAGACCACCTGTACATTGGATGCATAGTTTCTTGGATATAGTCTATTCTTCCTTTAGTAGTCCTTTAGAGTTTTATAATCCATCTTTTGCTGCACAATATGGAATTTCACATAAAGGTTTAGTTAGAGGTTCGGGATGTTTCAAGCTTTGATGAGATCCATATCACACGTGCATTGATTGCACAATTTGGTAGATCAATTCTATTTTGTAGATGCTCAATTTGATATTTAGACTCTAACACACAATTGAGGGTCACAAGCTATAGCTAAATTTCATCAAAATTACCAAATGAAAAGGTAGAGTTGGATCCAAAGTACAAGCATATTGATATCTAAAACTAGATACAAGTTACAACCAAGACTTGTCATCAAGAGTTTAATCAAAACCTTAGACTTAGACGTGGCAAAAAATAAGCTAGAGATAGCTAGACTAAAGGTTCTTACACAAACTTCTCCTCCTCATTGATGGATCCTTGAATGACCTCAACTGGATAACATGGAGGATGTGGAATTGTCTTGTTTATAGTGTAAAGATTATAGCCAAGTGAGGGCCCTAAAATAGGCCACTTGGCTTCCAAATTTGACCCTCCATCCAGTATGGCCCTATTTATTCACCAACAAGAATCAAGAATTTTGCATGATTAATGTAAATAGATAAAGCTAGAAAATGTTTGCACTCAAATTTATCTAAATTACTTGACTTACAAAAAATATAGAATTATATCTCAAAAAAACTTTGTATTCAAGTTTATCTTAAGGTATTTGACTTACAAAAAATGTAGAATTTTGCCTCAAGAACTAGCCCAACTCCTTATGCGAGACATCTGAGGTATCGTTATCTGAAACCAAAATTAGCCAAGGATGGATCTAGCTCATTATAAGACATTTTGGAAAGTTTCATCTTGCATGAAAAATGCAAAGTAAACTTACCTAGCACTTTTCAAGAAGTCATTAAAAACTTTGTAGTCATTCTCATCTAGCTGGTACTTGTCTGTTCTTACAATATATGTCAAATTTGCTAATGCAATAATTGTTTCAATGTCCACCATGTTTAAGTCTGTCAAATCATAAGTGAACATTTGTGCTCCTTTTGCCCTTTGATACCATCCAAGATGAACTTCCAAACCTTGGGGCCTATCTGCTAAATCAAAGCCACACTTATAATCCACGTACCTCCCTCTGACTTTCTTCCTCATCTTTTGAACTCTTCCTAAGTACCATGTACCATGAGTTGCATCCATCTTCCTCGTGATTGTAGCTTTGACATTTCTTTTCATGTGTTGATTTCCTTGTCCTTTTGTGTCATCATGAAAGTATAAAGCACAGTCACAACCTATGCCAAATAAATTTCCATTTGATGATTGTGCTTTTGCTTCATGGTTGAAGTAAACACCTTGCTTTACCCTTGTGAGTCTATCTTTTGACAAGGTTGGACATCCATTGAGTTGGCTCACCAATGTTGTTTTGAAAATAAACTTTTCGTCCACCTCTACAATGGGGCTAATGTTTTTCTTAGGGGGCATGTTTCTTGTTTCCTTCAAAATGTCATCAATTTCATGTCTAATCTCATTAAGTGCAATAACCTCTTCGCTTTCATTGCTATTATCCCTCTCTCTCACACACACAACTAAAAGGTTGATTCTTGTGAGCATGTAGATGTATTTCCAATTATGGACTTGATTCTGTAAGCATTTTGCGAGGGGAATTGCAGACCATGTTAAGAGACCGGAGTGCTCTTGAGGCTAGATTGCTTACATACTATACATTGCACAACTTGATTCTGTAAGCATTCTGCTAGGGGAATTGCAGACCATGTCAAGAGACCAGAGTGCTCGCGAGGCTAGATTGCTTACATACTATACATTGCACGACTTGATTCTGTAAGCATTCTGCTAGGGGAATAGTAGACCGTGTCAAGAGATCGGAGTGCTCCGGAGGCTAGATTGCTTACATACTATATATTGAGACATTGTTGACCTTTTGAATGATTGTGACTGGTTTAAATCTTCAAAAGGAAAGATTGAGGTAGCGCTTGCCAATTCTTCACTATCTGAAGATATACTCAATCTCCGACATTGCATAGAGTTGGTCCAATATAGGGCTTTAACCAAGATATGGAAAGACATTGTGCATACTCTAGCTCATTGTTGAAAGCTTCATTTTCATTAATAAATTGGTGATCTTTTGAATGGATGCGAGTGGTTTAAATCTTCAAAAGGAAATCTTGGGCTAGCGCTTGCCAATTCTTGACTATCTCAAGATATACTAAATCCCCTTCTTTCTAGTTGACATCCCTTTTGGACTTCTTGCCTTGACTAGCATGTGCTTCTTATATCGTGGCAACATGCTCCTTAACAGAATCATTAATCTCTACCACGGATTCAATCTTCTCATTGGCTTCAAGAAATTAGTTTACAAGATACCTTAAAAGTAAAATAGCATTGAAGATTTAGAGCCCACTGTTTAAAATATTACCACATCTGAATCATTGACGACATATCCAAGTCACATTCTACAACAGTCCCAAATGACATGATCAATTCATCACATGATTACTGAGATACACATTACCCTAGAAAGTTGGTAGATGCCATTTTCACCAATCCATTAAAATTTATATATCACATATTCATTGTAAATTCAAAACTTGCCTCTCTAACATTGTGTTCATATGGAGCTCTTGTACACTTGATTGGACAAGACTCTATCTACAAGGAACTATTATAAATGTTTCTTTCTTATGTTGGGAAGAGGTAGACATTTTTGCATGTTGCAGTTATCTTCTCACCACAAGAGAATTTTTGTTGCTTTTGCTAGAGCTAGACCCACAACACTGTGCCATAATACTTGCCCCATGACCTTGGCCATGAGAATTATCATGGCCATGTTCACGACCATGGCCAAGGCCATGATTTAAAGCCCTTGCCTCCCTTTTTTTGCTTCTCAACTTGTTGATCATCTAAGGTTGGCATATTTAAAGACTTAACCTTTCCCTTTGATCCTTTTGTTACCATAATCCTCTTCGAAGGGATGGCTTTCCCATGACCTCGCCCCTTGAGGAGGCCTCCCCTTCCATAGCTTTGACAAGGTGGCTATATGAAAACATCTATTAAACCATCATCCTTCCCTTGTTCATAAATTCTTTCATATTCAGCCTTTACTTCTTGAGCTTCGGTTGTACTGGGCTCCTTATGTTCCTTCATAAAATTTTGGACACAATTAAATAGATTTCAGCAAGATATTTTTTACAAAAAGAAACTTCAGCATAAGAAAATAGTGGCAAGAAAATATAATGCATATCTCATAAAAATGCATTGTTTAACTGCCATACATTGTTGTTTTTCTTCTTCAATCTTCATATTTGCATTGTTTAACTGCCATACATTGCTATTTTTCTTCTTCATTCAAATATGTGCAAAAATTACAATCCAAGGAGGAGTTTTGTGCTCTTCTTGCATGAGCACCTCAATTGCTACTGATACCTATACCTTGTGTGTGTGTGTGTGTGTGTGTGTGTGTGTGTGTACTGTCCCACCACATTTCTTGGCAAGTCGACTTTTCTTCAATAATGCAACATCTCAATTTAGAAACTCTTCATGTGTCCTTGTGGGGTTGACAATTTCTAGAGACCTCATATTCATCTGAGGACAACCTATGATTAACAGTGCATGAAGCAATTTATTATCTAGAGGTGTACTGAGTTTCTCTATAAGAGCTCATATTTGTCGTACAAAATCCTGGATGAATTCATTCTCCTTCTACTTTAGATCACTAATCTTTGTGCAAAAATCTTCTTCATAAAATTCTTATCTGAACTACTTGAGGAAAGATTTGGACATCTACTCCCAATCCTTGAAATAGTCGATTGGAAATCGGGGTTGAACCAACTATCGTGCTATCTTAGTCAAAGTACAAGGAAATTTATTCATGTACTCTTCCTCGGTCACAGTACCATTTATATCATAGACTTGTAGCAAACTCTACAAATGGTTTTATAGGTCTTCATCCCTGATTCTTTTGAAATCCTGAAACTTGATGTTTATAGGTGTCTCCACCTTAGCTTTGACAATTACTAACTGGGGACCTTGGTTGTTCCTTGTCAGACTCACAATTGTCCTTGTGATGTATGTCTTTATGGCAATAGTCATTAGTGTGGACATGCTCATGATGACGTCTTTTGATAGGTGGTGGTCAAGCTAGTACTCATCATTCAAAACATGGTACCCTATGTGCCTTTGAACTTGGTCTCTAATATTGAGAATGGCCACATCTTGGTGTCAGTGGTGCAAGGTTCATTATTCTATTTCTTGGTAGTTGATTTAGTAGGACTAGGTGTCCTCTAACTCAATGCTACTCTATGTCATGAGCCTCTGCTATCTTAGCTGTGACAATGACTCCATTCTTAATCTCAAACTTGACCAAAATCTATGGCTCCGTTCTTGACCTACACCTCTCACTTGCGGGCATATATTTTTCGTTGTCCCTAGTTTGAGACATCTCTTACCTCTACACCAAATTCTTATCTTTAACTTGGGGATCCATGCTCATAGATCAATCCATGTGCATACTATTAGCCGGAAAAGAAATCAAGACCAGGGGATAGAGGCTAAGCATGGCGACGCTCGAGGGCCATAGGGGAAAGGAGATCGTGAGGGCGAACCGTTATCATGGGAGGGCAAAAGGAATTAGAAGGGGAGGGAATGAAGAGGGAGACTATGACACAAGGGGAAAGGGAGAGGGGGGAGAGAAGCATGTACATGATAGGAGGAGAAAGGTAAAGATGGAGACATCAAGGGAAGAGGACCATACTTTATTTGAAAGAAAGGATGAGAGGGAAATATCAAAGTACTAGCTAGGTGGCTTTACAAGAATGAGCGTGTCTCATCAAGGAATAGCCCCCTCCTTTTATAGCCAAAAGAGGGGGTCACTCCCAATTAATAAATCCTCCCACATGCATGGTGTGTGTGGAAAAGTCTCCCATGTGGGCTAGGCAGTTACACACTCTCAATTGTGTGTGACAACCCTTTGCCTCAATTTTCCACATAAATCAAGCCCCATATCTCAAGTCTATGATACTCCCTTGGTCTCTTCCCAATTTTATAATATGTTCAAACCTCTAGGAGGACAAGTGGAGGGTTGGCACAAGGAATCTTGCCACCTTATCCTACTTTCCCCATTAATTAACTTGCTCTCTTGGACCTTCTATACCTCCCCCACATGGGCCTATCCTATATGGAGGGAATAACCCAATATAATATCCATCTCCACCTATTTTATATTACTTCTCCCATGGACTTTGAGCCATATCTCACTAAATGCAGCCTAGATGGAGGGGTGGCAGATGCAGGAGCCATGCCACCTTAAATTTTATAATATTACTACCATGGATTATGTACAACACACCTTATGGGTCCTCTTACGTGGAAGGGTGGCACATGGTCATGCCCTGACACCTCAACCGTGGGCCCTATGCACACCATATTTTATTATACTATTGCCACATATACAAACACACACGCATATTAATGCCTTTTTCCTTAGACAATTTTATACATAACAGTTCCCCCCCCTAGGCAGGGAATGCACAGCATTTCCATGCCTAGGTCCATCATGCACAAAGAAAGGCATGACGTAACGCTTGTTGATCACCTTCCAACCATATGGTTCATGCAGCTCCTGAACCTGTACAGACCCATTGCTACGTTCCTTGATGACTTTGTATGGACTAGTCCACAGTGGCAGAAACTTATTATCCATTTGGTGGTCCAATCTGTTACCAAAGCATAGCACAACATCCCCCTCAGCAAAGTGTCTTTCCCATTCCTTGCGAATCTTAGCATCCAAGCAGGCCTTTTTTCGATTCTTTTGGATCTCTATTTGGTGTAGTCCAATGCGTCGGGTTTCATCTAACTTCTCAAGTTGTACCAATCTGGCCTCTACATGTTCATCTTCTGTCATCCTCTGTTCTTGTGCCAATCTCAAAGCTGGAATCTCTATTTCTAGTGGTAAAACGGCCTCAGTACCATACACCAACTCAAAAGGAGTGTGACCTATAGATGTTTTATGAGTGATGTTGTAAGCCCACACGGCTTCAGTGACCTTTTGATCCCATTGGCTCCTGCTCCCTGTGGCCATTTTTCCCATGGTTTTACAAAGGAGGCCATTGGTCCGCTCTGTTTGACCCATAGATGCCGGATAATAGATGCTAGAAGTGTGATGATCAATACCCATGCGATCCATGAGTAACTCCATTGCTTCATTTAAGAATGGACTCCCATGGTCAGAGACAATCTCCATGGGTGTCCCAAACCTTGTGCAGATACATTCAAATATGAAATTTGAAACTGCCTTACCATTTGCAACGGGGAGGGCGATAGCTTCAACCCACTTAGTGACATACTGAGTGGCTACCAAAAGATACTTCTTTTTGCGGGCGGTCATGGGCAAGGGCCCGACAAAATCTATTCCCCACTTCTGAAACGTATGGACGCAAATCGTTCCTACCAAAGAATTGACATGGTTCACAAGTCTTGCAATTCAAAGTGACATCCTTGAACAAGGTCGGCCAATAGTATCCAGCATGTAAAATCTTCTTAGCTGTATAGTCACTGGCATAGTGGCCTCCACAAAATCCATCATGATAATGCTTCAATACCATAGGCACTTCATCTACATCAATGGCCCGTCTTAGTACCCCATCCATGCCTTGATGGTACAACACCCCATCAAGGAGGGTGTAGCACCTACTATCTCTGTGGATCTTCTTTCTCTCATAGCTAGTACTTTCTGGAGGAAAGGAGAAAGTAGTCAGAACCCTATAAATACCACCATACCATGGATCCCCAACTTCTATGGCTACTACAAGGGTTACATCAAGGCACTCCTCTAAATCAATCAAAGCATTCTTCAAGTTGGAACATCCCCCTTTTACAATTTTGAAAGAAAAATCATATTCTTGTAGAACTGCCAACCATTTGGCCAACCGGCCCATGGGATTTGGTGATTGAAGAACCTGCTTTGCAAGACTAGTGCTAGTGAGTATAATGAAGGACTTTCCAGCCACATAATGCTTAAATTTCTCAATGCAAAACACCAAAGACAAGGCATGCTTGTCAGCCTTTGAATAGCGTCGCTCAGTGTCAAGCAATTGTCGAGAAGCAAATCGAATGGGATACATGAACCTATCCTCCCCTTGCTGGAGAAGAATACCTGCCAAAGTGTGCTCACCAAACCCAGGATTGATATAGAAAGTCTTTGACTAATCTGGATTGCGTAGAATGGGTTCTGCATAGTCATGGGTCGTGTCAAAGCAGCATATTGATCAATGAAGCAGTGATAGTATCTTGCTAGATTGACAAATGAGCATACTTGACGTTTGGTTGTTGGTGGGGAGAGCTTGAGGATAGCTTCTACCATCTCGGGGTCCGGCTTGACGCCCTCAGATGAGATAATATGTCCCAATAACCTCCCTTGAGTGGCTCCAATGGTGCATTTCTCAGGGTTGAGACTGCCGTTTGCATCATTGACCCTTTGGAAGGCCAATCTAACCTTCATGACATGCTCCTTACGTGACAAGAATATATAGAAATCATCTAAAAACACCTCCAAGAAATCCCCCAAATAAGGAGCAAACACCATCTGCATAAATCTTTGAAAGGTAGCAGGAGCATTGGTGAGGCCAAATAGCATTACTTTGAATGCAAATGTCCCCCAGGGTGTGGCAATTGTGGTTTTAAGCACATCTTCTTCGGCAATTCTGATTTGATAAAACCCAGAGTAACCATCACAGAAAGTATACATCTCATGACCACTTACCTTTTCAAGAATGAGGTCTTGAAAGGGCAGAGGATGATGATCCCTCTTGGTGGCTGCATTGAGTTTCTTATAGTCGATGCAAACCCGCCACTTGTTGTTTTTCTTTGGGGTGACTACCACTGGTGAAACCCATTCAGTATTGTGAACGAGAACAATCAACCCAGCCTCTACAAGCTTCTGCAACTCTGAGCGCAAAGCATCAGTCTATAGGGGCCCTAATCTCCGATACTTCTGAGCCACAGACTTTGCATCAGGCTTCAGCTCTATCTTGTGCTCTATGGCAGTCACATGGTGAAGGTGGTGGTAGCTAGTTGCAAAGAGGTCAGGGAAATCTTTGAACATTTCTAGGAACTCGTCTTTCTCACTTGGAGTGAGGTCTGGGGAAAGCATAGATTCAAGCTATTGAGGACTAGCTGTTACCTTTTCTGTAGGTGGTGGGGTCGGAGACACCTCCATCATGTAAACTTCCTCCTCTGAGAATTCCTCGCCCTTGTCTGATTCTTCCATTGATTTAGATGCTAAGGATGAGAGAGTATCACAGTCTTGCTCCTCTTCTTCTTCCGGTTCCATGGCACCGGGTTTCACTGAGATCTTCTCCTTAGAAGCACCAAAAGACATGTGTCCTGTCTTCCAATAGCTGACTGCATCACTCTTTCTCAACCATGGTCTCCCGAGTATGGCTGGGTAACTCCTGCCTGTATCTTCAATGTCCACTACATAGAAATTGACAGTGGCGGTCAACCCATTGATAGTGATGGGAAAATCCTCAATGACTCCCAGGGTGGCGAGTCATCGACCATCTGCTACCTTGATTCGAGTGGAGGAACGCCTTGTACATTTCAAATTCAATTTCCTCATGATTCGGGGCACCATGATATTACATGCAGCTCCCCCATCAACACACACATTTTTGACATGGCAATTATCTATGATGACATCGATTGTATGTGGGTGCCGATCAATTTCTTCAGAGATAGAGGATACCTGTCTTACCTTTCCCTTTTTCTTGTTCCTCCTTGTTGAGAGCCCTTGCTGCATCTCACGTCTCACCTTAGGGCTTAATGCTATTAGTTGAGCAAGCGTGATGCTCAAAGAATGATGAGCAAGGTCCTGAACGACCAAATAGTCTTCTTGCCTCGAGCCGATGGGAAAATCCGAGGGTGACCACTTACTCCTGTGGGATCTTTTAGTCTTCTCTGTTGGTGGGTCTGCCATCTCAGCATCAGAGGGCTCTGAGAAGGACACCTTCTTCCTGGGGCGGCTCGGTCCACAGTTTGGAGAGGGGTCTGAGGTGGTACGAATTCTTTTCCCGAGGTCAAGGATCTCTACATAAGAATCCTTAGTGCCAGACTCACTTAGAAGATTCACCCTTGGAATATTGGGGCATTCCGTGCGATAATGACCCTTCTGGTGGCACTCGTAGCATACAACATTAGCACGGTCTCTTGAGGGCGGTTGGCTTGATTTTTGATGCCCACCATCTCAAGCCGAAGATCATTCAGGGCCTTGGCTAGGTCATTGACTCCAGGTTCGGTTGCAGGGGGGGCCTCTTTAGCTAGAGGGGCCGAGGGAGTAGAAAGGAGGGGGGCTCGTGGGTGAGGCTGGGGAAATCTTCGAGGCGGAGTGTGAGAATATACACCTTGTTGAGGGTAAGCATCTAAGGGAGGAGCATACATTTGAGGTGGAGGTGGTGGATACATCCTTGATGAGGGGTGGGGGTATGCCCCTGAGTTAGACCCCCTAGGTTGTTGTTGCAGGAATTGAGGGGGTTGCGGAGGGACAATCGTCTTCTTTGAAGCAGGGTCAGATTGAACTTTATCAAACTTTTGAGCAATCTCATGTGCTAGCACCATAGTTTCTGGATTCTCCCATTTAAGCTTGAGGCGGAATTCATCACTTGCTCCTGCTACAAGGTAGCCCAGCACATGCTGAGTCATTCCAGCTCAAAATCCGGCATTGTCCTCCTGTGTGGCAATTAAACGGTCCAGGAGCACGGTCGCTCAATCCACATATCGATGTGCCGTCTCACCTTCTGACTGCTTTAAGTTTGCCACCTGTAGGTACACATTCTCCGGCTTCTCTTCTTTGTCGAAATACTCAATCATCGCTGCTGTCAACCTTGGCCAGCTTTGGCGAACGTCGTCGACCTGCTTCTCATACCACACTTGAGCCAAACCCTCTAGAAATGTGGGAAGAACCAACAACCATTTGTCTTCAGTAAGAAAGTTGAGAGAAACACAACGGCGCTTGAAGGCCACATGATACTCATTTGGATTTTCTTCCACTCGTCCACAAAACACGGGAATGTCAGCCATGCTTGGAAGATGGAAAAGAGAGTGGCAAGATGAGGCTTATCTATGGACAAACAATAGAAAGAGGAAGCTTGAACTGAAAATCGGGTGAAGATACATCCACAAAGCACACATAGGCAGGGTAGGGTGTGACTGGTGTATTGTGAAATACTACACGGGAAGAATCTTCAGCATAGAATAGTATATAGACAATCTTAAAAGGACCAACCCTCATGATATCACATCCATCTTTACAAGCAAGGGTTAGAGATGCAGCGCTGCATGAGGTTGTTCATCAAGGCAAACAAGAATGCCATGACAAATGTCAATAGTTGGAGAGCTTGCACATCACCTTCAGCTTCTTCTAGTTCTTGTAGTCGCCATGCTATTTCTTCAAGGGGTGTGCGGTCTGGCATCCTTCTTTTGAGCAATGTCCTTGAGGACCTTTCTGATGATCTTCCGAAGTCGGTAAACTCGTATCAAATACGCCCAACACTTAGTTTCATGATGACCACAACCTTTGCATTCCTTACAAATGATCACCCTCCTTCATGGCTTGTGGCTTTGTTGGGGTGGTGCTTCCACTCGCGTCATGCGTGATTGAAGTACAAGCTTCACGTGCCAAGAAATCAGCAACTAGATTTTGAGCTCGAGGGATAAGCTGAATTTTTACCTCTTTAAATTGGTTGCAAAGTTCCAATGCTTGTTGATGTCGTGGAACCAAGCCTTTGCTCTGCACCTTCCACCTTCCACTAACTTGTTCACACACTAGTTGAGAATCTCCTTGCACTTCAAGTTGCTTGGCATGATGTTCTTGTGCCTTTTGTAGCCCAAAAATGAGTGCCAAGTACTCAGCTTGATTGCAAGTACTTGCAGATGCAGACTTGCTGTAACGATACTCCTCACCACCCGGTGAAGTGAGCTTCACACCCATGCCAGCAGCCTTTGTCGAAGGTTTGTAAGCTCCATCAAATTGAAGGATCCAAGATGTCATCACACCAAGACTAAAATTTGGACATCCCAAGTTTCTC
Source organism: Dipteris shenzhenensis (assembly GCF_047967505.1). Taxonomy (NCBI): domain Eukaryota; kingdom Viridiplantae; phylum Streptophyta; class Polypodiopsida; order Gleicheniales; family Dipteridaceae; genus Dipteris; species Dipteris shenzhenensis. Next base: position 8,994,709 of record NC_141628.1, on the reverse strand, counting down.
GGTAGTCCAGGATAGGTAGAAGGAGAGGGTGGGGAGAATTCAGCATGGGGAGCATCCCACCCTTCGATGAAGGACACCGTTTTAATTACCTCTGAAGCAGCAAGTAGTTCGATCACCGCACAATGAGTAGAAGTAAAATCAAAGTTCTCCCAGCGTATCAATAGTTCTTCACCATGAATCATCCATGGTGTATCATTCCACCCGTCATCTCCTTGAACAATGCACTGGACAATCAGCCGTTGAAGGTCGACATGAAGATCAAGGAAGAGATCTCGTGCATTGGTAGCCATAAGGTGCGGAGGCCCAGGCACCAAATCCTTAAACGTGTCAAGAAGTGACATAAATATCCACCCTCCTCGTGTGGCGTGCATCCGTGAAGTGAGCTTGGAGAAGTTGTGAATCCGCAATCTAGCAGGAGATGTGAATAGAGCACATGAAGTGAAGTACTTTTGCTTTTTACAGCAAGAGCAAACTCCCCACAGTTAGAGAGTTACAGTTCTCGAGATTTCAATATATAAACAAAAATCATTACATTTTCACCACTTCCAACCTGTTGGCCCAATGATAAGTCTCCCTTTTATGAAGGGGGAGGTCTTGGGTTCAAATCCTACTTTTTAATAAAAAGAGAGGAGAGGAGAGGAGAAGGAGAAGAGAAAGAGAAGGAGAAGAGAAAGAGAAGGAGAAGAACAAGAAGAGAAGAGAGAGGGGGGCGCAAGATCTGCTGTTACAGTTTTGCAGAAACTCAAAAAACTGTCCACGACCAGAATACGCAGCAGCCCAGAAAACTGTCGCGTGGGTGAACGCAATAGACGCGCGAAGCGAGAAAACTGTCCGTGACCAGAAGATGCAGCAGCCCAGAAAACTGTCGCGCAGGTCAACACAATAGACGCGCGAATCGAATGCGCGCGCAGTAGCTTAGAAGGAGCACAAATGGTATAGTTTTGCAGATGCGACCGGTATGAGCAGAAGATTCACCACTAGCCATGGAGATTTCGATCCCAGCAGCCACACCATTTCTATTAGCTGAAAAAGAAATCAAGACCAGGGGCTAGAGGCTAAGCATGGCGATGCTCGAGGGCCATAGGGGAAAGGAGATCATGAGGGCGAACCATTATCATGGGAGGGGAAAAGGAATTAGAAGGGGAGGGAATGAAGAGGGAGACGGGGAGAGAAGCATGTACATGATAGGAGGAGGAATGTAAAGATGGAGACATCAAGGAAAGAGGACCATACTTTATTTGAAAGAAAGGATGAGAGGGAAATATCAAAGTACTAGCTAGGTGGCTTTACAAGAATGAGCGTATCTCATCAAGGAATAGCCCCCTACTTTTATAGCCAAAAGAGGGGGTCTCTCCCAATTAATACATCCTCCCACATGCATGGTGTGTGTGGAAAAGTCTCCCATGTGGGCTAGGCGGTTACGCACTCTCAATTGTGTGCGATAACCCTTTGCCTCAATTTTCCACATAAATCAAGCCCCATATCTCAAGTCTATGATACTCCCTTGGTCTCTTCTCAATTTTATAATATGTTCAAACCTCTAGGAGGACAAGTGGAGGGTTGGCACAAGGAATCTTGCCATGTCATCCTACTTTCCCCATTATTTAACTTGCTCTCTTGGACCTTCTATACCTGCCCCACATGGGCCTATCCTATATAGAGGGAATAACCGAATATAATATCCATCTCCACCTATTTTATATTACTTCTCCCATGGACTTTGAGCCATATCTCACTAAATGCAGCCTAGGTGGAGGGGTGGCACATGGAGGAGCCATGCCAGCTTACATTTTATAATATTACTACCATGGATTATGTACAACACACCTTATGGGTCCTCTTACGTGGAAGGGTGGCACATGGTCATGCCTTGCCACCTCAACCCTGGGCCCTATGCACACCATATTTTATTATACTATTGCCACATATACAAACACCACACATATTAATGCCTTTTTCCTTAGACAATTTTATCCATAACAATACTCATTGGAGCCTGAGCATGTCCTACCAAAAATTGAAAGATGCTTATCTACTAAGACCTCAGGTTGTCTCAGATGAAACTTCAAAACTCGTTCACTCTTGGTATCAACATGATGTCCGCTATTGAAGGTGGCTCCAACTATCATCCATTGCTGGCTCAGAATTCATTGTAGCCGCTTGGTCATCTTGTCGACCTCTTCTACCTTAGCGTAATGTTAGGAGCAACAAGATAATAGAGCAACAATGAAAGAAGAGGAATGTGTAAAATACACAATACAAAAAGTGCACATAGAATGGAAGAGATAAAGAGACACCGATATATGTGCTTCACCCAGTATGGAATATGTCCACGGAGAAACAACCAATCCTGCGCCTTTCTTATCCAACAAGCGAGAAGATACAAGATACAAGCAGTATATCCACGGATTTCCTTCTATGTGGGCCACACCCTTATCTTAAAAATTTAGCACACAACTCATAAGCAAGTCATGCACCAATTTTCATGTATTTTTGGCTTCAGAGGCACTGGCCCCGAGCCCCTGCCAAGGGGGGCCTAATTCATGTCATTGGCCCCCTTTGGAAGCTTCGTAACATCCTAGGTGGGCGTTGCCCCCTCCCCTACCCCCCTTCATGGAATGGGTATAATCACGCCTAGGTCCAAAGTATGGAAAGAAAAAATAAACAATCTTTGAAAAAAGATTAGGCTCCACATACAACAATCTTCCACTTGGAGACTGATCATAGTAGCTCCACTGCTACTACACTCACTAAAATTCTTTGGATCTAGCTATCCCTCATATTGTTTCTCATTCTTGAAGACCAATAGAAATTGAGAAAGAGCTCAACTTCTCCCTAGTTACCACCTTAGTCAACATGTCTGCAAGATTCTAACTAGTGTGTATCTTTTCCAAGGTTAACTGTCCATCCTCCAAAATAGATAAACTAAAATGATATCTAAGCTATATATGTTTGGTTCTTGAATGGAAGGCTGAATTCTTTGCGAGATGAATAGGACTCTGGCTATCATTGTACAAGCTACAATTTTCTTGCTTCTTCCCAAGCTCCTCCATAAACCTCTGCAACCAAATCATCTCTTTACTAACCTCTGTAGCTACAACATATTCTGCTTCTATTATTCTGCTTCTATTGTAGAGAGTGTAACAACCTTTTGCAACTTTGAAAGCCAGATTACTGCTACTCCACCTATGATAAAAACATGCCCAATGATGCTCCTTGTTCTATCTTTATCACCTGCCATATCTGAATCAACATATCCTTGTAGAGAAATGTGTGTACCTTTACCACATAATGCATGACCGGTTGTACCTCTCAAATATCTAAGAATCCACTTTATAGCCATCCAATGTTCTTTACCTGGATTATTCATAAATCTACTCACAACTCTCACTGCAATATCTGGCCTTGTGCATACCATTGCATACATCAAGCTACCAATTGTTGATGCATATGGAACCCTTGACATATAGTCAATGTCCTCCTATGTCTTGGGATACATATCCTTGCATAATCTAAAATGATTAGCCAAAGCCTATAGAAAAAGGTTTGTGTTTTTCATTTCAAACCTTTCCAATACAATGTACTCACTCTGAGACAATGTCTACTTGCAGTTTTTGCCAACTTCCTCTTGAGCACATTTATATCCTGCAAGCAATAAGCATGTCATCAACCTATAAGAACAAGATCACATATCTGCCATTGTCTATTTTTGAGAATAAACACATGACATGTACTGAAGTCCTATTCTACCATAAACTTGTCAAACTTCAAATACCACTACCTTTGAGCTTTCTTTAAACCATACATACTTTTCTTCAACCTTCATACCAATTCCTCCTTTTCTTTCACCTTCACTGTGGATGCTACATATCAATCTCTTCCTCTAAATCCCCATGAAGAAAAGTTGTCTTGCAATATCTAGTTGTTCAAGATGCAAGTCTTTTGCAGCCACACGACTCAAAATAGTTTTGATTGAGAATATTTCATCAAAGTTGATACCTTTGTTCTATGCAAACCCCTTTACAACAAGCCTTGCCTTGTACCTCCTTTTTCCTCCCTCTTCTTCCTTCACCCTATACACCCTTTTATTCTGCAATGCAAATTTTCCCATAGGCAAGCAAACCAAATGCCAAGCCTAGTTTTATAGCAAAGATTCCATTTCCTCTTCCATGCCTCGCTCCCACTCCTTTTGGATTCTACCTACCTTGCTTCTTCATGTGTTTATGGTTCACCAGAATTAGCCAACAAAACATAATTGAAAGAAGGAGAAAATTGCTCAGGTGGTCTACTTACCCTTGCACATCTTCTAAGTGCACCTAGAGATTTGAGGTTCTTGGTGTTGTTGCTACTGCACATTCTCATTTTTTGCAACCTTTGGAATTTCATCTCCTATGATTTCATCAAGAGTTTTATATTTTGTGTTTGCATTTTCTTTCTTCCTTTTCTATAAGTGATCTTTATACATAATAGTCTCATTGAATATAACATCTCTTCTTCTAATGATTTTGTTACTTTCATAATCCCACAGATGATAACCAAACTCACTACCTCCATATCCAATAAAGATGCACTTCTTGGATTTTGCCTCAAGATTTGTTCTCAATTCCTTATCAACATGGACAAATGCTTCACAACCAAAAACCCTTAGAAAAGAATAGTCAACTTTTTACATGTCCATGACTCTTCTCGAATGCCACCATCTAAGGAACTTTGAGGAAATATGTTTATCAAGTAAGAAATCGTATTCACTGCTTCAGCCCAAAGTTGTAAGGGTAGCCATGCATGTAGTCTCATGCTCCTTGCATGCTCCATGATCTTTTTGTTTATCCTCTTTGACACATGATTTTCTTGTGGCGTTCTTGGAGTTGTCTTCTCTCTACTACAAATTCCATTCTATGAATTGTAACTATCAAACTCTTTGCTGCAGTATTCACCTCCATTATAAATCTAATAGCCTTCAATTTCTTTCCTACCTCATTCTTAGCCAAAGCTTTTGATTTCTTAAAAGTTTCAAAGACATCAGATTTTCTTTGAATGCAATAAACCCAAGTTTTTCTAGTTGCATCGTCAATAAAAGTAACATAATAGTGAGAACCACCAAGAGATGACACATCACTAGGATCCCATACATCTCTCATCAGCAAGATCCCATACATCTATATGGGATCCCATAAATCTGTATGCAGGATCCCATACATCTGTATGCGCAAGCTCTAACTTTTCTCTCTTCTTTTCTTTCCCAAGTCTTAGAAGTATGACTCTCTTTTATTTTCCATTTAAACATAGTTCCCACAAAAATCCAAATCAACTTGCTTCAATCTTGGCAAAAGCTTTCTTGAGTGAAGAATCTGCATCCCCTTCTCATCATGTGTCCAAGATTATGATACCACAAAGCTGTATTTGCTCCTATAGATGCTAAAGTAATAGAGGAGTGAGCATTACCAGTACACAAATACAATGTACCTACCTTGGGTCCTTTTGCATTACCATTGACCCTTTTGTGACCTTCTACAAATTTCCTGCAAATGTGGTTGGGCAGCCTTCATCGTCCAATTGTCCTGCTAAAATTAAGTTTCTATTTAAATTAGGAACATGCCTTACCTCCTTCAGCAATCATTGGTTTCCATTCTGCAATTTTATCAACACCTTGTCCTTTCCAACAATAGTGAGTGCTTGGCTATATAGGAGGATGCGATCGCTTGATCCACTTCCTACGTCACTCGGGATGTAGAAATAGATATCAACAAAGAAATACTAACAATTGAGGCTTTTGCTATGTTGGCAAACCATATGGAAATAGGTGAATAGACACACGAGTAGAATACAAGTAATGCATAGAATACACGAATTATAACTTAGTAGCACAACCACACACTTGGTTTTTTTAAAGAAGCCTATTGGTAATACAAACTCGTTCCTTCAAACTCACTGAACCATTGTTTCTAATTGGTGTGTCGATTCTCTTGGCTTTTCTTTCTTCCTAAAAAATCAAAGATACACCAGTTGCCGTTGATGTTGGCCAAATCATATTCTTGCTTGCCTCAATGGCCTGAGCTGGCCTATCTCAAGTCTTTGTGGTCTGATCTGAGTCATTGTGTTAACCAAGGTCAATATTTCGGTAATGGATAGATCCACAAGCCCACACGTGGCACCTCAAGGAATAGAAGGATGCACTAGTAGAACATCTTAGCATCCTCCATCTCAACAAGAAGCTCTATGAGGGATTCAGAGATTGGTTTGTTTGTACCCTATTTTAGAAATAGCTTTCTCTTAAGCTTGATATAGCACCTTGAGCAAAAGTTATCTTGGAGTGTATACCATCTCTTCTTGCTTAATATCCATGAGCCATCCAAGGCTATGTATCACTTAGGCACATTGAGAGAACATTAATTCAATTTGTATCCTTATTAAGCTGATTACATTCTAGACTTGGATATATTAAAAGTAAGTGTCCTTTGTTCTAGAGGATTTCGAGTCCAGGTTAGCTACTACATCTAATAAACTACACATAAGGCTAACATGACCTTCATAGGAGGAGATAAAGCTATATCTTATTTGTTCATTAGATGGAGATAGTATGTCCAAGCCTTAGGAGAGCCCTACCAACATCAATATCATGCATACTCATGTTTTGTTAAGAGAACTACCAAATTTCACTCAATCAACTCATAGTAGTGGATAGACGAGTGTACCATGACTGCCCATCTTTTACTAAAGAGGACAATCAATTTCCACTCAATTAGTTTATAGTAGTAATGCATATAGAAAGCCGGCTAATGGGTTATCTAAGTTTAAAAAATATGTATTTTATTGACCTATACAAAGATTCATCAATAGAAAGTTAAAAAAAGGTTAAAAGTCATATAGTAAAAATATGCACGTAAACTATGGAGAGCCACATATAACGAGGATAGTCATACACTACATAGGCTTAAGTATTGAGATTGAGGAAAGAACTGCGATTCTAAAGGAGGGGTGCAAGAAATATTTGATCGGCTATGTCCAAAGATATAGTATGACATGCATGAAGGACAAAGGTAGCCAACTAGTAGGTCACAAGGAACTATTGTTGGTACATAGTGTTTTGGTGTTCAAAAAAAGAAGAGAAATACTAAAAAGATTAATTTATTAAAGCAAATCACAACATGGGTCAAAGAAAAATAGTGAATGAGGACCCTCTTAATATGCCACTCCACAAATAGTTCAAGAAGTGTAAGAATGAGGTAGTAGCCATAAAATGTCAGGGAGCCTAGTCTAACTCCCTAGTTTCTACCCAAATAGTCACAAGGGACAGAATCTTACTTTCAAATAAAAATGAGAGAGAGAGAGAGAGAGAGAGAGAGAGAGAGAGAGAGGACCCTCTTAATATGCCACTCCACAAATAGTTCAACAAGTGTCAGAATGAGGCTGTAGCCATAAAATGTCCGGGGGCCTAGTCTTGCTCCCTAGTTTCTACCCAAATGGTCACAAGGGATGGATCCTTACTTTCAAATAAAAGCCAGATGGGGCTAGAAGCTAAATGAAAACAAGATGCCTAGAGAAAGGAAGAGCCAACCACTCCCATATTGTGAATCATGGATGTGAGCCAAATATATTTGTTGCAAACATTTTGCTACACAAGTATGGAAAGTGTGGGAGCATGGAGGATGCAGGACATGTCTTTGCAATTTCCTAGATGTGCTAGGAACGTGTCATAGCAAATCATAAAGCTTTTGTCGATTGCTTGCAAGTTAACAACATAAGTGCTGAAAGATGGCAACCAGGTAAAGTGGCTTTGAATCCAGAAAAATCATCAATAAAAGTGACAAAACCTCTACAAGACCAAGTTTTGAAATATAGACATTTGGCAATCCCGTCAAGGACATATATGTTTGTCAAGTGCAGGCTTGAAGGAGATCCCTTTTCGAAGGCTCGAGAATACCTCAAATGATTTGGTGACCATCTATATTTTTTCTATTCTATTTCTTAAGGGAGAGAGAGAGAGCGCATTGGGGAGGGGGGAAGAGACCGAGGGAGGAGGAGGGATTTTTTGTGCAAATGCTCTTCCTCTTGGTCAACATCACAGGGCCACTCATCCACCTGAATCGTTGAGTGAACTTATCATGAGCCAAGCCAAGTGGTGCCTTCGGTGGACCTGGTCTTGACACTTGAAATTTTATTTCATGAAATTAATTAAAGACATTTTAAGCTTCCAACTTGAGACCCAGCAAAACGGGTCTCCAAGGTGTCGTAGACCGGCCATGCATAAAAATTGGATGGATGCATTTCATCTTCCCAGCGAGAAATCTAGAGATCTTAAGCAGAATTTGCAAAGGATTTTTACAAGTCGACAATGGCAGGGCCGAGCTTCTTGGAGCTGATGATCAATACTGTATGTATGGAGGCCAGGAAACATAAATATCTGCGCTATAAGTCGTGTTGAAGGATGCTATGCTCACGGGTGAAACGATAACGTGTCCTTGAGAGAACGAAAAATCACCTGTGCCCCCCACAATCGGTACTCCGGTTGCGACGGTTGGCATTATAACACCTACGAAGCTCAGTGTGCCGTTGTAGCGTGTGGTATTCAAGTTGAAGGTAAATGAACAGAAAACTGCGTAGCCATCGAAGCCAGCGATGGTAAAGAGGCCGACGGCAGAACCGACCTGCTTCGAGGTGGGCTGAGGGTCATCTGTGAGAGGATCATTGAAGCAAAGCGTGGCGCCAAACTGACCAGAGACAGGGGTGATGGTGCTAGAGCCAAGACCAGGGACGCCAGGGACGATAAGGAAATCGGTGAAGTTGACATCGTCCTGCCAGTAAACTGTGAAGGAATCACGGCGAGCAGAGCCCCATTGCCCATGGGGGTGGTCTTCACAGGCTGCAGGTATGGTGGTTGATGACAATATGAGAGCTAGCGAGAGAGCTAAGAAGGCCAAGAAGAAGGTGTTTGTGCCTGTAGTAGCTTGCTTTCGCTTCGTCTTCCTTCCTCCCATAGACCATATAGAGAGTCGTCCATAATATTTAAAAACTACACACATACTTGAATATCAATCTCTTTGTCTCGCATTTCCATTGACAACTTAACACGTTATGGTGACATACTTGAATATGTATATGTTTGTCTCCTCCTCCTCGCATCTCCATTGACCTTACATCTTCGATCCCCCCCATTCCCAATATATTTGTTTGTGCTTACACCCATACAACAAATACCTTGTGCTTACACCCATACAACAACAGATACCTTGTGAGCACTAGTGCTTGCCCTTGAGTGTCTTTTGCACTCACTAAAATAAGGAAAATTTGACTCAAATTCCACCTTTCTTTATAATACTGCAAGTAGCCTAAGCCATCTACGACGAGTTAGCCCACCTTAGTCAGGTCTTAAGTCAAGGAAATTGGGATCCTCGGAATAACATTTTAAGTTTTATTTGTAATTCTCAATGCTTTTAAGGGAATTTTCAAATTGGATCTCTCTTAAGCCTTAGCATATTTGAAAAACATTCTCCATAGCATTGGATACCGCTCCCCATTGTGTGTGTATGTGCGTGCACGTGCGCGTGTGTGTGCGCGCATGTGCATGAGAGAGAGAGAGAGAGAGAGAGAGAGAGAGAGAGAGAGAGAGAGAGAGAGAGAGATGCATTTGGTATAACAATATTTTTCCAAAAGTAAGGGGACTGCTAGAGCTTCACTAGCATTTCATTAACAAATTAGGTTAAAAAGCATAAAAATGTCGAGATTTGGAAATGTAGCTAATTAGCATTTGATATAAAAATATTTTTTCAAAGTAAGGGGACTGCTAGAGCTTCACTAGAATTCCATTAAAGAATTAGGTTAAAAGCATAAAAATGTTGAGATTTGTAAATGTAGCCAATCTCCCCCCCCCAGCTCTCTCTCTCTCTCTCTCTCTCTCTCTCCTTTCGGCCTTCCAAAAGGGGAGAGAGAGAGAGAGAGAGAGAGAGAGAGAAGGAACTTTTGTTAGCATTCAAATATCCAATGGCAACACAATGTTGAAGACACACTATTGAAATATTCTTTCTATACAAACACAATATTCAAAAATGTTGGACTTGTGTAAAGTCCGAATTCAAAAATGGACTAAAAAAAGTTCACAAATTATGAATACACTAGTAATGGTATTTCTTTGGCTAAAATTTAAAACCAAAGTTTAGTGAAAATTCCAAGTATCTGCTAAGCTTCATAAATACTTCTTATTATGAGTATTTTGCTGATGATGAATAGATTGATAATGAGAATTTCAGTTAACTTTCAATATGAAAGTGTGATGGGATAATTGCTTACTATGTTTAAACTTTATTCACTAGGTATATACTTTTAAGATTAATCAAATGAGATACTTGTTGGAATTATTAGAACACTTATTACGTTCAAATACTCAAAACAATCTTAAGATTAATCGAATATTTGCTATGATTAATCTATCTTTTGTTTGGAAGGGCATATGCCATAGTCAAACACTTTCCATGAACATTGTACTTTGGACTCTAACTGCCACTGCCACCGTGTCCCTCGGTTATCCCCCTCTACACCGCTCCCACTACCCCTACCCCTTGCCTAACTCCACCTACCCCTATGCCCTGTTAAGCCCCCATACCCCCCCCCTCCCGGTACCCCCTAACCCCCCCCTCCTTGACTAACCCCCTAACCCCGACTAGCCCCCCCCTCATCGACTAACCCTCCTGCTACCTCCTAACCCCCCCTCCCCGTGTTGAGATATGGAGCTCCACTCGTGATATGCCAGGGTGACCGTTGTGCATTTATGTCACCGACTTATTAGCTGTAGATGCGGTTGGTACATTGCCCATGAATAATAGCTCAATGACAGCTATCTTTATGTACTCTAGTTAGTGGCTCAGTTAGTATGCCACCTTAGTTAGCTGAGTTTGGTTTGAGACCCACATATAGGGTTCACCTATTCTTTTGTACTTAGAGAGTTCTTTTGGCTTTCACAACTAAGAAGAGAAAAACTATTTTTAGCCCCCACTTTTGTGTATATTCCCCCATTGTGTATGTGAGAAAGCCGCAAGTGAGACTCCTTACTTCTCTCCCACTCTCTTCACATGGTATCAGAGCTTGGTTCGTGGTAAGGAGCTCAAGAAAGCAAACCAAGTTCGCGGTGTCTTGGTAAGAGGATCAGTGTTGCTTTCCTTTTTCGAGTTTCGGAGCAAATCTCTGCAGGTAGCATAGCCGGAAAGTGCAAGAGTGCACTATCTCAGATTGGGACGCCCTTCGCGGTGTGGTGAGAGGGGAGTGATAGAATCATTCTTATTGCCTGTTGATGCAAAATCGTCACTAGGAAGTGACTGTGAGGTCACTTCCTAGTGACATAATATTTTTGCAGTGTTGTGTAATGGTGTCTGATGCTCTTTCACAGATAGTCACTAAAAAGCTTGACAAGAACAACTTCCAAGCATGGAAGTTTAGAATGACAAATTTCCTTAAGGCAAAAGGCTATGGGGAGTTCATTACTGGAGCTGAACAAGAACCAGTTATTCCTAATGTTCCTAATCAACAAGAGTTGCAAGCATTTAAAGGCTGGCATGAGAGACCCATAAAAGTTATGTACTGGCTGTCTATCAGTATTTCAGATTCTATGATTGTGCATTTTCAGGATGCAAGCACACCGAAGGAGGCGTGAGATACTTTGACAAAAATGTATAGCACAAATACGTAAGCCAGGAAAATGCAGCTCAAGCAAGAGTTGCATAATGTGCAGAGAGAAAATATGAGCATCAATGACTACCACATGAAGGTCAAGAAGATTGCAGATGCACTTGCTTCTATTGGGTCACCAGTGGAAGATGATGATTTAGTTTCTGTGACCTTGAATGGTCTAGGAAAGGATTATGCACAATTCCGGACATCCATTGCCATCCGTGAGAATTTTCCTGATTTTGGGGAGTTGATTGCTCTTCTAATTTCTGAAGAGCAGAGAAATGGTGGTGCATCTTCTTTAGGAGGAACTTCAAAAGAAGCTGTCTTCTACTCAAATAATGGAAGAGGTAGCAGAAGTGGTAGAGCAGGCCGATTTGGAGGCCATGGCAAAAATTAGAATATGCAGCAGATTCAAGAAAACCAGTCCTATGGAGGAGGATGTGGTAACTTTAGAGGCAAGGGGAGCCAAAGAGGTCGTGGTGGATGGTAGAGAGGCCAAAATGCAAACAACAATATTGAATGCTACTACTTTGGTAAAATGGGTCAAATGATTAAAGACTGTTATGAAAAGCAGAATGATATCATGACTAGAAAATTGCAGCAAGGCAATTATGCATCCTCTAGTAGACAGGGTGATGACAGAAATGAGCATTTGTTTATGGTGCAACACATGACCAATTCTATGACAAGTGCAGAAGAAAGCAATGATGTGTGGTATGTTGACTCAGGTGCGTCAAACCACATGACTAGGATTTGTGGAGACTTGTGGTGATACTGCACATCCTATTGTGCAGATTGGTAAAATTCCTTTGTCTATGCAGGATGGGAAAAAGAAATACCTGTCTGATGTATTTCATGTCTCGAATATCACCAAGAACCTAGTTTCTGTTGGTAAAATGGTTGTCCTCATGGATGCTTTGTTGAGGATATGAAAAATAAAGGTCACTTGATAGCAAAAGGGTAGAAGAAGGGCTGGATGTTTACGTCGGATGCAGACATGCCTGAATTGAGTGCAGCAATGTTTGCACATGGGACCGGTGTAGTTGTAGATATTGATATCTGGCATAAACGCATTGGTCATGTTAATGTATAGCGACTTAAATGAATGAATGCCCAAAATATTATTGCAGGATTGCCTAAGTTCAAGGTTGTAGAAATGCACAAGGTATGTGAAGCCTGTCAATTTGGAAAACAGGCAAGGAAACCATTTCCTAGACATGTTCAAGAGAGTAAGAGGCCATTGGAATTTATTCACTCTGATGTGTGGACTACTAAAGCTGCATCTATTGGAGGCTATCATTATTTTGTAACTTTTATTGCTGACTACAACATAAAAGTTTGGGTGTATTTTATGAACAAGAAAAGTGGTGTTTGGGCATTTCAAAGGTTTTAAAGCTATGGTTGAGAAAGAAACATGCTTGCAAATAAAATGCCTAAGGTCAGATGGAGGGGGAGAGTACCTCTCAAATGAGTTTGCAAGGTTCCTGTAGGAGCATGGCATAAAGCACTCATAAAGCAACAATATTCATACAGTCATACCCCATAGCAGAATGGACTCGCAGAGAAAGGAAAAACAGGCATTTTGGAGAGGTATCTCGTGCCATGCTCAACGAAAAAGGCCCACGAGATTATTATTGGGCAGAAGCAGTTGCTACAGCAGTCCACATAATGAATAGGACTCCCACTGCAGCAATACATGGCATGACGCCAAAGGAGATGTATACTGGTAGGAAACCAAATATTTCTCATTTGAAAGTTTTAGGTTGCATTGCCTATGTTCATGTGCCAGATGAGTTGAGATCCAAGTTGGATCCAAAAGTTGAGAAGTGCATCTTTATTGGTTATTCTCTGCAGCAGAAAGGGCATAGATGCTATAACCCTTCTATTCGTAAGTTTACAGTGAGCAGAGATGTTGTTTTTGATGAGATGAGCAGCGGGTATAAACTAGTAAATGTGATTAATGATGTAGATGCACAAAATGGTAATGCTACATAGAATGCTACAAAATGGTAATGCTACATAGAATTCACAACAGCAATCACAAAATATTAGTGGACCTATAGTGTCCTCTAACAGTGGTTCACATACTTTGCCATGGACAGACAGATTGAGATCAGGAGAATCTCCTCAAAGCATTGTAGATAGTGGTATGCAAGTATCACGAAAGGGAAAAGAGAAAGTAGATTAGCCCATGGTTGATGTGAATGCAGGTCACTCTTATGTGGATGGTGCATCTAGTGGCTCAGAATAGAGCCTTGATGATGAGTTGGGTATTCCTTTTGTTGTTACACCTGGAGTAAGGAAGACAAGGGATGTTTTGAGAGCACCTAGTAGTGAGCCTATTTTGCACAGGTCTACTAGAGCTAGGTATCCTATGGATAGGCTGAAATATGATGGATTTATAGCCATTCACCATGCCTATATGGTCAAAGTGATACGTGAACCAGAACCCACTTCTTTTGAGCAAGCCATGATAGGAAAAGAAGAATGGGAGAAAGCCATGGATGCCTTGGAAGAAAATGCTACACGGGAATTGGTGCCTTTGCCTAAAGACAAGAATGCAATTGGCTACAAGTGGGTTTATAAGGTGAAGCACAATGCAGATGGTTCGGTGAACACATACAAGGCAAGATTAGTTGTCAAGGGGTATGCATAGTCATATGCATTAATTATGAATAAACATTCAGTCCGGTTGCAAGGATGGCAACTGTAAGAGCAGTCATTGCTATGGCTGCATCAAAGGGATGGTCTTTACATCAGATGGATGTAAACAATGCTTTCTTGCATGGTGATTTGCAAGAAGAGGTCTATATGGAGCAGCCACCAGGTTATGTTCATGCTGTTTGGTTTGTTTGGAGGTTGAAGAAAGCCTTGTATGGCTTGAAGCAAGCATCCAGAGCATGGTCTGACAAGATAGGACAGTATCTTGTCACTACCGGCTTTCAGATTTCCAAGGCAGACTTCTCACTTTATGTGAGAAAAGCAGAGAAAGGTATTATGCTACTTGTCATTTACATGTTGATGATTTGATCATCACAGGTGATACTGATGAAGATATCCTTCATTGGATGCCGCTAGACACATACTGAGGTATGTGAAGTCCACATTGTAGTATGGACTATTTTATGAGACTAGGGTTCAGATACAGTTGCATGGATACACTAATGCTGATTGGGCTGGTAGTATTTCTAATAGACGATCTACCAGTGGATATGTGTTCCCTTTTGGGAATGCTGCAGTCACTTGGAGCGCAAGAAAGAGCCTACAGTTGGTTTGTCGAGAGCACAGAGGCTGAGTACAAGGGTGCAACAATGGCTGCATGTGAGGCAGCTTGGTTGCATAAGCTAGGAGACTAAGCTCCAGCAAGCAAAGCGTATGATCTAGTACAAGGAATAAAGATCACAAACCTGATGGGATGCGCTTGCTTGTCCCTTGAGTCTCTGGAGCTGTGTGCCAGTCTTGAATTTGTTTTGTTTCTCTGCCCTTGAGTCTCTGGTGCTGCATGCCAAATCTCGAACCCGAGTTTTCCTGATTGTTCCAAGTGTCCAATAGTAAAAATCTTGTTGCTCAACCAAAGTAGCTAGGAGACCGATGAGAAGTAGGCTAGACACCAGTATGGAGAAGCTCATAGTATAGAGAAGGGGAGGCCAAGACTTCAGGTGCCAGGAAGAAGAGGAGTCCTGGGCAATAGGCATGCATTCTAAGATAGAAGAAAGGGGAAAAGGCTATGGGCATGTGGCCACCTCTTTTCCCATTCCCAAGTACCAACCTTTTCATCCTCATCATTAATCCATGTAGGCATACTTAGTACCTCCAAAATGCCAACCAAAAATCATGGACCACCATTCAAAAAATCTTCTTGTCATAAATTCTTCTTGTCAGGACTAAGACATAATTGCAATGGTATCCATTACACCTCACTTGTAGTATTCACAATTCTCTTCATATCTTATAAGTGCAAAATGCGTGTAACATATCAACTGCTTATAAATATCTAATGTTGTGTGGGCATGGTGGTCCAGTATCAATATGTACCCCACTAGCTTAATATCCCCCACCATTAGATGATCCTAGTGGTCCATGCATAGTTCCACAACTCCTAGTAGTCCATTAGAGTGGTCCTTGGATACCCTATGATCATAGGGGGTCCCAAGGGTCCCCAAGGGGAGGAGTTTGTGTGTGTGTGTGTGTGTGTGTGTGTGAGTTTAGAAATGTACAAGAAGAGTTGGCTCAAGTCTGGAGTCCAAAGTGAGAAATAATGGGAGAACAACTATAAGCAAGAGATTGGTAAAGCACACCAATGATAAGCATCATATATTGATTACCACAAGGAGGCCCGAAAAAACTCATATGTCTGTTATAGCCTTCTGACCCAAAACGGCACAATTATGTTGTGTCCATATTGTCCACAAAGCCCAAAATCTCACCAAATGTAGAAGTAGAGAACATAATTCTAGTGGTTTTATTTAAAAAAATTGTGTGTGTGTGTGTGTGTGTGTGGAGATTGAGGACCTCATAATAGAGATGAGGAGTGAGAATCAAAATTTTTAAAAAAGATTAAGATTCAAAAGTAGGGTTTTGGATTGTAGTTAAAGGGCACATAAAAGTGAGGTGGAGGGAAGGGGGAAACCAAGTTCTATAAATTTGATTCCGATTCAAAAACGTGATAGGGAAGGTGTGCTATATCCCATCCATTGGAATAAAATAATGCACTAGATTGTTAGACAATTGAATAAATAATGAACCATATGTTAACCTTCTGAAATTATTAAGAGGATGGGTGAATCATGTCACATTGTGGCTTACACAAGCCAATACTATTTTCAAATGTATTCACCATATACATCCATGTTCCTACCACCACAAGGCCTCTCTTACAAAGCCCCCTTCTAAGTCCGAATTTTCCTAATGTGAAAAAGCATGCAATAAATATCACATGAACGGACGGAAAATTTTTGTGAACTTTTTTGGCATCCTAAAAAGTGTGCAAATTGTTTCACACATTTGGATAGGTCTTAGCCATATCTATGGATTACATTAAGACATTCAATTTATCTATATAAATTCTAGATACATTTATGTGTATATATCAATCTATCTATATACACCATGATTGAAATATCAAGGATAGGATTCTTGGTCTCTTTGGAGTTGAAAGAAAATTTTTCACACATAACAAGAGTTGTAGGGTGTGTGTGCATGTGTGTGTGTGGGAGGGGGTGGAGGGCAAGGGTTGTGTGAGGAATTATTTTAAAAAATCCCAAGAATTCCCAAAAAGCTCATGACAAAAATATCGCAAAAAGATTTCCCTTGTTAGGAGGCAGGGATCACTTTTTTTAATTCACTATCTATTGTTTCGCTTCTTTTAGTACGTTTTAGAATGTAGCATCAAAGTCATTAAAAGTAACATGGGTATGGCTATAAATGTTAGTACATGAAAATGGAGAGGGCATGTATAGGGGAGGAATATAAGTACGCCTATAAAAAGTACAATGGCTTTCTTTGACTTGCTCGGAGAAAGGAGGGAATACATGCCCTTTGTTGATGTAAGATGTTCAAACTACACACGTTTATTTTTTAATGCTCAAATTGAACAGCTAGAAGATATACTAACATCTAATGCATGTGCTTTTTGAACAGCCCCAAGGTGGACATGGATACTTAGCAAAGGCCCAACAAGATGCTCCGCTTTCCCCTCCCCTCCCCTCCTCCTAGCCATTCCCTCCCCTTGGCTGCTCTGGTTGCTCTCCCCCCCCTCTCCATGACCCTCCACTAACCTCCCCTCCTAGAAACCCTTGGGTAACCCCATTCCCTCTCCTTGCTGCACCTCCCCTCATAGAAACCCTTGGGTAACCCCGTCCCCTCTCCTCGTTGCACCCCCTCCTGCCCCCCCCCCCCCTCTCTCTCTCTCTCTCTCTCTCTCTCTCTCTCTCTCTCTCTCTCTCTCTCTCTCCCTCTCTCTCTCGGGGTGTGGTGGGGTGACATGGGAAGGGGGTGTTGAGGGGGGAGGGACCCCCACCCTCCAACCTCTTGCATTCGAAATAGGTTGGGAGGAGGGGGGGCAAGATATTGAGGGATAGAGGTAGGGGGAGTTAGTCGCTGAGGTTAGTGGGGGGTAGGGGTAGGGGGTTAGCTAGGGGGGAGGGTAGCTGGAAGGGGGGTTAGTTGGGGTAGGGGTAGGGGTAGGGGTAGGGGTAGGGGCTTAGCCGAGGGGTAGAGGTAGAGGGAGGGGGCATTAGGGGGACATTGGGGGGTTAGAGGTATGGGGGGTTTATCGGGGTGTGAAGAGAGTGGGGGGAGAAGTAAGGAGTCTCACTTGTGGCTTTCTCACATACACAAGGGGGGAATACACACAAAGGTGGAGGCTGAAAACAATGGGTTAGAGGTATGGGGGGTTTGTCGGGGTGTGAAGAGAGTGGGAGAGAAGTAAGAAGTCTCACTTGTGGCTTTCTCACATACACAATGGGGGAACACACACAAAGGTGGAGGTTGAAAACAATTTTCCTCTTCTTAGTTGTGAAAGCCAAAAGAACTCTCTAAGTACAAAAGAATAGGTGAAACCTATATGTGGGTCTCAAACCAAACTCAGATAACTAAACTGGCATACTAACTGAGTCACTAACTAGAGTACATAAAGATAGCTATCATCCACCTATTATTCATGGGCGGTGTACCAACCGCATCTACAGCTAACAAGTCGGTGACATAAATGCACAACAGTCACCCTAGCATATCATGAGTGGGGAGCTCGATATCTCAACACTCCCCCTCGAGCTCAATCCCAATTCCTGCACACCAAGCAGGTCTCTGAACTTGCGTAGTTTCTCTACACCCAATGCCTTCGTGAATATGTTAGCTGCCTTATCCTCTATGCTTACATAAACTAGATCAATAAAACCTACTAGAACTTTCTCCCACACATAGTGATAATGCACCTCAATGTGCTTTGTTCTAGCATGATAGACTGGGTTATTTACCAAGTGTATACTGCTCATGTTGTCACAATAAATGACAATAGGCCCATCTGTCTGATGCAACCCCCCTAACCTCGACGAGCCCCCCCCTCACCGACTAACCCTCCCGCTACCTCCTAACCCCCCCTCCCCATGTTGAGATATCGAGCTCCACTCGTGATATGCCAGGGTGACCGTTGTGCATTTATGTCACCGACTTATTAGCTGTAGATGCAGTTGGTACATCGCCCATGAATAATAGCTCGATGACAGTTATCTTTATGTACTCTAATTAGTGGCTCAGTTAGTATGCCACCTTAGTTAGCTGAGTTTGGTTTGGGACCCACTAGGGTTCACCTATTCTTTTGTACTTAGAGAGTTCTTTTGGCTTTCACAACTAAGAAGAGGAAAACTATTTTCAGCCTCCACCTTTGTGTATATTCCCCCATTGTGTATGTAAGAAAGCCACAAGTGAGACTCCTTACTTCTCTCCCACTCTCTTCACATGGTATCAGAGCTCGGTTCGTGGTAAGGAGCTCAAGAAAGCAAACCAAGTTCGCGGTGTCTTGGTAAGAGGATCAGTGTTGCTTTCCTTTTTTGAGTTTCGGAGCAAATCTCTGCAGGTAGCAGAGCCGAAAAGTGCAAGAGTGCACTATCTCAGATTGGGACGCCCTTCGCAGTGTGGTGAGAGGGGAGTGACAGAATCCTTCTTATTGCCTGTTGATGCAAAATTGTCACTAGGAAGTGACTGTGTGGTCAAATACCACTTTCGTCAATTTTGCAGATTTGCCCTTGTGAGGTAGAAGTTGTGTTTTTTGCAGTGACATAATATTTTTGCAGTGTTGTGTAATGGCGTCTGATGCTCTTTCACAGATAGTCATTGAAAAGCTTGACAAGAACAAATTCCAAGCATGGAAGTTTAGAATGACAAATTTCCTTAAGGCAAAAGGCTATTGGGAGTTCATTACTGGAGCTGAACAAGAACCAGTTATTCCTAATGTTCCCAATCAACAGGAGTTGCAAGCATTTAAAGGCTGGCATGAGAGAGCCAGAAAAGTTATGTACTAGCTGTCTATCAGTATTTCAGATTCTATAATTGTGCATATTCAGGATGCAAGCACACCGAAGGAGGCGTGAGATACTTTGACAAAAATGTATAGCACAAATACGCAAGCCAGGAAAATGCAGCTTCAAGCAAGAGTTGCATAATGTGCAGAGAGAAAATATGAGCATCAATGACTACCACATGAAGGTGAAGAAGATTGCAGATGCACTTGCTTCTATTGGGTCGCCAGTGGAAGATGATGATTTAGTTTCTGTGACCTTGAATGGTCTAGGAAAGGATTATGCACAATTCCGAACATCCATTGCCATCCGTGAGAATTTTTCTGATTTTGGGGAGTTGATTGCTCTTCTAATTTCTGAAGAGCAGAGAAATGGTGGTGCATCTTCTTTAGGAGGAACTTCAAAAGAAGCTGCCTTCTACTCAAATGATGGAAGAGGTAGCAGAAGTGGTAGAGCAGGCCGATTTGGAGGCCATGGCAAAGATTAGAATATGCAGCAAATTCAAGAAAACCAGTCCTATGGAGGAGGATGTGGTAAATTTAGAGGCAGCGGGAGCCAAAGAGGTCGTGATGGATGGTAGAGAGGCCAAAATGCAAACAACAATATTGAATGCTACTACTTTGGTAAAATGGGTCAAATGATTAAAGACTGTTATGAAAAGCAGAATGATATCATGACTAGAAAATTGCAGCAAGGCAATTATGCATCCTCTAGTAGACAGGGTGATGACAGAAATGAGCATTTGTTTATGGTGCAGCACATGACCAATTCTATGACAAGTGCAGAAGAAAGCAATGATGTGTGGTATGTTGACTCAGGTGCGTCAAACCACATGACCAGGATTTGTGGAGACTTGTGGTGATACTGCACATCCTATTATGCAGATTGGTAGAATTCCTTTGTCTATGCAGGATGGGAAAAAGAAATACCTGTCTGATGTATTTCATGTCTCGAATATCACCAAGAACCTAGTTTCTGTTGGTAAAATGGTTGTCCTCATGGATGCTTTGTTGAGGATATGAAAAATAAAGGTCACTTGATAGCAAAAGGGTAGAAGAAGGGCAGGATGACAGCTATCTTTATGTACTCTAGTTAGTGGCTCAGTTAGTATGCCACCTTAGTTAGCTGAGTTTGGTTTGAGACCCACATATAGGGTTCACCTATTCTTTTGTACTTAGAGAGTTCTTTTGGCTTTCACAACTAAGAAGAGAAAAAGTATTTTTAGCCTCCACTTTTGTGTATATTCCCCTATTGTGTATGTGAGAAAGCCGCAAGTGAGACTCCTTACTTCTCTCCCACTCTCTTCACATGGTATCAGAGCTTGGTTCGTGGTAAGGAGCTCAAGAAAGCAAACCAAGTGCGCGGTGTCTTGGTAAGAGGATCAGTGTTGCTTTCCTTTTTCGAGTTTCGGAGCAAATCTCTGCAGGTAGCATAGCCGGAAAGTGCAAGAGTGCACTATCTCAGATTGGGACGCCCTTCGCGGTGTGGTGAGAGGGGAGTGATAGAATCATTCTTATTGCCTGTTGATGCAAAATCGTCACTAGGAAGTGACTGTGAGGTCACTTCCTAGTGACATAATATTTTTGCAGTGTTGTGTAATGGTGTCTGATTCTCTTTCACAGATAGTCACTAAAAAGCTTGACAAGAACAACTTCCAAGCATGGAAGTTTAGAATGACAAATTTCCTTAAGGCAAAAGGCTATGGGGAGTTCATTACTAGAGCTGAACAAGAACCAGTTATTCCTAATGTTCCCAATCAACAAGAGTTGCAAGCATTTAAAGGCTGGCATGAGAGACCCATAAAAGTTATGTACTGGCTGTCTATCAGTATTTCAGATTCTATGATTGTGCATTTTCAGGATGCAAGCACACCATGCAAGCACACCGAAGGAGGCGTGAGATACTTTGACAAAAATGTATAGCACAAATACGTAAGCCAGGAAAATGCAGCTCAAGCAAGAGTTGCATAATGTGCAGAGAGAAAATATGAGCATCAATGACTACCACATGAAGGTCAAGAAGATTGCAGATGCACTTGCTTCTATTGGGTCACCAGTGGAAGATGATGATTTAGTTTCTGTGACCTTGAATGGTCTAGGAAAGGATTATGCACAATTCCGGACATCCATTGCCATCCGTGAGAATTTTCCTGATTTTGGGGAGTTGATTGCTCTTCTAATTTCTGAAGAGCAGAGAAATGGTGGTGCATCTTCTTTAGGAGGAACTTCAAAAGAAGCTGTCTTCTACTCAAATAATGGAAGAGGTAGCAGAAGTGGTAGAGCAGGCCGATTTGGAGGCCATGGCAAAAATTAGAATATGCAGCAGATTCAAGAAAACCAGTCCTATGGAGGAGGATGTGGTAACTTTAGAGGCAAGGGGAGCCAAAGAGGTCGTGGTGGATGGTAGAGAGGCCAAAATGCAAACAACAATATTGAATGCTACTACTTTGGTAAAATGGGTCAAATGATTAAAGACTGTTATGAAAAGCAGAATGATATCATGACTAGAAAATTGCAGCAAGGCAATTATGCATCCTCTAGTAGACAGGGTGATGACAGAAATGAGCATTTGTTTATGGTGCAACACATGACCAATTCTATGACAAGTGCAGAAGAAAGCAATGATGTGTGGTATGTTGACTCAGGTGCGTCAAACCACATGACTAGGATTTGTGGAGACTTGTGGTGATACTGCACATCCTATTGTGCAGATTGGTAAAATTCCTTTGTCTATGCAGGATGGGAAAAAGAAATACCTGTCTGATGTATTTCATGTCTCGAATATCACCAAGAACCTAGTTTCTGTTGGTAAAATGGTTGTCCTCATGGATGCTTTGTTGAGGATATGAAAAATAAAGGTCACTTGATAGCAAAAGGGTAGAAGAAGGGCAGGATGTTTACGTCGGATGCAGACATGCCTGAATTGAGTGCAGCAATGTTTGCACATGGGACCGGTGTAGTTGTAGATATTGATATCTGGCATAAACGCATTGGTCATGTTAATGTATAGCGACTTAAATGAATGAATGCCTAAAATATTATTGCAGGATTGCCTAAGTTCAAGGTTGTAGAAATGCACAAGGTATGTGAAGCCTGTCAATTTGGAAAACAGGCAAGGAAACCATTTCCTAGACATGTTCAAGAGAGTAAGAGGCCATTGGAATTAATCCACTCTGATGTGTGGACTACTAAAGCTGCATCTATTGGAGGCTATCATTATTTTGTAACTTTTATTGCTGACTACAACAAAAAAGTTTGGGTGTATTTTATGAAAAAGAAAAGTGGTGTTTGGGCATTTCAAAGGTTTTAAAGCTATGGTTGAGAAAGAAACAGGCTTGCAAATAAAATGCCTAAGGTCAGATGGAGGGGGAGAGTACCTCTCAAATGAGTTTGCAAGGTTCCTGCAGGAGCATGGCATAAAGCAACAATATTCATGCAGTCATACCCCACAGCAAAATGGACTTGCAAAAAGGAAAAACATGCATATTGGAGAGGTATCTCATGCCATGCTCAACGAAAAAGACCTGCGAGATTATTATTGGGCTAAAGCAGTTGCTACAGCAGTCCACATAATGAATAGGACTCCCACTGCAGCAATACATGGCATGACACCAAAGGAGATGTATACTGGTAGGAAACCAAATATTTCTCATTTGAAAGTTTTAGGTTGCATTGCCTATGTTCATGTGCCAGATGAGTTGAGATACAAGTTGGATCCAAAAGCTAAGAAGTGCATCTTTATTGGTTATTCTCTGCAGTAGAAAGGGTATAAATGCTATAACCCTTCTACTCGTAAGTTTACAATGAGCAGAGATGTCGTTTTTTATGAGATGAGCAGCTGGTATAAACCAGTAAATGTGATTGATGATGTAGATGCACAAAATGGTAATGCTACATAGAATTCACAGCAGCAATCACAAAATATTAGTGGACCTATAGTGTCCTCTAGCAGTAGTTCACATACTTTGCCATGGACAGTGGACAGGCAGATTGAGATCAGGAGGATCTCCTCAAAGCAATGTAGATAGTGGTATGCAAGTATCACGAAACGGAAAAGAGAAAGTAGATCAGCCCATGGTTGATGTGAATGGAGGTCACTCTTATGTGGATGGTGAATCTAGTGGCTCAGAATAGAGCCTTGATGATGAGTTGGGTATTCCTTTTGTTGTTACACCTGGAGTAAGGAAGACAAGGGATGTTTTGAGAGCACCTAGTAGTGAGCCTATTTTGCATAGGTATACTAGAGCTAGGTATCCTATGGATAGGCTGAAATATGATGGATTTATAGCCATTCACTATGCCTATATGGTCAAAGTGATACGTGAACCAGAACCCACTTCTTTTGAGCAAGCCATGATAGGAAAAGAAGAATGGGAGAAAGCCATGGATGCCTTGGAAGAAAATGCTACATGGGAATTGGTGCATTTGCCTAAAGACAAGAATGCAATTGGCTACAAGTGGGTTTATAAGGTGAAGCACAATGCAGATGGTTCGGTGAACACATACAAGGCAAGATTAGTTGTCAAGGGATATGCATAGACATATGGCATTAATTATGAGGAAACATTCAGTCCGGTTGCAAGGATGGCAACTGTAAGAGCAGTCATTGCTATGGCTGCATCAAAGGGATGGTCTTTACATCAGATGGATGTAAACAATGCTTTCTTGCATGGTGATTTGCAAGAAGAGGTCTATATGGAGCAGCCACCAGGTTATGTTCATGCTGTTTGGTTTGTTTGCAGGTTGAAGAAAGCCTTGTATGGCTTGAAGCAAGCATCCAGAGCATGGTCTGATAAGATAGGACAGTATCTTGTCACTATCGGCTTTCAGATTTCCAAGGCAGACTTCTCACTTTATGTGAGAAAAGCATAGAAAGGTATTATGCTGCTTGTCATTTATGTTGATGATTTGATCATCACAGGTGATAGTGATGAAGATATCCTTCATTGGATGCCGCTAGACACATACTGAGGTATGTGAAGTCCACATTGTAGTATGGACTATTTTATGAGACTAGGGTTCAGATACAGTTGCATGGATACACTAATGCTGATTGGGTTGATAGTATTTCTGATAGACGATCTACCAGTGGATATGTGTTCCCTTTTGGGAGTGCTGCAGTCACTTGGAGCACAAGAAAGAGCCTACAGTTGTCTTGTCGAGCACAGAGGCTGAGTACAAGGGTGCAACAATGGCTACATGTGAGGCAGCTTGGTTGCATAAGCTACTTTATGATATGCATCGGTCTACAGTTGGGCCAGTTGTCATTTATTGTGACAACATGAGCAGTATACACTTGGCAAATAACCCAGTCTATCATGCTAGAACAAAGCACATTGAGGTGCATTATCACTATGTGTGGGAGAAGGTTCTAGTAGGTTTTATTGATCTAGTTTATGTCAGCATAGAGGATAAGGCAGCTAACATATTCACGAAGGCATTGGGTGTAGAGAAGCTGCTCAAGTTCAGAGACCTGCTTGGTGTGCAGGAATCGGGATTGAGCTCGAGGGGGAGTGTTGAGATATCGAGCTCCACTCGTGATATGCTAGGGTGACGGTTGTGCATTTATGTCACCGACTTGTTAGCTGTAGATGCGGTTGGTACACCGCCCATGAATAATAGGTGGATGATAGCTATCTTTATGTACTCTAGTTAGTGGCTCAGTTAGTATGCCAGCTTAGTTATCTGAGTTTGCTTTGAGACCCACATATAGGGTTCACCTATTCTTTTGTACTTAGAGAGTTCTTTTGGCTTTCACAACTAAGAAGAGGAGCCTGACGAGGGCCTGATAGGTTAAAGGGCTGGCTTTAGGCCTTGCCCAGGTGCTGGGGTCCATGTAGTTGCTGGTGTCAACATCAGGACAGAAGTACCCATGCCTTCATTAATTAGCGCAACTAGTATCTAGCGGGAAGGAACAAACTCCCAGTGGCGGGGGGTCCTGGGGCATGGTAGCATTGGTCCCATGCTGCGAGCGGTAGGGTGGAAACTGAGGCCCCCCAAAATTGATGAAGGCTAGTGGGGATGGGGCGGTCAGAGGGTCATAAGACATTCCACCTTGGAAGTTCCTAGCATCCCCTCAACTTGGGTCTTGTCTATAGAGTTCCCTTATCCATGGATCCTCATCATCCATGTTCTCCAATTGGGGGGGTCGAGGGGGGGTCTGGCATGAGAGGAGGAACCTGGATTGGCAAAAGTAGTGTCCGGCCCGGTTTGTGGCTCGAGAATTGTATGTTGCTAGCCTTTCCTTCCTGCGAACATGCCGGCAAAGGGGTTCTCCATGTCTGTCGACTATGTTCTTCCCAAGCGGTTGAACATATAAGAGAACGTACCTCTAAGCCTAGATGCAACCGAAGGTGCAGGAGAGTTGGGAGAGGCTACACTCGTGAACGAGGCTTCCGATGCCCTTAGACCTGTGGGTTCTTGCATCAGTCCTTCAAGACTCTCTGTGTCATCTAAGCTAGATTGAGTTCTTGGACGGGGTCCTATGAACGAGTGGAGGCTAGGAATCAAGCTACCGAACCCCCAACTAGGACGGAGGGTGGGCTGAGCATAGCTCGAAGTGCTTTCCTTTGGCATAGGACCCTTTGGCAATATCCTTCCGGACCTCAAGTGCATGTTCGGTGCCTCTGGCTTGGGTGTCGAGACACCAAGTTATGGAATTTTTTGTTAATTCCTTATCTAACCCAGAAGTATAGCACCGGTCGGTGGGGTAGCACTATAGCACCGGTCAGTGGGGTATGTGTAATACGGTTTTGGTGATGGGCGGGGGGGTAACCCTTTAGCAGCAATCGCTAGGATAAGAAATAGCACCAAACGGTGCGATGGATGTATGGCAACAATCAGTGGGGAGATAGGTGCCACGTGGTCGGTGTGATGAAGGATAAACTATCTCCACGGGTGTAGGGATACAGTATGACATCGATTAGCAAAAAAATGACTTGATGGATAGTATAGCGATGACGGCGTAGTATGCAGACAACACCACGATGGTAGGATTTCATAGTGATGGGCGGTGCGATGTAGTAACCCGACGATGGGGGGAAACGATTATGCCTACGGTCGGAGGGGTAGTTTCATTGCACCGGCGATGGGATAGTAAGATAGCAATGATCGGCAAGGAACCACTACAGCATCGGTCAATGACCTATCAGATCGGTGAGGAAGTAACTCTAACAAGCATTAACTCCAGGCAGCGTGGTGAACCGTGGTCAGGGGTTAGGTCAGCAAGGAAGTACTAAGGTGCTAGGTCAACAACATTTGACGGTGGGATCTGGCTAACACACTGATCGGCAGGGAATCTGGTTGGTGCGATATGCTACAGCACCGACTCAGCAGGATAGTCAGACCCAGCTGCACCGACTGAGATTGGGTGATTTCTAAAGATTTTATAATTTTGTTCCTGTTTTTTTGTGATGGGGGTTGCTACACTACATAATCTACCTACTCAATGAAAAAAACTTGAAAACAAACACTTTTTGGAAGTCAAAATGCAAAAACTCAGAAAAGGCAAGTTTTAAGTCATGAAACTACTTCAAAACTTGACAAAAATCCTTAGTTTTGTGGTTTTCTTAGGTGATTAGGCTACACACACACCTTAGCAATCAAGTTTACTACGTTCCTATCAACTTGAAATAGCAAAAAGCAACCAAAACAAGGTTCCCAAGCTCAAAAATGGCATTCCTACATGAAAAAGCAAATTTCCATCCTCTCTCTCTTTCCACCTCTCTTCTCTCATACAACTCCACTAACAAGCTCCAAGTTAAGCTTGAAAACTTGTGCAATGGGAATATAACAAAGGAAGACAAGTGCAAATGCAAAAGCATACCTTTTCTCCCCAGCACCAATGCCAAAAATGTGATGTGGCCTTAGCGGTGACTCATGTGTCATGGGCTAGTTGAAGATATGCCGATGGAGCTTCCACTCCTAGCTACTCCTTGTGGGAGCAATGCATAGCACGACCCATCTGCAAGTGTCACTCAAGTGACCTCCGAATTTTTGCAGTGTGGTTTCATGCGAGAAAGAGGGAAGGGGAAGAGGGGAAGGGAGAGGGAGAAGGAGGGAGAAGGGAGGAGGAGGAAGGGAAGAAGGAGAAGGGAGTGAAGGGGGATATAGTCACAACCACAAAGGCACTACAATGGAAACAAGAGAACACCCAAAACACTCTCTTGGAAGAGAAGAGGAGCTTGTATTCAAACTTGTGCAATCAACAATGAAGACCGAAGTCAAACTTTTGGCTTTTTATACAAGTCACATTTTGAAGGGAGGCAACACCGTATTAGATAAATGGGACAAAAGTTGCACTTTGGGAATTTTGAAATTGGGTGGATTTCATTAAATTTGGGAAAGGTATCATTAAATTTGGAAAAGGTTTCATAGATTTTGGGAATTTTGCCAATATTGAAATATACTATTATTTGAAAATGCCAATGATTATGAAAAACTTCATTGGTTGTGAAACGTTTCATTGGGTATAGCAACTAGAACAAAGCATTTGTGGCAAAGTTTGAAACTCATGTATTTGGTGGTGTTAAGAAACACCATTTGGGGACAACATGTATATTTTACTTGAGGTGTTAATAAACACCAATTGGTGGTGTTAACAAACACTGTGGAAAGTGAACCACTAGAAACAAAGTAGTTGTTGGGTGAAAGACAGCTTCTAAAAATTGTCATATTAATAATATGCAAATATGCATCGATAGGATAACAACGATTGAGAAATATACTATGAGAGTACATATTAAAATGAAAGTTTGGGACATCAAGAAGGAGAAAATGATCACCATTTTCTATTCTCTGATACCAAGCAAGCTCTCCTGTTCTTTGATACATACATTTTGTGGAATCTTAATCTTCTCGGGTCTATTTATGGCTTTTGATGTCCACAACCAGACCACCGCATCAATACACTCCCACACCTATGGATCCAACCTATTCTTTGCTTAATACTTGTTCTAGCAGTCAACATAGGCATCTGCATCATTGAGTCACTTTCTCTTAACTGATGGTGCCCAATACTGAATTAATAATTTCTTGAAGTTAGGAGATGCAGCATTCATCTTGCCACTTGATATGGCAACCCCAAGCCATATGGGATATACAGGGTTTGAAGGCCTCACCAAGACAAAGTCACCTTCCTTAACATCCACCATTGGCTCAACTCTTCCCTTGGCTTACTTTTTAGAGGCCTGCAATAGTGATCATTCCATTTCTCATAGCCTTGAAACTCATTATTGCAAGCATCTATATCCTCCTCCTCATCAGGAGATTGTGTTCTTGGCCAAAAATCTCTGTACACTCCTATCTCTGAGATGTTTTCCTGTTCAAGCTCCCCAATCATGGTTTTCTAGTAGTCTATCACTGGCCTAATGTAGGACTCATACGATGCATTCTTTCCACTTGAACATCTCTCCCAAAACTTAATGTAATCCTTTATCCCTGATATAACTTGCAAGTGATCTCTCACAAATGCATCCATTGGAAGTATATCCGGCCAACCTGTAGGCAACAATGGTCAACCCTCACTATCTTTCTTCCATAGCTCAATTCCCCCTTCAAGGGGCATCTAGTCTGGTGATTTTGGATGCACCTTGTACTGCATCATAGGTTTCTCACCTTGCATGAAAAATCAAAATTGTAATGGCTTTGCATGACCAACCAACATTTTTTGCCTCGGGGGGGTCACTCATCATATGTAACCCTATCACGTGAGTTCAACAGAAGGATTTTTTTTATTTCTAAAATTTACAGAAATAAATATACATAAGGGACTATTTAAAATAGTTTTGGAAAAAATTTACAGATTTGTATAGAAAAGGGGTACATTTTATTAATGAAATTTTTTACAGATAAGGGACTTTAAATATAGGCCTTGAACGCACGTGATATAGAGGGTTTATACATAGTGACCCCCCTGAGTTTTTTGCCCATCAGATAGGTAGCCATCCACATAATCCTTGAAGTTAGGAACCCGTGTAAGAAGAAATGGTGCTGGAGAAGCTGATGTACATTTTTTGAATGTGTCCATTAGACGAGGGAAAGTGAATGTTTGTCCCACTCGTAGACTCTCAGACGACCTACTAAACATTGCATCAATGTCCTCATGTGTGTGCCCTACCATCAAGAAGCCCAATTGAATTGTCTTGAAAATGCCGCTTGCTATAAGAAGAGAAAGGTATGCAAACAAGTATCTGTTTTTGTTCTCAGACCCACAATTATCTAGCTGGAGTAGCAAGTTCTCTGGAAACTTTTGGTATGTTGGCTCAACAGCAACGTTTCCATCAAAAGAGGGTGGGTTTTCATGAGTAGCTGATGGCAACAAATTCCTACATGTGTCTGCAAGCACCTGCAATGGAAGTTATCATGGCATCCATGGAAGACTTAGGGTCACTCTCCCGTATAGTCTCTAGATTTGAACTTGTGATCGTGGCATCTACAATTTCAGACAACAAGCCAAGTCCCCTTGTGGAAATATGTGCACCTTCAGAACTGTAATGGGAGTCCAAATCGTTTCTTAAGCATAGAGCATTCAGAAGGCGAGCATGGCTTCTTGGAATCCCATCAATATAGCAAGGTCTCCGAGGTCTTGCATATCCGTCCTCTCTAGGTTGCGCAAACAAATTGAGAGCGATCCAATTGTCATGTTGGGATCAGATGGCCACAAACCATTGAGGGTGAAGTGTCCATAATGACCTTGTCTATGCCCATAGGTAATCATTCCAATGAGTGAAACCTATAATTGCCATGCAAAATCAGTGTCCTTAGACCTCACCCAAAGTCTTGGAATTGCCATCTTTTTTTGGTCCATCTTATCATGGATTATGCATATATACTTTTTTGGATCCATCTCGGAGTACCTACGCCATGCATAGTACAAGTTCCTGCAACCGTGTTGTTGTATCATATGCATCTTTCTCTCCTCCATCAATGAATTGCGCTCATCTTGACTTTTGTGGCTGCCAATTGCGCCTTGATCCCACCGACTGCACAAGCTACATTAAGAGAATTCACTTGTCTTAGCAAGGGCTACTCTTTTGAAGTCTGATTTCCAAATCCTACCAAATGTGGATGTGGATAGGCTCTAATAACCACGTTGATTAAGAGAAGTGTTGACCTCACGCATGACGTCTATCTTCTTATACACTTCAGGTATCACTTGTTGTGTCTCTCTAGAACGATCCTGCATGGTTCTACTCTTGTGAGGCATATGCTCTGTGCTATTATCCACAAAGTGTTGAATGAGAGCCCTCCCCATACCTGTGTGCACCTTGCTCCTCCTTACAATCCCATTCCCATGCACATATTACTGCACACCACTCTCAAATTGCTCCCTATATCGATAAAATGATTCCGTTGGGATTCTATGCTACCATGCTCTACAACACACATCCTGACCATTTACCCTGAAGTTGTAGCATATCTTGTCATGATGCCAAGCCATTAAAGTTTGTATGAGACTCGAAGGAGCTACCCCAAAAATTCTTCCTTACAGACATTAAGAGGTCTCACTCAGCATGTTGGCAGCACCTACTGCCACAACAATCGATGGACAAAACTTGTTGCATCGACTCTAGTGACATTTTGTACATTGGCGTTGGAGGCTCCCTTTGTTTAGGCACCCTAATAATGAAAGTGTATCTTCTTTACTTTGAAGATGAAGCATCCTTTTTCAAAATTTGATCATTGACCACTTGAGCTGTGCCACCAACCTGGCTCATGGGCACATATTGTTGCAATGGGCTTCCATCAAGTAAGGTAATCTGCTTGATGGGCCACTTAACTAGGCTGAGAGATCTATCATCTTGCGTAGAAGACCCTAAGTCGCTTCCTATAATGTGTTGTTTCTTTTCAATACCCACACCTGCAATGCAATCTTTACCCAATAAATCAAAGTTTATATAGTCGCCCGGAAAAACATACAAGATCACACCTTCCCCCATGGTCTTTGTTTTGTTGTCATCCCACAAGACAACCTTTTTCTCTTTCCAAGATTCACGAATGCAATTGTTAGTTTCCAATGAAGAAATTGGTATTGCCTCAACATAAGGTTGCTCATGCTCACTTGATGTGGCTTCTTGAGTTACCAGATCATCTAAAGAATCGCCAACATGTTTTAGAGAGGTCTTATGCCACTTGACAATGCTCCAAAGTGCCTCACCAATAACTCGGGGGGTCCACCTTACATAAGCCAACTATATAATGTGCGTTCGAAAGATATTTAAAAAACCCCTCTGTAACCACATTTTATCTATTTATATACCCTTACTGTGAATTTTTGGATCAGTAATTATATCCCTTCAATAAATTTAAAATTTGAGAAGCCTATATTTTTTGCCCTCCTCTTGTACATTTCAGTGTAAGTTGAAATAGACGCTACTTTTGAGAAATTCTATTGTATAATTGAATAAAACCATTTAATTTGTATGTCACGGAGATGCATGCTTTACACCCATACTAGTACCTAATAGAATGTATTTTCAACTTTTGATCTTTTCAATTCCCAAAATCTCAGGTATTTACTCCACCTTATCCAATTTTGTTTCCCTTGCATGCTCCCAAACTGTCACTACCTACTAGAGATTTGCATGAAGTAACTTGAATTGAACTATGAATAAAATGGCACAAACTTATAAGAAGATGGCCTAAACTTTAACCTTGTGTTGATCTAATGGGAGTTTTTATATTAAATATGATGCATGTAGTAGCATTATGTTGATGTAGTGCAAGTGCTTATATTCAATATGATGCATGCACTAGCATCATGTTGCCTATATGCCTTTCTATATTAGGAAAAGATAGTGTTTATCATCTCATCATAAAGGCATCCAACTTAATCATGTTAAGTGCACAAAGTTATTAAGCTTATTATCACTCAATCCATATCTTTTTCTCAATTTATGTCGCTTTACTTTTCTTTAAGTTACATGCTTTCATGTTTATGCATTTGCATCACTTTTTCTAAATTTTTAAATATCCTAACTTCCAAACCATATGCTAGATGCATATGATATAAAAGGAAAATTTGTAGAATGATGAAATATTATAGCTTCTTTATTGAATTTAGATCTTAATTATTAATGCATCTGACAATTTTTCAGTTTGGAAAGCACCCTTTATTCCATTTCTACTATATTTCAATTCAAACTTTTGAAGGACCCATCTTCCCCTCACAATTTTGAGACTATATGTAAAATAAAATAATGAGCTATTTTGGCAGATAGAATTGGAATGTGTGGATCTTTAAGTGAAGCCATAGACCACCTGTACATTGGATGCATAGTTTCTTGGATATAGCCTATTCTTCCTTTAGTAGTCCTTTAGAGTTTTATAATCCATCTTTTGCTGCACAATATGGAATTTCACACAAAGGTTTACTTAGAGGTTTGGGATGTTTCAAGCTTTGATGAGATCCATATCACACTTGCATTGATTGCACAATTTGGTAGATAAATTCTATTTTGTAGATGCTCAATTTGATATTTAGACTCTAACACACAACCGAGGGTCATAAGCTATAGCTGAATTTCATCAAAATTACCAAATGAAAAGGTAGAGTTTGGATCCAAAGTACAAGCATATTGATATCTAAAAATAGATTCAAGTCACAACCAAGACTTGTCATCAAGAGTTTAATCAAAACCTTAGACTTAGACGTGGCAAAAAATCAGCTAGAGATAGCTAGACTAAAGGTTCTTACACAAACTTCTCCTCCTCATTGATGGATCCTTGAATGACCTCAACTGGATAACATGGAGGATGTGGAATTGTCTTGTTTATAGTGTAAAGATTATAGCCAAGTGAGGGCCCTAAAATAGGCCACTTGGCTTCCAAATTTGACCCTCCATCCAGTATTGCCCTATTTATTCACCAACAAGAATCAAGAATTTTGCATGATTAATGTAAATAGATAAAGCTAGAAAACGTTTGCACTCAAATTTATCTAAATTACTTGACTTACAAAAGATATAGAATTATATCTCAAAAAAACTTTGTATTCAAGTTTATCTTAAGGTATTTGACTTACAAAAAATGTAGAATTTTGCCTCAAGAACTAGCCCAACTCCTTATGTGAGACATGTGATGTATCGTTATCTGAAACCAAAATTAGCCAAGGATGGATCTAGCTCATTATAAGACATTTTGGAAAGTTTCACCTTGCATGAAAAATGCAAAGTAAACTTACCTAGCACTTTTCAAGAAGTCATTAAAAAGTTTGTAGTCATTCTGATCTAGCTGGTACTTGTCTGTTCTTATAATATATGTCAAATTTGCTAATGCAATAATTGTTTCAATGTCTACCATGTTTAACTCTGTCAAATCATAAGTGAACAATTGTGCTCCTTTTGCCCTTTGATACCATCCAAGATGAACTTCCAAACCTTGGGGCCTATCTGCTAAATCAAAGCCACGCTTATAATCCAGGTACCTCCCTCCGACTTTCTTCCTCATCTTTTGAACTCTTCCTAAGTACCATGTACCATGAGTTGCATCCATCTTCCTCGTGATTGTAGCTTTGCCATTTCTTTTCATGTGTTGATTTCCTTGTCCTTTTGTGTCATCATGAAAGTATAAAGCACAGTCACAACCTATGCCAAATAAATTTCCATTTGATGATTGTGCTTTTGCTTCATGGTTGAAGTAAACACCTTGCTTTACCCTTGTGAGTCTATCTTTTGACAAGGTTGGACATCCATTGAGTTGGCTCACCAATGTTGTTTTGAAAATAAACTTTTCGTCCACCTCTACAATGGGGCTAATGTTTTTCTTAGGGGGTGTGTTTCTTGTTTCCTTCAAAATGTCATCAATTTCATGTCTAATCTCATTAAGTGCAATAACCTCTTCGCTTTCATTGCTATTCTCCCTCTCTCTCTCACACACAACTAAAAGGTTGCTTCTTGTGAGCATGTAGATGTATTTCCAATTATGGACTTGATTCTGTAAGCATTTTGCCACGGGAATTGGAGACCATGTCAAGAGACCGGAGTGCTCTTGAGGCTAGATTGCTTACATACTATACATTGCATAACTTGATTCTGTAAGCATTCTGCCAGGGGAATTGCAGACCGTGTCAAGAGACTGGAGTGCTCCCGAGGCTAGATTGCTTACATACAATACATTGCACGACTTGATTCTGTAAGCATTCTGCTAGGGGAATTGTAGACTGTGTCAAGAGATCGGAGTGCTCCCGAGGCTAGATTGCTTACATACTATATATTGAGACATTGTTGACCTTTTGAATGATTGTGACTGGTTTAAATCTTCAAAAGGAAAGATTGAGGTAGCGCTTGCCAATTCTTCACTATCTGAAGATATACTCAATCTCGGACATTGCATAGAGTTGGTCTAATATAGGGCTTTAACCAAGATATGGAAAGACATTGTGCATACTCTAGCTCATTGTTGGAAGCTTCATTTTCATTAATAAATTGGTGATCTTTTGAATGGATGGGAATGTTTTAAATCTTCAAAAGGAAATCTTGTGCTAGCGCTTGCCAATTCTTGACTATCTCAAGATATACTAAATCCCCTTCTTTCTAGTTGACATCCCTTTTGGACTTCTTGCCTTGACTAGCATGTGCTTCTTATATCGTGGCAACATGCTCCTTAACAGAATCATTAATCTCTACCACGGATTCAATCTTCTCATTGGCTTCAAGAAATTAGTTTACAAGATACCTTAAAAGTAAAATAGCATTGAAGATTTAGAGCCCAATGTTTAAAATATTACCACATCTGAATCATTGATGACATATCCAAGTCACATTCTACAACAGTCCCAAATGACATGATCAATTCATCACATGATTTCTGAGATATACATTACCCTAGAAAGTTGGTAGATGCCATTTTCACCAATCCATTAAAATTTATATATCACATATTCATTGTAAATTCAAAACTTGACTCTCTAACATTGTGTTCATATGGAGCTCTTGTACACTTGATTGGACAAGACTCTATCTACAAAGAAATATTATAAATGTTTCTTTCTTATGTTGGGAAGAGGTAGACATTTTTGCATGTTGCAGTTATCTTCTCACCACAAGAGACTATCTTCTCACCACAAGAGAATGTTTGTTGCTTTTGCTAGAGCTAGACCCACAACACTGTGCCATAATACTTGCCCCATGACCATGGCCATGAGAATTATCATGGCCATGTTCACGACCATGGCCAAGGCCATGAAAAGCCCTTGCCTCCCTTTTTTTGCTTCTCAACTTGTTGATCATCTAAGGTTGGCATATTTAAAGACTTAACCTTTCCCTTTGATCCTTTTGTTACCATAATCCTCTTGAAAGGGATGGCTTTCCCATGAACTCGCCCCTTGAGGAGGCCTCCCCTTCCATAGCTTTGACAAGGTGGCTATATGCAAAGATCTGTTAAACCATCATCCTTCCCTTGTTCATAAATTCTTTCATATTCAGCCTTTACTTCTTGAGCCTTGGTTGTACTGGGCTCCTTATGTTCCTTCATAAAATTTTGAACACAATTAAATAGATTTCAGCAAGATATTTTTTACAAAAAGAAACTTCAGCATAAGAAAATAGTGGCAAGAAAATATAATGCATATCTCATAAAAATGCATTGTTTAACTGCCATACATTGTTGTTTTTCTTCTTTAATCTTCATATTTGCATTGTTTAACTGCCATACATTGCTATTTTTCTTCTTCATTCAAATATGTGCAAAAATTACAATCCAAGGAGGAGTTTTGTGCTCTTCTTACATGAGCACCTCAATTGCTACTGATACCTGTACCTTGTGTGTGTGTGTGTGTGTGTGTGTACTGTCCCACCACATTTCTTGGCAAGTCGACTTTTCTTCAATAATGCAACATCTCAATTTAGAAACTCTTCATGTGTCCTTGTGGGGTTGACAATTTCTAGAGACCTCATATTCATCTGAGGACAACCTATGATTAACAGTGCATGAAGCAATTTATTATCTAGAGGTGTACTGAGTTTCTCTATAAGAGCTCATATTTGTCGTACAAAATCCTAGATGAATTCATTCTCCTTCTACTTTAGATCACTAATCTTTGTGCAAACATCTTCTTCATAAAATTCTTATCTGAACTACTTGAGGAAAGATTTGGACATCCACTCCCAATCCTTGAAATAGTCGATTGGAAATCGGTTGAACCAACTATCGTGCTATCTTAGTCAAAGTACAAGGAAATTTATTCATGTACTCTTCCTTGGTCACAGTACCATTTATATCATAGACTTGTAGCAAACTCTACAAATGGTTTTATAGGTCTTCATCCCTGATTCTTTTGAAATCCTGAAACTTGATGTTTATAGGTGTGTCCACCTTAGCTTTGACAATTACTAACAAGGGACCTTGGCTGTTCCTTGTCAGTGTCCTTATGATGTATGTCTTTATGGCAATAGTCATTAGTGTGGACATGCTCATGATGACGTCTTTTGATAGGTGGTGGTCAAGCTAGTACTCATCATTCAAAACATGGTACCCTATGTGCCTTTGAACTTGGTCTCTAATATTGAGAATGGCTACATCTTGGTGTCAGTGGTGCAAGGTTCATTATTCTATTTCTTGGTAGTTGATTTAGTAGGACTAGGTGTCCTCTAACTCAATGCTGCTCTATGTCATGAGCCTCTGCTATCTTAGCTGTGACAACGACTCCATTCTTAATCTCAAACTTGACCAAAATCTATGGCTCCATTCTTGACCTACACCTCTGACTTGCGGGCATATATTTTTCGTTGTCCCTAGTTTGAGACATCTCTTACCTCTACACCAAATTCTTATCTTTAACTTGGGGATCCATGCTCATAGATCAATCCATGTGCATACTATTAGCCAGAAATGAAATCAAGACCAGAGGCTAGAGGCTAAGCATGGCAACGCTCGAGCGCCATAGGGGAAAGGAGATCGTGAGGGCGAACCGTTATCATGGGAGGGGAAAAGGAATTAGAAGGGGAGGGAATGAAGAGGGAGACTATGACACAATGGGAAAGGGAGAGGGGGGAGAGAAGCATGTACATGATAGGAGGAGGAAGGTAAAGATGGAGACATCAAGGGAAGAGGACCATACTTTATTTGAAAGAAAGGATGAGAGGGAAATATCAAAGTACTAGCTAGGTGGCTTTACAAGAATGAGCGTGTCTCATCAAGGAATAGCCCCCTCCTTTTATAGACAAAAGAGGGGGTCTCTCCCAATTAATAAATCCTCCCACATGCATGATGTGTGTGGAAAAGTCTCCCATGTGGGCTAGGCGGTTACGCACTCTCAATTGTGTGCGACAACCCTTTGCCTCAATTTTCCACATAAATCAAGCCCCATATCTCAAGTCTATGATACTCCCTTGGTCTCTTCCCAATTTTATAATATGTTCAAACCTCTAGGAGGACAAGTGGAGGGTTGGCACAAGGAATCTTGCCACTCATCCTACTTTCCCCATTATTTAACTTGCTCTCTTGGACCTTCTATACCTCCCCCACATGGGCCTATCCTATATGGAGGGAATAACCCAATATAATATCCATCTCCACCTATTTTATATTACTTCTCCCATGGACTTTGAGCCATATCTCACTAAATGCAGCCTAGATGGAGGGGTGGCAGGTGGAGGAGCCATGCCACCTTACATTTTATAATATTACTACCATGGATTATGTACAACACACCTTATGGGTCCTCTTACGTGGAAGGGTGGCACATGGTCATGCCCTGACACCTCAACCCTGGGCCCTATGCACACCATATTTTATTATACTATTGCCACATATACAAACACACACATATTAATGCCTTTTTCCTTAGACAATTTTATCCATAACAGTTCCCCCCCCTGGCAGGGAATGCACAGCATTTCCATGCCTGGGTCCATCACGCACAAAGAAAGGCTTGAGGTAACGCTTGTTGATCACCTTCTTGCCATATGGTTCATGCAGCTTCTGAACTTGTACAGACCCATTGCTACATTCCTTGATGACTTTGTATGGACCAGTCCACAGTGGCAGAAACTTCTTATCCATTTGGTGGTCCAATCTGTTACCAAAGCATAGCACAACATCCCCCTCAGCAAAGTGTCTTTCCCATCCCTTGCGAATCTTAGCATCCAAGCGGGCCTTTTGTCGATTCTTTTGGATCTCTGTTTGGTGTAGTGCAAGGCGTCGAGTTTCATCTAACTTCTCAAGTTGTACCAATCTGGCCTCTACATGTTCATCTTCTGTCATCCTCTGTTCTTGTGCCAATCTCAAAGCTGGAATCTCTATCTCTAGTGGTAAAATGGCCTCAGTACCATACACAAACTCAAAAGGAGTGTGACCTGTAGATGTTTTATGAGTGATGTTGTAAGCCCACATGGCTTCAGTGACCTTCTGATCCCATTGGCTCCTGTTCCCTGTGGCCATTTTTCCCATGGTTTTACAAAGGAGGCCATTGGTCCGCTCTATTTGACCCATGGATGCCGGATAATAGATGCTAGAAGTGTGATGAGCAATACCCATGCGATCCATGAGTAACTCCACTGCTTCATTTAAGAGTGGACTCCCATGGTCAGAGATAATCTCCATTTAAGAATGGACTCCCACTGCTTCATTTAAGAATGGACTCCCATGGTCAGAGATAATCTCCATGGGTGTCCCAAACCTTGTGCAGATACGTTCAAATATGAAATTTGAAACTGCCTTACCATTTGCAGCGGGTAGGGTGATAGCTTCAGCCCACTTAGTGACATACTGATGAGTTGTTGTTTTTCTTTGGGGTGACTACCACTGGTGAAACCCATTCAGTATTGTGAACCGGAACAATCAACCCAGCCTCTACAAGCTTCTGCAACTCCAAGCGCAAAGCATCGATCTGCAGGGGCCCTAATCTCTGATACTTCTGAGCCACAGGCTTCGCATCAGGCTTCAGCTCTATCTTGTGCTCTATGGCAGTCACAAGGCGAAGGTGGTGGTAGCGAGTTGCAAAGAGGTCAGGGAAATCTTTGAACATTTCTAGGAACTCATCTTTCTCGCTTGGAGTGAGGTCTGGGGAAAGCATAGATTCAAGCTATTGAGGACTAGATGTTACCTTTTCTGCAGATGGTGGGGTCGGAGACACCTCCATCATGTAAACTTCCTCCTCTGAGAATTCCTCCCCCCCACCTGATTCTTCCATTGATTCACATGCGGAGGATGAGAGAGTATCACAGTCTTGCTCCTCTTCTTCTTCCGGTTCCATTGCACCGGGTTTCACCGGGATCTTCTCCTTAAAAGCACCAAAAGACATGTGTCCTGTCTTCCAATAGCTGACTGCATCACTCTTTCTCAACCATGGTCTCCCGAGTATGGCTGGGTAACTCCTGCCTGTATCTTCAATGTCCACTACATAGAAATTGGCAGTGGTGGTCAACCCATTGACAGTGATGGGCAAATCCTCAATGACTCCCAGGGTGGCGAGTCATCGACCATCTGCTACCTTGATTCGAGTGGAGGAACGCCTTGTACATTTCAAATTCAATTTCCTCATGATTCGGGGCACCATGATATTACATGTAACTCCCCCATCAACACACACATTTTTGACACAGCAATTATCTATGATGACATCGACTGTATGTGGGTGCCGATCAATTTCTTCAGAGATAGAGGATACCTCTCTTACCTTTCCATTTTTCTTGTTCCTCCTTGTTGAGAACCCTTGCTGCAGCTCACATCTCACCTTAGGGCTTAATGCTATTAGTTGAGCAAGTGTGATCCTCAAAGAATGATGAGCAAGGTCCTGAACGACCAAATAGTCTTCTTGCCCCGAGCCAATGGGAAAATCCGAGGGTGACCACTTACTCCTGCGGGATCTTTTAGTCTTCTCTATTGGTGGGTCTGCCATCTCAGCATCAGAGGGCTCCGAGAAGGACACCTTCTTCCTGGGGCAGCTCGGTCCATGGTTTGGAGAGGGGTCTGAGGTGGTACGACTTCTTTTCCCGAGGTCAAGTATCTCTACATCAGAATCCTCAGTGCCAGACTCACTGCCAGACTCACTTAGAAGATTCACCCTTGGAATATTGGGGCATTCCGTGCGATAATGACCCTTCTGGTGGCACTCGTAGCATACAACATTAGCACGGTCTCTTGGAGGGCAGTTGGCTTGATTTCTAATGCCCACCATCTCAAGCCGAAGATCATTCAGGGCCTTGGCTAGGTCATTGACTCCAGGTTCTGTTGCAGGGGGGGGTCTTTAGCTAGAGGGGCCGAGGGAGTAGAAAGGAGGGGGGCTCGTGGGCGAGGCTGGGGAAATCTTCGAGGCAGAGGGTGAGAATATACACCTTGTTGAGGGTAAGCATCTAAGGGAGGAGCATACATTTGAGGTGGAGGTGGTGGATACATCCCTGATGAGGGATGGGGGTATGCCCCTGAGTTAGACCCCCCAGGTTATTGTTGCAGGAATTGAGGGGGTTGTGGAGGGACAATCGTCTTCTTTGAAGTAGGGTCAGATTGAACTTTATCAAACTTTTGAGCAATCTCATGTGCTAGCACCATAGTGTCTGGATTCTCCCATTTAAGCTTGAGGTGGAATTCATCACTTGCTCCTGCTACAAGGTAGCCCAGCACATGCTGAGTCATTCCAGCTCGAAGTCTGGCATTGTCCTCCTGTGTGGCAATTAAACGGTCTAGGAGCACGGCCGCTCGATCCACATATCGACGTGCCGTCTCACCTTCTGACTGCTTCAAATTTGCCAACTGTAGGTACACATTCTCTGGCTCCTCTTCTTTGCCAAAATACTCAATCATCGCTGCTGTCAACCTTGGCTAGCTTTGGCAAATGTCTTCGGCCTGCTTCTCATACCACACTTGAGCCAAACCCTCTAGAAATGTGGGAAGAACCAACAGCCATCTGTCTTCAGTAAGAAAGTTGAGAGAAACACAATGGCGCTTGAAGGCCACAAGATACTCATTTGGATTTTCTTCCACTCGTCCACAAAACACGAGAATGTCAGCCATGCTTGGAAGATGGAAAAGAGAGTGGCAAGACGAGGCTTATCTATGGACAAACAATAGAAAGAGGAAGCTTGAACTGAAAATCGGGTGAAGATACATCCACAAAGCACACATAGGCAGGGTAGGGTGTGACTGGTGTATTGTGAAATACTACACGGGAAGAATCT
The DNA here is from genome assembly GCF_047967505.1 of Dipteris shenzhenensis. Lineage (NCBI taxonomy): Eukaryota > Viridiplantae > Streptophyta > Polypodiopsida > Gleicheniales > Dipteridaceae > Dipteris > Dipteris shenzhenensis. Next base: position 8,952,919 of record NC_141628.1, on the reverse strand, counting down.
TCAGCATAGAATAGTACATAGACAATCTTAAAAGGACCAACCCTCATGATATCATATCCATCTTTACAAGTGAGGGTTAGAGATGTGGCGCTGCATGAGGTTGTTCATCAAGGCAAACAAGAATGCCATGACAAATGTCAATAGTTGGAGAGCTTGCACATCACCTTCGGCTTCTTCTAGTTCTTGTAGTCGCCATGCTATTTCTTCAAGGGGTGTGCAGTTTGGCATCCTTCTTTTGAGCAATGTCCTTGAGGACCTTTCTGATGATCTTCCGAAGTCGGTACACTCGTATCAAATATGCCCAACACTTAGTTTCATGATGACCACAACCTTTGCATTCCTTACAAATGATCACCCTCCTTCATGGCTTGCGGCTTTGTTGGGGTGGTGCTTCCACTCGCATCATGCGTGATTGAAGTACAAGCTTCACGTGCCAAGAAATCAGCAACTAGATTTCGAGCTCGAGGGATATGCTGAATTTTTACCTCTTCAAATTGGTTGCAAAGTTCCAATGCTTGTTGATGTCGTGGAACCAAGCCTTTGCTCTGCACCTTCCACCTTCCACTAACTTGTTCACACACTAGTTGAGAATCTCCTTGCACTTCAAGTTGCTTGGCATGATGTTCTTGTGCCTTTTGTAGCCCAAAAATGAGCGCCAAGTACTCAACTTGATTGCAAGGACTTGTAGGTGCAGACTTGCTGTAACAATACTCCTCACCACCCGGTGAAGTGAGCTTCACACCCACGCCAGCAGCCTTGGTCGAAGGTTTGTAAGCTCCATCAAATTGAAGGATCCAAGATGTCATCACACCAAGACTAAAATTCGGACATCCCAAGTTTCTCGGTAGAAGGAGAGGGTGGGGAGAATTCAACACTTGAGCCAAACGTTCAGCACCAAATAAACTTGCAATCCTTTGTTGATAGTTTATCTTTAGACCAAAAAGAATTACAACTTGAAGCTCGAAATGAGGCACAAAAGGTTGATTAGGTACAAATGGATTCCTTGGTCGAAACATTACTAACCATAGCCGAGGCCTAGGAACCTTTGTAGTGAGATTGAGAATAACCCATTCAGGACGAGCTTATCCACAGGAATTAACAAGCAGATGTGCCAAATCTCCCCCCAAGCATGGGGAGCATCCCACCCTTCGATGGAGGACACCGTTTTAATTACCTCTAAAGCAACAAGTAGTTCGATCACCGCACAATGAGTAGAAGTAAAATCAAAGTTCTCCCAGCGTATCAGCAGTTCTTCACCATGAATCATCCACTGTGTATCATTCCACCCGTCATCTCCTTGAACAATGCACTGTGGACAATCAGCCGTTGAAGGTCGACATGAAGATCAAGGAAGAGATCTCGTGCATTGGTAGCCATAAGGTGCGGAGGACCAGGCACCAAATCCTTAAACGCGTCGAGAAGTGACATAAATATCCACCCTCCTCGTGTGGCGTGCATCTGTGAAGTGAGTTTGGAGAAGTTCTAAATCGGTGATCTAGCAGGAGATATGAATAGAGCACATGAAATGAAGTACTTTTGCTTTTTACAGCAAGAGCAAACTCCCCATGGTTAGAGAGTTACAGTTCCCGAGATTTCAATATATAAACAAAAATCATTACATTTTCACCACTTTCAACTTGCTGGCCCAATGATAAGTCTCCCTTTTGTGAAGGGGGAGGTCTTGGGTTCAAATCCTACTCTTTAATAAAAAGAGAGGAGAGGAGAGGAGAAGGAGAAGAGAAAGAGAAGGAGAAGAAGAGAAGAGAGAGGGGGGGCGCGGGATCTGCTGTTACAGTTTTGCAGAAACTCAAAAAACTGTCCGCGACCAGAATACACAGCAGCCTAGAAAATTGTCACGCGGGTGAACGCAGTAGATGCGCGACGCGAGAAAACTGTCCGCGACCAGAGGACGCAGCAGCCCAGAAAACTGTCGTGCAGGTGAACCGTGCAGGTGAACACAGTAGACGCGCGAATCGAATGTGCGTGCAGTAGCTTAGAAGGAGCACAGATGGTACAGTTTTGCAGATGCGACCGGTATGAGCAAAAGATTTGCCACTAGCCATGGAGATTTCGATCCCAGCTGCCACACCATTTCTATTAGCCAAAAAAGAAATCAAGACCAGGGGCTAGAGGCTAAGCATGGCGACGATCGAGGGCCATAAGGGAAAGGAGATCGTGAGGGCAAACCGTTATCATGGGAGGGGAAAAGGAATTAGAAGGGGAGGGAATGAAGAGGGAGACTATGGCACAAGGGGAAAGGGAGAGGGGGGAGAGAAGCATGTACATGATAGGAGGAGGAATGTAAAGATGGAGACATCAAGGAAAGAGGACCATACTTTATTTGAAAGAAAGAATGAGAGGGAAATATCAAAGTACTAGCTAGGTGGCTTTACAAGAATGAGCGTGTCTCATCAAGGAATAGCCCCCTCCTTTTATAGCCAAAAGAGGGGGTCTCTCCCAATTAATACATCCTCCCACATGCATGGTGTGTGTGGAAAAGTCTCCCATGTGGGCTAGGTGGTTATGCACTCTCAATTGTGTGCGACAACCCTTTGCCTCAATTTTCCACATAAATCAAGCCCCATATCTCAAGTCTAAAATACTCCCTTGGTCTCTTCTCAATTTTATAATATGTTCAAACCTCTAGGAGGACAAGTGGAGGGTTGGCACAAGGAATCTTGCCACCTCATCCTACTTTCCCCATTATTTACCTTGCTCTCTTGGACCTTCTATACCTCCCCCACATGGGCCTATCCTATATGGAGGGAATAACCCAATATATTATCCATCTCCACCTATTTTATATTACTTCTCCCATGGACTTTGAGCCATATCTCACTAAATGCAGCCTAGGTGGAGAGGTGGCACATGGAGGAGCCATGCCACCTTACATTTTATAATATTACTACCATGGATTATGTACAACACACCTTATGGGTCCTCTTACATGGAAGGGTGGCACATGGTCATGCCCTGCCACCTCAACCCTGGGCCCTATGCACACCATATTTTATTATACTATTGCCACATATACAAACACACACACATATTAATGCCTTTTTCCTTATACAATTTTATCCATAACAATACTCATTGGAGCCTGAGCATGTCCTACCAAAAATTGAAAGATGCTTATCTACCAAGACCTCAGGTTGTCTCATATGAAACTTCAAAACTCGTTCACTCTTGGTATCAACATGATGGCTACAAGCCATCTCTCTCCACATGTGGCTAGGTCTTCTACTACCTCAAGATCTCCGCTATTGAAGGTGGCTCCAACTATCATCCATTACTGGCTCAAAATTCATTGTAGCCTCTTGGTTATCTTGTGGACCTCTTCTACCTTAGCGTAATGTTAGGAGCAACAAGATAACGGAGCAACAGTGAAAGAAGAGGAATGTGTAAAATACACAATACAAAAAGTGCACATAGAATGGAAGAGATAAAGAGACACCGATATATGTGCTTCACCCAGTATGGGCTATGTCCATGGAGAAACAACCAATCTTGCGCCTTTCTTATCCGAAAAGCGAGAAGATACAAGATACAAGCAGTATATCCACGGATTTCCTTCTATGTGGGCCACACCCTTATCTTACAATTTTAGCACACAACTCATAAGCAAGTCATGCACCAATTTTCATGTATTTTTGGCTTCAGAGGCACTGCCCCCGAGCCCCTGCCAAGGGGGGCCTAATTTATGTCATTGGCCCCCTTTGGAAGCTTGGTGACATCCTAGGTGGAAGTTGCCCCCTCCCCTACCCCCCTTCATGGAATGGGTATAATCACGCCTAGGTCCAAAGCATGGAAAGAAAAAAAAAACAATCTTTGAAAAAAGATTAGGCTCCACATACAACAATCTTCCACTTGGAGACTGATCATAGTAGCTCCACTACTACTACACTCACTGAAATTCTTTGGATCTAGCTATCCCTCATATTGTTTCTCATTCTTGAAGACCAATAGAAATTGAGAAAGAGATCAACTTCTCCCTAGTTACCACCTTAGTCAACATGTCTGCAAGATTCTAGCTAGTGTGTATCTTTTCCAACGTTAACTGTCCATCCTCCAAAATAGATCAACTAAAATGATATCTAAGCTATATATGTTTGGTTCTTGAATGGAAGGCTGAATTCTTTGCGAGATGAATAGCACTCTGGCTATCACTGTACAAGCTACAATTTTCTTTCTTCTTCCCAAGCTCCTCCATAAACCTCTGCAACCAAATCATCTCTTTACTAACCTCTGTAGCTACAACATATTCTGCTTCTGTTGTAAAGAGTGCAACAACCCTTTGCAACTTTGAAAGCCAGATTACTGCTACTCCACCTATGATGAAAACATGCCCAATGATGCTCCTTGTTCTATCTTTATCACCTTCCATATCTGAATCAACATATCCTTGTAGAGAAATGTGTGTACCTTTACCATATAATGCATGACCAGTTGCTCACCAGTTGTACCTCTCAAATATCTAAGAATCCACTTTATAGCCATCCAATGTTCTTTACCTGGATTATTCATAAATCTACTCACAACTCTCACTGCGTGTACAATATCTGGCCTTGTGCATACCATTGCATACATCAAGCTACCAATTGTTGATGCATATGGAACCCTTGACATATAGTCAATGTCCTCCTATGTCTTGGGATACATATCCTTGCATAATCTAAAATGATTAGCCAAAGCCTATAGAAAAAGGTTTTGTGTTTTTCATTTCAAACCTTTCCAATACCTTTTCAATGTACTCACTCTGAGACAATGTCTACTTGCAGTTTTTGCCAACTTCCTCTTGAGCACATTTATATCTTGCATGCAATAAGCATGTCATCAACCTATAAGAACAAGATCACACATCTGCCATTGTCTATTTTCGAGAATAAACACATGACATGTACTGAAGTCCTATTCTGCCATAAACTTGTCAAACTTCAAATACCACTACCTTTGAGCTTTCTTTAAACCATACATACTTTTCTTCAACCTTCATACCAATTCCTCCTTTTCTTTGACCTTCACTGTGGATGCTACATATCAATCTCTTCCTCTAAATCCCCATGAAGAAAAGTTGTCTTGCAATCTAGTTGTTCAAGATGCAAGTCTTTTGTAGCCACACGACTCAAAATAGTTTTGATTGAGAATATTTCATCAAAGTTGATACCTTTGTTCTATGCAAACCCCTTTACAACAAGCCTTGCCTTGTACTCCCTCTTCTTCCTTCACCCTATACACCCTTTTATTCTGCAATGCAAATTTTCCCATAGGCAAGCGAACCAAATGCCAAGCCTAGTTTTATAGCAAAGATTCCATTTCCTCTTCCATGCCTCGCTCCCACTCCTTTTGGATTCTACCTGCCTTGCTTCTTCATGCGTTTACGGTTCACCAGAATTAGCCAACAAAACATAATTGAAAGAAGGAGAAAATCGCTCAGGTGGTCTACTTACCCTTGCACATCTTTTAAGTGCACCTAGAGATTTGAGGTTTTTGGTGTTGTTGCTACTGCACATTCTCATTTTTTGCAACCTTTGGAATTTCATCTCCTATGATTTCATCAAGAGTTTTATATTTTGTGTTTGCATTTTCTTTATTCCTTTTCTATAAGTGATCTTTATACATAATAGTCTCATTGAATATAACATCTCTTCTTCTAATGATTTTGTTACTTTCATAATCCCACAAACGATAACCAAACTCACTACCTCCATATCCAATAAAGATGCACTTCTTGGATTTTGCCTCAAGATTTGTTCTCAATTCCTTATCAACATGGACAAATGCTTCACAACCAAAAACCCTTAGAAAAGAATAGTCAACTTTTTACATGTCCATGACTCTTCTCGAATGCCACCATCTAAGGAACTTTGAGGAAATATGTTTATCAAGTAAGAAATTGTATTCATTGCTTCAGCCCAAAGTTGTAAGGGTAGCCATGCATGTAGTCTCATGCTCCTTGCATGCTCCATGATCTTTTTATTTATCCTCTTTGACACATGATTTTCTTGTGGCGTTCTTTGAGTTGTCTTCCCTCTACTACAAATTCCATTCTATGAATTGTAACTATCAAACTCTTTGCTGCAGTATTCACCTCCATTATAAATCTAATAGCCTTCAATTTCTTTCCTACCTCATTCTTAGCCAAAGCTTTTGATTTCTTAAAAGTTTCAAAGACATCAGATTTTCTTTGAATGCAATAAACCCAAGTTTTTCTAGTTGCATCGTCAATAAAAGTAACATAATAGTGAGAACCACCAAGAGATGACACTTCACTAGGATCCCATACATCTCTCATCAGCAAGATCCCATACATCTATATGGGATCCCATAAATCTGTATGCATGATCCCATACATCTGTATGCGCAAGCTCTAACTTTTCTCTCTTCTTTTCTTTCCCAAGTCTTAGAAGTATGACTCGCTTTTGTTTTCCATTTAAACATAGTTCCCACAAAAATCCAAATCAACTTGCTTCAATCTTGGCAAAAGCTTTCTTGAGTGAAGAATCTGCATCCCCTTCTCATCATGTGTCCAAGATTATGATACCACAAAGCTGTATTTGCTCATATAGATGCTAAAGTAATAGAGGAGTGAGCATTACCAGTACACAAATACAATGTACCTACCTTGGGTCCTTTTGCATTACCATTGACCCTTTTGTGACCTTCTACAAATTTCCTGCAAATGTGGTTGGGCAGCCTTCATCGTCCAATTAACCTGCTAAAATTAAGTTTCTATTTAAATTAGGAACATGCCTTACCTCCTTCAGCAATCATTGGTTTCCATTCTGCAATTTTATCAACACCTTGCCCTTTCCAACAATAGTGAGTGCTTGGCTATATAGGAGGATGCGATCGCTTGATCCACTTCCTACGTCACTCGGGATGTAGAAATAGATATCAACAAAGAAATACTAACAATTGAGGCTTTTGCTATGTTGGCAAACCATATGAAAATAGGTGAATAGACACACGAGTAGAATACAAGTAATGCATAGAATACAAGAATTATAACTTAGTAGCACAACCACACACTTGGTTTTTTTAAAGAAGCCTATTTGTAATACAAACGGCTCATCGCCATAGAACCAGTACTCAGACATTCTAATAACTCTCACTCTTGTTTGCCTTAGCTTGAGGCACAAGGCTCTATGAAAGCTGACTCAATCCTGCTAGCCTAGATTTCTCTAAAATCTAATCTTCAGTGGGCACTGATGTGATCTTCTTTGTGATGATTGTCAAAAAAGAGATTGCCACCAATGCCATTCTCATAGAGAATGGCACCTCTGCCATTCTTAATCCATTAGAGTTTGTGGATGGCTTCCCCATAGCCTAAAGGTTGATGTAGCTAAAGGGATGTTTAGAATGGTACTGCTGCTAATCTAGTTATGCCACCTCTTAGCTAAAGGGATGTCTAGTTAACTTGGAGATTTCTCTTTGTGATGATTGTCACAAAAGACATTGGCACCATTTCCATTCTAATAGAGAATGGCACTTGTGCCATTATTAATCCATGAGAGTTTGTGGATGGATTCCTCATAGCCTCAAGGTTGATGCAGCTAAAGGGATATTTAGAATACCACTGCTGTCAATCTAGTTATGTTCAAAGCATAAATGAGATTGGCACTAGTGCCATTCTTAATCCACGAGAGTTAGTGGATGGATCCCTCTCATAGCCTAAAGGTTGAAGTAGCTAAAGGGATGTTTGGCATGGCACTACTATGCCAATCTAGTTAACATGGAGATTTCTCTTTGTGATGATTGTCACAAAAGAGATTGGCACCTTTGCCATTCTTAATCCATGAGAGTTTGTGGATGGCTCTCTCATAGCCTGAAGGTTGAAGTAGCTAAAGGGATGTTTAGAATGGCACTGCTGCCAATCTAGTTATGTCACCTCTTAGCTAAAGGGATGTTTAGCATGGCACTGATGCCAATATAGTTAACGTGGAGATTTATATAAAATCTAACCTTTAGTGGGCACTGATGTGATCCTCTTTGTGATGGCCATAGCCTGAATGTTGAAGCAGCTAAAGGGATGTTTAGCACTTTAGTTATGTCCCTTTAGCTAAATATCCCTTTAGCTAAAGTGCTGCCAATCTAGTTATGTCACCTCTTAGCTAAATTAATGTTTAGCATGGCACTGATGCCAATATAGTTAACATGGAGATTTCTCTAAAATCTAACCTTCAGTGGGCATTGATGTGATCCTGTTTGTGATGACTATCAAAAAAGAGATTGCCATTCTCATAGAGAATGACACCTTTGCCATTCTTAATCCATGAGAGTTTGTGGATGGCTCCCCATAGCCTAAAGGTTGAAGTAAAGGGGTGTTTGGCATGGCACTGCTGCCAATCTAGTTAACATGGCAATGATGCCAATCTAGTTATGTTCAAAGCATAATTGAGATTGGCTCTAATGTGATCCTCCTTGAGATGGATGTCACAAATGAGATTGGCACTAATGTTCTTCTCTTTGAGATGAATGTCACAAATGAGATTGGCACCAGTGCCATTCTGATAGAGAATGGCACCTGTGCCATTCTTAATCTATGAGAGTATGTGGATGGCTCCGCCATAGCCTAAAGGTTGAAGTAGCTAAAGGGATGTTTAGCATGGCATTGATGCTGCCAGTCTAGTTATGTCACCTCTTAACTAAAGGTATGTTTGGCATGGCAGTACTGCCAATCTAGTTAACATGGAGATTTCTCTAAAATGTATCCTTCAGTGGGCACTGATGTGATCCTCTTTATGATGATTGTCAAAAAAGAGATTGGCCCCAGTGCCATTCTCATTGAATGTTCAAGTAGCTAAAGGGACTTTTGGCATGGCACTACTACCAATCTAGTTAACATGGAGATTTCTTTAAAATCTAATCTTCAATGAGAACTAATGTGTCCTCTTTGAGATGACTATCACAAATGAGATTGGCACCAGTGCCATTCAGATAGAGAATGATACCTATGTTATTCTTAATCCATGAGAGTCTATGGATGGCTCCCTCATAGTCAATCTACACAAACTCACATGGAGTAGGATGGCACAAGTGCCAATCTTTATCAAAATTATTAAAGAATAAATAAATCTTTCAGTTTAACATGGCAGAAGTGCCAATCTACTCCTTGCATAAAAAATATCATGAATAAAGATGCATGAAACCATTACCAATCCACTCCTTGCAAGTTTTTAATGAGAATATATTATTACATGAAATCTTTTTGAAATAAGTGCCAAATTGTCACATTATTTCTCCTTGCACTCTTGTCACACGGGAAGTAAAAGAAAATGAGATGTGGCAACCCTAGAGGGCGATCATCTTGAGGCATACATGCTCATTTAGATGAGGTTAGGAGTTCTATCATACTTTCTTGGCATTTTTCTTTAAGAATCTATTAGCTATTCTCATATGTATTTAGCTAGATATTCTAATTGTTCCATATCCTAACACTAGGGAACAAATTTTAAATTAGCACACCTTGATAAGAAAAGTTTAAATTAATGTATATTATTTTATCTATAATCATTAAATTAAAACAACATCAATTGAGGCGTTCTTCGTGGTTTATATTTTTTAAACATGCATATATTTATATTTATACATAGAAATATTTATATTTTTTTAAACATACATATATTTATATTTATATATATAAATATATTTCTATTTATAGAAATATACTTTTAATTTTTAAAATTTTAAAAATTGAAAATTAAAAAATATTAAAAATTGAACTTTCAAAAGTTGTAGTTCAAAACTGCAAAATTTGAAATTTCAAAATTTGAATTTTGAAAATTTTAAAATTTTAGCAAAGTACATAAAGAAAAAAATTTGAATTTCAAATTTGAAAGACAAGACATTCGCAAAGAGAGGGAAAGAGAGGGAAAGAGAGGGAAAGAGAGAGAGAGAGAGAGAGAGAGAGAGAGAGAGAGAGAGAGAGACGTGTTTGTGTGTGTGTGGGAGAGAGAGAGGGAGAGAGAGAGAGAGAGAGAGAGAGAGAGAGAGAGAGAGAGGTACCTGGATAGATTCCTGGTGGAGGGCACGGTTACATTCAATGCGGTGCCCAAAGCCAAGGCAACAGTGGCCAACGATGACTGCGTGAGCTGGTAGCCAAGGCGACGGTGGCCTTCAAATTATGGTGAAAATCAAGGAGGAGGCAGCACCTTCAATAGTCTAGACTCTGGTGGTAATCGAGGAGGAGGTGATGCACAGAGCGAGGTGACGCCGAGGTCGATGGCAGGGCACAGATCCAAAGAGGGCGTACCAGACAAGGTAGCCTTCTCTTTGTGGTTAGTGGTAGGAGAAGGAAAAGGAGAGCCAAAGACGGCACACGGCACATGGAGCGAGGTCTACGAGGAGCCAGAGGGGGTGGTGGGCATAGCTAGGAGTCGGGAAGTAAGGCTCAGGGGCTAGGGCTGGCCATAGACTATGGGAATTGGACTAATTCGAACGTGAAGCTTTTGCACGGAGAGGATATTGGAAGAAACACTTTGGCATGGGACGGGAGGTAGTAGAGGCACGATCACTGCCACAGTGCATAACGGCATGCAAAAAGAGGCGGAGGCGTGGAGGCTCAAAAGGGTAAGGAAGGGGAAGAGCAGGTAAGTCCTAGGGTTTCGTACCATCCTCTGTGATATTTTGTTTTTTGCTTTTGTGTTCCTAATGAGTTTTGGTCTATTTTTACATTTCAATTTTTTCATCTCTTCTTTAGAACCCTTGGACATTGTTTTTTTCCCCTTTTGCTCTTAGAGTTAAAATAAATAAATAAATATATATATGTTTATTTCTAAATTTGAAATCAAAAGAACCTATGCTAAATTTGCGAAATGACTACCATTTGTGATGGTTTTTTGAATAATTTACAAATGATTTTTTAAAATAAAAGCATAAAAGCCTCAATACAAATTGGCAATATGACTATTGATGTCTCTATCGATGTATTATATATGAATCTTTATATTGACTATCAAATATTATTACTAAAAAACTTTCAAGGTTGTTTTAATAGCTAAATCAATGCTTTCAACACTTTCCTTCTTTTGTAATTTTCAAATTTTACAATTTCAAAATTTGGAATTAAAAAATTTTAAAGTAATTATGTATATATACAAATAAAAATAAATAAATAAGCAAATAAATATATATATACATAAATAGAAATAGAAATATATATATGTGTATATATATATATATATATATATATATATATATATATATATGTATGTATGTATCTATATATATATGTATGTATTCATATATGTATGTATGTATGTATGTATGTATGTATGTATGTATGTATGTATATATATATATATATATATATAGTATGTTAAAAATAAATAAAAATATATGATTTAACCACTTAGAGTGACATGCCTCAATTGATGTTGTTTAAAATTTAATGATTATAGATTTATATAGACTCTAATCCTAGTTTAATAGACCAAACCTTCGTTTTGACAATGATTTAATAGACTAATCCTAGTTAGGATTAGCATATTACATCCTTGACTAACATTAGAATGGAACATAAATTAGTCTATTAAATCCTAGTTTTACCATATTCTATTAGATCCTAGTTTAACATTAGTCTGTTAAATCCTAGTATAACATTAGTCCATTAAATCCTAGTATAACATTAGTCCATTAAATCCTAGATTAGAATTAGTCTATCAAATCCTAGTTTAACATTACTATATTAAACCATAGTTTAGTATGTCTATTAAATCCTAGTTTAGGGTTAGAATAGAACATTAATCTATTAAATCATTGAAACTATCGTAAACATTGATAACTCAAAATAAATACACTAGAAACCCAAAACCTCTCTCTCTCTCTCTAACATATGAGAATCCTCCGACCATAATCTTTCATTTTTTTTATTTTTCCAAATTACCCAAAAATTTAGAAAAACAATTTCATGGAAATTTTATATAGCCCATTCTCCAGGAGGATTTTGTAGATTGGCACCAGTGCCAATCTACAAAATCCCATGTGGAGATTGTCACCATTGCCAATCTACTTGTGAGATTGTGGAGCATGGCATTGGTGCCAATCTACACGTGGGATTTTGGAGCATGGCACTAGTGCCGATCTTCAAAATGTCTCCTATTGCATGGGACGTTTTCATGAAAATCATTAAAAATTTTCAAAAAAATAAATTTATGTAAAATTTATCTAGATCCGTTCCCCATAAGGTTTTTGGAGGCTCCACGTGGAATTGTGGAGAATGGCACCGGTGCCATTGTTCACCCACATGGAGAATGGCACTAGTGCCATTCTCCACAAACCCAAATCCATTCCGCATGGGGAAATTTAAAAATTGCTAGACTCACTTGGAGATTAGCACCAGTGCCATTATCCATGTGTGTTTGTGGAGAATGGCACTCTCAAGGGGTGCACTACTAAGAAACCCTATGTATAACATGCATTCAAAGGCTATTAAAAAAATCCCTCAGCTAAAATTTCTCCCATAATGAAAACACCCCTCTTTACTTATGAACTAAGTGAGATTTTCCAAAACTTGAATTAAGAAACCCCTCCTATTATTGTAATTCTGTTAAATTTTTTCAAAAAGTTGGATTAAAATACCCTCCTTTTGAATGCACGTAGTACACAAATGTTTTTAGGTGAACCCCACGAGATGGCACTAGTGCCAATCTCTACGTTTGGAATTTAGAGAAAGCTTTATCAAATTGCTAAATTTTTAAGGGAAATAATTCACGCTTTCATGAAATTTTTTATAAGACCCATTCATGGATTCTGGAGTTTGGCACTAGTGCCATTCTCCAAAAACCCACAATGGAGATTGGCACCAATGCCATTCTCTGTAAGAAATCTAGGCTCACATGGAGAATGGCACTAGCTCCATTCTCCACAATCTCACATGTAGAATGGCACTGGTGCCATTCTCCCCATTGCAAGGACAGACTAGCATAATTCTCTATTGGTCTTATGAAATTCTTTGGTTGTAATTTTTTCAATATTTCATTTCTTGTAATCATAATGGCAGGGGATGGCTATCAGATGTGGGGACAAGGTCATGATGGTGGTGGGTGACAAAACATGTGTGCCTCAGGATCTATGGAGCACTCTAAGGTGGATGGAACCTGTGTGGAAACATGATGAAGAGAGTGCTCATGACATGTATCTCAAGTCAATTAGGTTCCAAGATGGATTAGCTTGGACTCATAAAAAGAATCTTGAGATAGTGCAAAGTGCTTGATTGATTTACTTCAAATGAACCTCCCTTTTATAGGTGAGGGTACTTACATCCATTTGCTTGCTCACATGTGGGATATCTCCTCCATGCCATGTGGCAGCTTACCCTTTACTCATACCTTTGCTCTACATGTGCTTATGGCACCACAACTCTCAACACCTCCCCTTGGTGCCATGATCCTTTGGCTACTGCAAGGTGGTCAGATGTGAGTTACAAATCCATCACCTCCCCTTAGTGCATGCATTGCTACTTAAGGTGGTCAAGTGTGGTTTTTACATGTCAATACCTCCCCTGGGTGCTTTCATAGCTACTCTCAGGTGGTCAGGTTTGATTACAAAACATAGGCAAGGTTGGCAAGGTTTTTGCTTTTCAATACATTCCATTGATGTCACCTTTTGGCTCATGGCTTGATGATGACTCCACGTAGTTGACTTGTTGATTCTTCAATCTGCAAACTTCTTCCTTGTGTAGCTTCCTGCATGATGCTTTGTTCTTCCATGTGCCTTGATGCTTTATGTGTGGATGCCATGTTTCGGGCTATGGTCATCTCATACACTTGTGCTTTTGGCTTGCTTTTTACATCGATGTTTGCATTCATGCTTTGCTTTTTCCATTTGTTGCAAAGGTCTTACCAATTGATTTCTTTCAATATTGGCAGTGTCTAATTGCATACAATGATTCTGATCTGACAGGCGCGTAGAGCTCGGAAAGATGATCACTTTTCCTTTTTGGAGCGTGTGCAAATTCTTCTTGGATTGCAAGTTATGGCTTGTTGAAGCTTCTGTGAAGAAGAGGGGCCTTTGATGATGTGGCACAGGGATTCACATGCTGAATTCCATACTGTGCTTAGCAAGAGGCTATGTGCTTAGAAGGCACTGCTGATTGTGCATGCTGATGTGGCTTAACTAGCCCTAACTTTAACCAGAGTTACCCATTTGACCAAGGGTGAGCTAACCCTAGTGTGACCACAAACTTAACCAAGGATGTTTATAACTAACCCTGGTTAGTTATTATCTGCCACGTGTCTTAAGGTTACACCTTAGACAAACTTTGCGGCTGCAGAGAATTTGCAGCGACGACGGCGATGCGGTGGCGACGATGAAGATGGCTCGTTGGAGAGGCATTCGCAAGAAGTTCATCTTGCTGTAGATATTGGAGCTCTGTGGAGCTTTCATTGCAGGTCATTGCTGTGTGTCGAGGCCGTGTAGGAGCTCGTGGCTAGCAGGAGGGCTGTCGGTTGATGGAGCGGAAGGCTTGATACTGTGCAAAGGCTATTTGGCCGTAAGTTGGAGCGCCACTTTGATGGAGAAGGCCGTTGGAAGCCTTGGCTGAGGTGCCTCTGCTGTGAGATGAAGCATGGGCGTCGATGGAGCTTGGCTAATCCTTCCCGGGTCATAGGAGCCAGTTGTGTAGCCGCCTTTTTGTTAGAGAGGTCTTTGCAGGAGGTCGTCCTTGTTCACTGCTTGCTTCTATAGCTGAAAACGTGTGGCGGATTGACGAACCATCTGATGCAGTCACTAGCCGATGCAACTCGTGGAGTATAGTCTGATCAAGCTGAAGTTGTAGAAGCTGGCTGGCGGTGAGCTGTCCCATATGCAGGCCATTTTTGCTATGCCAGCAGAAAGCGCTGCTTCACTGGGCTATGTGTGTGTGGCTATAGGGATGAGCCTGGTTGCTGCTGTAGATGAGCCGTAGGAGATGAATGCAAGGTCGTTGGGGATGTTTGCAAGCCTTTGAGGAGCTTGTGAAGGCTACTAAGGCATTCATGGCGGCCTGTAGATTTATTGCATGCGAGTTAACCTTTCGTTGATGAAGAGGTTGATAGGGGCTTAATGCCTGAGTCTTTACTTGCAAGGAGAAGTCATGTAGATTTGTGTAAACCTTACCACTCAAGCATGAGGTCCAATCAAGAGATTCCCTCTCAATCTATATCTCTCTCTCTCAAAGAGCTCAACGGAAATATGGACGGAAATTATATGGACGGAAATTTGTTTTCAATCTAAAACTAAAGCTAACCTAGGAGAAAAAACATGAGCTCCTAAGACATGCCTACAACTAATCTAGGAATGGAAGCAATCCTAGTGAACTACTAATGAGCTAAACTAGGAGAGCTAAACCTATGCTCTGATACCATGACAAAACATGTGTGCCTCAGGATCTATGGAGCACTCTAAGGTGGATGGAACCTGTGTGGAAACATGATGAAGAGAGTGCTCATGACATGTATCTCAAGTAAATTAGGTTCCAAGATAGATTAGCTTGGACTCATAATAAGAATCTTGAGATAGTGCAAAGTGCTTGATTGATTTACTTCAAATGAACCTCCCTTTTATAGGTGAGGGTACTTACATCCATTTGCTTGCTCACATGTGGGATATCTCCTCCATGCCATGTGGCAGCTTACTCTTTACTCATACCTTTGCTCTACATGTGCTTATGGCACCACAACTCTCAACAATGGGGAATGAAGTGGTTGCAATTGGTGCAGTGTGTGTAATGGGGCTACTATAGTGGTATGAAGATTGGGGCAGAAAATGTATCGGTGATAGTGGAGAAGTCTATTAATAGTGACATGCTCTTGCCATTTCCCACTATGGATGTAGTGCTTATTGGTCTCGGGGGTCCATTTGGGAAATGTAAATATACTATGAGAGCTCAAAATGAGGGGTATTTTAATTCTCAAGACTTACAAAAATATATTTATAGCAGGGGTAATTTTATACACCGTTTTTAAATTAACAGGTAGGGTGTGTTTATTCTCAGATCCAAATCAAAAGTTATTTTTTAAATATTGTCTAATCTAGGATGATGTGTAAGAGCAGTCACAATTTGTTGATGGGTAGCTCAAAGTTTTAATGTGTTGACTAACCCTTGCAGTCATGATAAGTAGATATTGGTGTTGGATTCACACACACACACACACACACACACACACACACTTTTAGCCGGAAAAGTTTTCGAGACCAGAAGCTAGAGGCTAAGTATGGCGACGCTCAAAGGCCATAGAGAAAAGGAGATCAAGAGGGAGAAGGGATGTCATAGGAGAGAGAAAGGAATTAGAAGTGGAGGGAAGGTAAAGGGAGACTATGACACAAGGGGAAAGGGAGAGGGGGAAGAGAAGCATGTACATGATAGGAGGAGGAATGTTGAGATGTAGACATCAAGGGAAGAGAGCCATACTTTATTTGAAAGAAGGGAAGAGAGGGAAATATCAAAATTCTAGCTAGGTGGCTTTACAAGAATGAGCGTGTCCCATCAAGGAATTTCCCCTTCCTTTTATAGCCAAAAGAGGGGGTCTCTCCACATTAATGTATCCTCCCACATGCATGGTGTGTGTGGAAAAGTCTCCCATGTGGGCTAGGTGGGTACGCACTCTCAATTGTGTGCGACAACCCTTTGCCTCAATTTTCCACATAAATCAAGCCCCATATCTTAAGTCTATGATACTCCCTTGGTCTCCTTCCAATTTTATAATATGTTCAAACCTCTAGGAGGACAAGTGGAGGGTTGGCACAAGGAATCTTGCCACCTCATCCTACTTTCCCCATTATTTAACTAGCTCTCTTTGTCCTTCTATACCTCCCCCACATGGGCCTATCTCATATGGAGGGTATAACTCAATATAATAGCCATTTCCCACCATTTTATATTGCTTCTCCCATGGACTTTGAGCCATATCTCACTTAATGCATCCTAGGTGGAGGGTGGCACATGGTGGAGCCATGCCACCTTGCAATTTATAATATTACTATTATGGATTATGTACAACACACCTTATGGGTCCTCTTACATGGAAGGGTGGCACATGGTCATGCCTTGCCACCTCGACCTTGGGCCCTATGCACACCATATTTTATTATATTATTGCCACATATACAAACACACATACATATTAATGCCTTTTTCCTTAGACAATTTTATCCATAACAGTTCCCCCCCCCAGGCAGGGAATGCACAGCATTTCCATGCCTGGGCCCATCACGCACAAAGAAAGGCTTGAGGTAACGTTTGTTGATCACCTTCTTGCCATATGGTTCATGCAGCTCCTGAACTTGTACAGACCCATTGCTACGTTCTTTGATGACTTTGTATGGACCAGCCCACAGTGGCAGAAACTTCTTATCCATTTGGTGGTCCAATCTATTATCAAAGCATAGCACAACATCCCCCTCAGCAAAGTGTCTTTCCCATCCCTTGCGAATCTTAGCATCCAATCGGG
The DNA here is from genome assembly GCF_047967505.1 of Dipteris shenzhenensis. Lineage (NCBI taxonomy): Eukaryota > Viridiplantae > Streptophyta > Polypodiopsida > Gleicheniales > Dipteridaceae > Dipteris > Dipteris shenzhenensis. Next base: position 8,935,490 of record NC_141628.1, on the reverse strand, counting down.
CCTTTTGTCGATTCTTTTGGATCTCTGTTTGGTGTAGTGCAAGGCGTCGGGTCTCATCTAACTTTTCAAGTTGTATCAATCTGGCCTCAACATGTTCATCTTCTGTCATCCTTTGTTCCTGTGCCAATCTCAAGGCTGGAATCTCTATCTCTAGTGGTAAAACTGCCTCAGTACCATACACCAACTCAAAAGGAGTGTGACCTGTGGATGTTTTATGAGTGATGTTGTAAGCCCACACTACTTCAGTGACTTTCTGATCCCATTGGCTCCTGTTCCCTGCGGCCATTTTTCCCATGGTTTTACACAGGAGGCCATTGGTCTGCTCTGTTTGACCCATGGAGGCTGGATAATAGATGCTAGAAGTGTGATGATCAATGCCCATGCGATCCATGAGTAACTCCACTGCTTCATTTAAGAATGGACTCCCATGGTCAGAGACTATCTCCATGGGTGTCCCAAACCTTGTGCAGATACATTCAAATATGAAATTTGAAACCTCCTTGCCATTTGCAGCAGAGAGGGCGATAGCTTCAGCCCACTTAGTGACATATTGAGTGGCTACCAAACGATACTTCTTTTTGCGGGCAGTCATGGGCAAGGGCCCGACAAAATCTATTCCCCACTTCTGAAACGGATGGATGGACATCACTGGGTGATGTTGCCCAGGACGCAAATCCTTCCTACCAAAGAATTGACATGGTTCACAGGTTTTGCAATACAAAGTGACATCCTTGAACAAGGTCGGCCAATAGTATCCAGCATGTAAAATCTTCTTAGCTGTATAGTCACTGGCATAGTGGCCTCCACAAAATCCATCATGATAATGCTTCAATACCTTAGGCACTTCATCTGCATCAATGGCTCGTCTGAGTACCCCATCCATGCCTTGACGATACAACACCCCATCAAGGAGGGTGTAGCGCCTACTATCTCTGCGGATCTTCTTTCTCTCATAGCTAGTACTTTCAGAAGGAAAGGAGAAAGCAGTCAAAAACTTGTAGATACCACCATACCAAGGATCCCCAACTTCTATGGCTGCTACAAGGGTTACATCAAGGCACTCCTCTAAATCAATCAAAGCATTCTTCAAGTTGGAACAACCCCCTTTTACAATTTTGAAAGAAAAATCATATTCTTGTAGAACTGCCAACCATTTGGCCAACCGGCCCATGGGATTTGGTGATTGAAGAACCTGCTTTGCAAGACCAGTGCCAGTGAGTATAAAGAAGGACTTTCCAGCCACATAATGCTTAAATTTCTCAATGCAAAACACCAAGGACAATGCATGCTTGTCAGCCTCTGAATAGCGTCGCTCAGTGTTGAGCAATTGTCGAGAAGCAAATCGAACGGGGTACATGAACCGATCCTCCCCTTGCTGGAGAAGAATACCTGCACCAAACCCAGGATTGATATAGAAGGTCTTCGACCAGTCTGGATTGCGTAGAATGGGTTCTGAAGCCAGAGCATTCTTGATTTGTGCAAACCCATGATCACAATCCTCATCCCAAGAGAAATCAACCCCATCTTTTAATAGCATAGTCATGGGCCGTGTCAAAGCAGCATACTGATCAATGAAGCGGCGATAGTATCCTGCTAGATTGACAAATGAGCGTACCTGACGTTTGGTTGTAGGTGGGGAGAGTTTGAGGATGGCTTCTACCTTCTCGGGGTCAGGCTTGATGCCCGCGGATGAGACAACATGTCCCAATAACCTCCCTTGAGTGGCTCCAATGGTGCATTTCTCAGGGTTGAGACTGCCATTTGCATCATTGACCCTTTGGAAGGCCAATCTAACCTTCATGATGTGCTCCTTACGTGATGAGAATATACAGAAATCATCTAAAAACACCTCCAAGAAATCCCCCAAATAAGGAGCAAACACCATCTGCATAAATCTTTGAAAGGTAGCAGGAGCATTGGTGAGGCCAAATGGCATTACCTTGAATGCAAATGTCCCCCAGGGCGTGGCAAATGTGGTTTTAAGCACATCTTCCTCGGCAATTCTGATTTGATAAAACCCAGAGTAACCATCACAGAAAGTATACATCTCATGACCACTTACCTTCTCAAGAATGAGGTCTTGAAAGGGTAGAGGATGAAGATCCCTCTTGGTGGCAGCATTGAGCTTCTTATAGTCGATGCAGACCCGCCACTTGTTGTTTTTCTTTGGGATGACAACTACTGGTGAAACCCATTCAGTATTGTGAACCGGAACAATAAACCCAGCCTCTACAAGCTTCTGCAACTCTGAGCGCAAAGCGTCGGTCTGTAGGGGCCCTAATCTCCGATACTTCTGAGCCACAGGCTTTGCATCAGGCTTCAGCTCTATCTTGTGCTCTATGGCAGTCACATGGCGAAGGTGGTGGTAGCTAGTTGCAAAGAGGTCAGGGAAATCTTTGAACATGTCAAGAAACTCATCTTTCTCACCTGGAGTGAGGTCTGGAGAAAGCATTGATTCGAGCTGTTGAGGACCAGCTGTTATCTTTTCTGCAGGTGGCAGGGTCGGAGACACCCCCATCATGTAAACTTCCTCATCTGAGACTTCCTCCCCCCTGTCTGATTCGTCCATGGACTCAGACACTGAGGATGAGAGAGTATCACTGTCATGCTCCTCTTCTTCTTCCGGTTCCATGGCACCAGGTTGTACTGGGATCTTCTCCTTTGAAGCACCAAAAGACATGTGTCCTGTCTTCCAATAGCTGACAGCATCACTCTTTCTCAACCATGGTCTCCCGAGTATGGCTGGGTAACTTCTGCCTGTATCTTCAATGTCTACTACATAGAAATTGACAGTGGTGGTCAATCAGTGATGGGCAAGTCCTCAATGACTCCCATGGTGGAGAGTCGTCGACCATCTGCTACCTTGATTCGAGTGGAGGAACGCCTTGTACATTTCAAATTCAATTTCTTCATGATGCGGGGCACCATGATATTACATGCAGCTCCCCCATCAACACACACATTTTTGACACGGCAATTATCTATGATGACATCTACTGTGTGTGGGTGCCGATCAATTTCTTCAGAGATAGAAGATACCTCTCGTACCTTTCCCTTTTTCTTACTTTTCCTTGTTGAGAGACCTTGCTGCAGCTCACGTCTCACCTTAGGGCTTAATGCTATTAGTTGAGGGAGTGTGATGCTCAAAGACCGATGAGCAAGGTCCTGAACGACCGAATAGTCCTCTTGCCCTGAGCCGATGGGAAAATCCGAGGGTGACCACTTACTCCTGCGAGATCTTTTAGTCTTCTCGGTTGGTGGGTCTGCCATCTCAGCATCTGAGGGCTCTGAGAAGGACACCTTCTTCCTGGGGCAGCCCGGTCCACGGTTTGGAGAGGGGTCCGAGGTAGCACGAGTTCTTTTCCCGAGATCAAGGATCTCCACATCAAAATCCTCCGTGCCCGACTCACTTAGAAGATTCACCCTTGGAATATTGGGGCATTCTGTGCGATAATGACCCTTCTGGTGGCATTCGTAGCATACAACATTAGCACGATCTCTTGGAGGGCGGTTGGCTTGATTTCTGATGCCCACCATCTCAAGCCGAAGATCATTCAGGGCCTTGGCTAGGTCATTGACTCCAGGTTCTGTTGCAGGGGAGGCCTCTTTAGTTGGAGGGGCCACGGGGGTAGAAAGGAGGGGAGCTCGTGGGCGAGGCTGGGGAAATCTTCGAGGCGGAGGGTGAGGATATCCACCTTGTTGAGGGTAAGCATCTAAGGGAGGACCATACATTTGAGGTGGAGGCGGTGGATACATCCCTGATGAGGGGTGGGGGTATGCCCCTGAGTTAGACCCCCCAGGTTGTTGTTGCAGGAATTGAGGGGGTTGCGGAGGGACAATCATCTTCTTTGAAGCGGGATCAGACTGAACTTTATCAAACTTTTGAGCAATCTCATGTGCTAGCACCATAGATTCTGGATTCTCCCATTTAAGCTTGAGGCGGAATTCATCACTCGCTCCTGCTACAAGGTAGCCCAGCACATGCTGAGTCATTCCAGCTCGAAACCCAGCATTGTCCTCCTGTGTGGCAATCAAACGATCCAGGAGCACGGCCGCTCGATCCACATATCGACGCGCCGTCTCACCTTCTGACTGCTTCAAATTTGCCACCTGCAGGTACACATTCTCCGGCTCCTCTTCTTTGCCAAAATACTCAATCATTGCTGCTGTCAACCTTGGCCAGCTTTGGCGAACATCTTCGGCTTGCTTCTCATACCACACTTGAGCCAAACCTTCTAGAAATGTGGGAAGAACCAATAGCCATCTGTCTTCTGTAAGAAAGTTGAGAGAAACACAACGGCGCTTGAAAGCCACAAGATACTCATTTGGATTTTCTTCTACCCGTCCACAAAACACGGGAATGTCAGCCATGCTTGGAAGATAGAAAAGAGGGGCTTAGCTATGGAAGAACAATAGTAAGAGGAAGCTTGAACTGAAAATCGGGTGAAGATACATCCAAAAAGCACACATAGGCAGGGTAGGGTGTGACTGGTGTAGTGTGAAATATTACACGAGAAGAATCTTCAGCATAGAATAGCTCATAGACAATCTTAAAAGGACCAATCCTCATGATATCACATTGATCATTACACGTGAGGATTAGAGGTGCGGCGTTGCATGAGGTTGTTCATCAAGGCAAACAAGAATGCCATGACAAAGGTCAGCAATTGGAGAGCTTGCACATCACCTTCAGCTTCTTCCAGTTCTTGTAGTCGCCATTCTATTTCTTCAAGGGGTGTGCGGTCTGGCATCCTTCTTTTGAGCAATGTCCTTGAGAACCCTCCTGATGATCTTTCGAAGTCGGTGAACTCGTACCAAGTAAGCCCAACACTTAGTTTCATGATGACCACAACCTTTGCATTCCTTACAAACAATCACCCTCCTTCGTGGCTTGCGGCTTTGTTGGGGTGGCGCTTCCACTCGCGTCATGTGTGATTGAAATACAAGCTTCACGTGCCAAGAAATCAGCAACAAGATTTCGAGCTCGAGGGATATGCTGAATTTTTACCTCTTCAAATTGGTTGCAAAGTTCCAAGGCTTGTTGATGTCGTGGAACCAAGCCTTTGCTCCGCACCTTCCACCTTCCACTAACTTGTTCACACACTAGTTGAGAATCTCCTTGCACCTCCAATTGCTTGGCATGATGTTCTTGTGCCTTTTGTAGCCCAAAAATGAGCGCCGAGTACTCAGCTTGATTGCAAGTACTTGCGGGCGAAGACTTGCTGTAACAAAACTCCTCACCACCCAGCGAAGTGAGCTTCACACCCACACCTGCCGCCTTGGTCGAAGGTTTGTAAGCTCCATCAAATTGAAGAATCCAAGATGTCATCACACCAAGACGAGAATTCGGACATCCCAAGTTTCTCGGTAGTCCAAGATAGGTAGGAGGAGAGGGTGGGGAGAATTCAACACTTGAGCCAAACGTTCAGCACCAAACAAACTTGCAATTCTTTGTTGATACTTTATCTTAAGCCCAAAAAGAATTACAATTTGAAGCTCGAAATGAGGCACAAAAGGCTGATTAGGTACAAATGGATTCCTTGGCCGAAACATTACCAACCATAGCCGAGGCCTAGAAACCTTTGTAATGAGATTGTAAATAAACCATTTAGGACGAGCTTTTCCACAGGAATCAACAGGCAGATGCGCCAAATCTCTCCCCAAGCTTGGGGAGCATCCCACCCTTCGAAGAAGGAAACCGTTTTGATTACCTGTGAAGCAGCAAGTAGTTCGATCACCGCACAATGAGTAGAAGTAAAGTCAAAATCCTCCCAGCGTATCAGTAGTTCGTCACCATGAATCATCTACGGTGTGTCATTCCACCCGTCATCACCATCAATAATGCACTGGACAATCAGCCGTTGAAGGTAGACATGAAGATCAAGGAAGACATCTCGTGCATTGGTAGCTGTAAGGTGCGGAGGAACAGGCACCAATTCATTAAACGCGTCGAAAAGTGACATAAATGTCCACTCTTCTCGTGAGGCGTGCGTCCGTGAAGTGAGCTGGGAGAAGTTCTGAATTGGAGATCTAGCAAGAGAAGTGGATAGAGCACATAAAATGAAATATTTTTGCTTTTTACAGCAAGAGCAAACTCCTTGCGGTTAGAGAGTTACAGCTCCCGTAATTTCAATATATGAACAAAAATCATTACATTTTTACCACTTCCAACTTGTTGGCCCAATGATAAGACTTTCTTTTGTGAAGGGGGAGGTCTTGGGTTCCAATCCTACTCTTTAATAAAAAGAGAGGAGAGGAGAGGAGAAGGAGAAGAGAAAGAGAAAGAGAAGAGATAGGGGGGGCACGGGATCTGCTGTTACTCTTTTGCAGGGGCTCAGAAAACAGACCGCGACCAGAGCAGCAGTCCAGAGAACTGTCGCGCAGAAAACAGTCCGCAACCAGAGAACTGTCGCGCAGAAAAACAGTCCGCAACCAGAGAACTGTCGTGCAGAAAACAGTCCGCAACCAGAGAACTGTCGTGCAGAAAACAGTCCGCAACCAGAAACCTTGGCCGTCCACAGAACTGTCGCGCAGAAAACTGTCCACAACCAGAAGTCGCAGCAGTCCAGAGAACTGTCACACAGGTGAGCGCAGAAAACTGTCCACAACCAGAAATCGCAGCAGTCCAGAGAACTGTCACACAGGTGAGCGCAGAAAACTATCCGCAACCAGAAATCGCAGCAGTCCAAAGAACTGTCGCGCAGGAGACGCACGAATCGGATGCATGCGCAGTAGCTTAGAAAGAGCACAGATGGTATAGTTTTGTTGATGTAACCCGTACGAAAAGAAGATTTGCCACCAGCCGTGGAGATTCGTATCCCAGCAGCCACACCAAAACTTTTAGCCAGAAAAGTTTTTGAGACCAGAAGCTAGAGGCTAAGTATGGCGACGCTCAAAGGCCATAGAGAAAAGGAGATCAAGAGGGCAAAGGGATGTCATAGGAGAGAGAAAGGAATTAGAAGTGGAGGGAAGGTAAAGGGAGACTATGACACAAGGGGAAAGGGAGAGGGGGAAGAGAAGCATGTACATGATAGGAGGAGGAATGTTGAGATGTAGACATCAAGGGAAGAGAGCCATACTTTATTTGAAAGAAGGGAAGAGAGGGAAATATCAAAATTCTAGCTAGGTGGCTTTACAAGAATGAGCGTGTCCCATCAAGGAATTTCCCCTTCCTTTTATAGCCAAAAGAGGGGGTCTCTCCACATTAATGTATCCTCCCACATGCATGGTGTGTGTGGAAAAGTCTCCCATGTGGGCTAGGTGGGTACGCACTCTCAATTGTGTGCGACAACCCTTTGCCTCAATTTTCCACATAAATCAAGCCCCATATCTTAAGTCTATGATACTCCCTTGGTCTCCTTCCAATTTTATAATATGTTCAAACCTCTAGGAGGACAAGTGGAGGGTTGGCACAAGGAATCTTGCCACCTCATCCTACTTTCCCCATTATTTAACTAGCTCTCTTTGTCCTTCTATACCTCCCCCACATGGGCCTATCTCATATGGAGGGTATAACTCAATATAATAGCCATTTCCACCCATTTTATATTGCTTCTCCCATGGACTTTGAGCCATATCTCACTTAATTCATCCTAGGTGGAGGGTGGCACATGGTGGAGCCATGCCACCTTGCATTTTATAATATTACTATTATGGATTATGTACAACACACCTTATGGGTCCTCTTACATGGAAGGGTGGCACATGGTCATGCCTTGCCACCTCGACCTTGGGCCCTATGCACACCATATTTTATTATACTATTGCCACATATACAAACACACATACATATTAATGCCTTTTTCCTTAGACAATTTTATCCATAACAACACACACACACACACACACATAGAGAGAGAGAGAGAGAGAGAGAGAGAGAGAGAGAGAGAGAGAGGAATCAAATCGTGCCTTTTAAGCTATGCTTTGAGGTAGTGGCAATTTAGTAACCTAATATCAAGCTCTGCAAAGCGGAGAAAGTGTGTTTAAAAGAACATTTGAATGTGGAATGGGCTTAAGGACAATTCTACTATAGGATGTTATTGCAAGTGATCATGTACAATTTGAATCTCCAAAAGTTCTGCCAATTGTGTACCTTACCACCTTACCATATATATAAGCTTCTACATAACCTTTCCCTATATTTATAGCCTTCTACATTTCAAATGATAAGAAGCACAAAAATTTGTTCATATAACATTGCTTTATGTTACATCGTGAATGATTGTAATTACTTGTAAAGAAACATTGAGTTTGGTTTGATGGTATAGCCTCCCAGTTCAAAGCATGTAGACCTTTGTAGTTCACTATTCATGTCCATGTCTATTACTCGTCTATTAGTCTCACTAGCTTGTGCATGATTTGGAACTTTCTTAGACTTGGACATGGCAAGGGAGAACACAATAGTGCAAGGGCCATTGTAAATAGAATGTTGACTCATAAAAATATAAAGCAAGGTGGTGCAAAGCTATAACGTGCTAGTGATGTTGTGACATTCCTACAGGCTAGCATAAAATGGAGGCTCACACTTTATATCTCCTTAAGGCAAAGATTTTGAATGCTTTTTCTAGGAAGTTAAAGAACAAAATGTGAATAGAGATGTCTTATGGAGCTATGATTCCATTCCTAACACTCTTTCCCTTGATTTTGTTAATGGGTACTCTTCAACACTTAGCACCACTTAGATCATGCTACTATAATGCATGCTTTCAAGGTATGTGGAGGATGTATTCTAACAAAGCACCCCTTTCATGTTGGGAACATATCACACTAGTTCCATCAAGTGATTGTCATGTTTATGATCCTTCAATCAAAGATGCAACATATCAAGTTCACATGATGTGTTGAGTGATGCTCTTGAAATTTGTAATGTTGTTGTGATCCTTCAAGCAATTGTTATGTTGGTGATCCTTCAAAGTTCAAGCAAAGATGTAGCATATGAAATTCACCATAATACATTGAGCAATCCTCTTGATATAGGAGACAAGTTTTTATGGTGAATGTTGAGGCTCAAAATATTGATGAGCATGCTAGTTCGTCTACATCTAAAGTACACTGCTATCGAGCATATGACTAATCATACTTTAAAGAATGGATGGAATAATGTTATTGAACGAAATTCACACTCTTTGAGAAAGGGTTATACTACCAAGAGCTAAGAGATTTGATGTTCAAATTGCTCGATCAAAATCCTAAAGGATCTAGATACTCAAATCAATGGCATTTAAATCTATAAAGTTTCTGATGGAGGTCGTTGAAGGTGATAGTGTAGTATTCAAGATTTTTGAAATTGGAAGTGAGGCTATATGCACACAAGGAACTTTAAACTAATGCCTATGTAGGAATTTGGTGTTGAACTAGGAAATTTGAGCATATTTCCTAGATAAAAAGAGGGAATTTCTCCTCTTCATCTAGGAAAATCTTTTTCCTATATAGACAGCTAATGCCATCGAGGAAATTTGTCATGTAATATGGAGAATCAAGTGGATTATATGTTTTCTATCTAGGAAATTACCTCTTTTTTTTAGAGCAAATTGTATTTCACATATAGATAACTCAATGCTATCTAGGAAATGTGACATCCCATATGGAGAATCAAATGAATTTTCTATTTTCTATATAGGAAATATGGTCTCTTCTAGGAAATATGTATTTTTATATGGATAATTAAGGGGATTCTTTGTTTCATATATTAGCAAGAATGTATCTTTTGTATTGCAATTACCTACATAGGAGGAGTTTTTTGTGTAAGAAAGACTGTTGATACATGAACTTATCAAATGATCCCACATTTTGGTGGGTCTACACATGGGAAGGCTAGGAGTATGGATCGGTGACATGAAGGTAAGTATTGCACAAATTTTTCAAATGATCCCAAATTTCAGTTTGCACACTCCAACAACCCAGACATTGCCACATTAGTGGTAAGACCTTTCCAATATGCCTTCATCATATTGTTCCTCTAACATTGATTATGTATCTCATAGGAAAGCATTCTTCAAGAAGCCTAGAATGAGAGTAAAGCCCTGTAATCATGAATATTTCATCAAGGTGAACAGCAAGAAAAAGATACGTGTCTTCTGTGGAGTATCCAATCATACTATGGAGTATTGCCACCTAAAAAGGTTTTCTCTACAACTGCTCTCCAACAGACAAGCCCAAGAAGAGGAGAGGAATGACTCCTAAGAGAATGAAGCATTTCATGTGAAGAAGAGCTGCATCAACAACAAAGAAAATCTTGCCAAAGGAAAGACTCCATCAACAAATGAAGAATCAAACTTTGTGGTAGAAGAAAAGGAGTATGCCTTTTGAGCACTTTGTCTTTGAAATTTTATTTATCATCACTTGGTCAATTTTTAAGGTTCTCTGCCTGGAATAGTACTCCAAAAAGAATGTTATGTGTTGGTGAACCTAATAACTAAGGAAACCATGATAGATTTGGGCATGGAAAAGATGTTATAAAGTAATTAGGTTAATTGGCTTGCCAACAAAAGTAGAAATTACTTGCCCTCCCAAGTGTGTGTATACATGTGGCCTATCCCATGAGTGAGGGCCTTTCACTGCACGATTGACCGTACTCACCCACGAATGTAACTTTAACCATATGTTTTCTTAACCATGGTGAAATGGAGCCAATTTTATCCCCAAAAATGGAGGGAGGAAATGGGGAAGCGCAAGAAAATGGGTTTTTCCTATCCTACGCATCAGTGCTAGAAAAAAACCTCCCTTTAGTGTATTTTACACCAGTTAAATTTGGGAAAAACCAGCATAAGTTGTGCCAAAGAGGTTATTTATAAAGGCTAAATTTTATGGCAAAATGTATTTTAAAGGTATTTGAAATGTTCACCTTGAAAATCTAGGCTATGATTAAAGGTCCCTTTAGAATACTGGTTTAGTTTAAGTAGGGACTTTAAAAATTAATCATTATATTGTATAATATAATATAAAATAGATAATATTCAAAGTCTAAATAGTAGATCGATTGATAGCCATAGATCTAATTGAGTGGTAGCCCTAGATCAAGCCACCTATGACCCTATCTTCTCTTAGAAGTTAGGGCTATGGGCTACCAAAAACTTTCTTGCTCAGCCGCATTGTGGAAAGTTGCAAACTCCAAGACTCCATGTGACCTTTCTTGAAGCTTTCACTGTTCAAAATGTAGCTGCAAACTCCCAAACTCAAGTCTCAAGAGTCATAGTATCTCGATTCTTGATTCTCCACACTCGTACTCTAGAGTCTAGAGTTGCTACATTAGTAGATAGTAGTAAGTACAAAGTTCTACAAGCTTGCGAATTCGGATTCTGGACTCCCAACTCCCGACTCCCAACTTCCAAGCATTCAAGTATCAACTTTCAACTATCTCGCTAGGTATTTTGAAGCTTGCACTATGCAGTTCTTTGAAGTTTGAATGTTTCATTTCTAATTGCTTCAACAAATACGTGTATAGGGCAACCAACTCTAGAGTTCTCAAAATTGTCAAATCATTAAGTAGAGGTACTAGGTAGACCGTAGAACTTGCTTGTCCCTTGCTTAATGATCATCTCCCAAAGTTCAAGCTTCAAACTTGCCTACTGCTGCCTTGCTACGTAAAAGGCTCTAGACTCATCGTAGAGACACTCAGCCAAAATTCAAAGAATATGCCTTGTGAACTATGATCGATCATTGATCTATAAGGGATGCCAGGCTCAAGCAGCTTGGTGCTATGAATATTGCAGCACATGAAGTGGGGACTCTCGAGTCAGCAGTGAGCAAAAGTTGTAGCCCACTGCCCATCTGCATGGATCACCAATTCACAAATTGTGGCAGCATCTCTCCAAAGTACATCAGCATGGAGCCTCCAATGCAACATCAATTGCTTGAATTCGCTCATCCACAGCCGTTTTTCATCATCTCCCCAGTGCGGAAAGTCCTTCCTCCACCTTGAGCTTGCAAGAGACATTGCGATGGATGCCGTATAGAGTCTGGACATGGTGGCAAAGGAAAAGATGAATTGGGAAACTATTGATGACAGCCATGAAAGCTGGGTCTCGGCAAAGGAGATGGTGGATATTGTTGAAAGTTGAAACGTATTGCACAGTTTAGAAATGCGAAATGCATTGTATTTTCTAGCTTGAAAAACTCTATCTCATTGACAGGTTCTATGTCCGCTGCAATTATCAAGTAATGGATTCTTACGGTTGTAGACTCCAGAGTTCACTAGTGCAAGAGCTTAGAGCACTACTGTGGACTGAAAGTAGCTCAAGCCTCAACTTTTGCTCAGCGATTGGCAAGCAACAGCTCAAGCCTCAGAGGGCATTTGTGCACAATGCAAATGCACTGCATTGGAATTTGGTAGCCCAAGGCTAGTACCTTGCAAAATACAAGCTAATACCTACCTCCCATGGCCAAAATGTAAGCTAATAGCTACCTCCCATGCTAAGAGGGCATTTGCACACAATGCACATGCGGTGCATTGGAATTTGGTAGCCCAGGGCCAGTACCTTGCAAAGTGCATGGAATTTGGTAGCGTAGGGCCAATACCTTATAAAGCTAATAGCTACCTCCCATGGCCAAAATGCAAGCTAACAGCTACCTCCCATGCTAAGACTGCTTGCCTTAGGGATCTAATGGAAAAACTGTAATTGGTATGTTGTAGGTGCACCAAATTAAACAAGCTATTAAGTGAACCAAATTAGACAAGCTATTGGCACAAATTAACGTGTTGGAGTCAAGAAAGCTATTTTGATAGCAGAGTCCAATAGTTTGTAGAACAATGACTAATATTTTCCATAGTAATCAAGGAGATTCCTTCCAATACAAAGTATCATAACAGAAGTCGATGGAGATAATTAGTTGACAACCTATAGTTCATGTGGAAGTAAAGGGACAAAGTGTTGCTTAGAAGACTTAATATAAAGTGCCCATGTGCCTCTATTGCTCTTTTGAAAATCATACTCAATTGTACACTCAATGCCACACTCAATAAACACTAAATGCCACACTCAATTGTAACCTTATTTCTTGAATATGATTTTCTATTTGAAAGAAAGAAATATATGCCTATGCTTCTATGTTATTTATGCTTTCTGCTTTTATATTTTCATAGTCTTAGTATGTATTAAGCAATCAAATCATGCAATGTATATATAGTATGTAAGCAATCTAGACTTAGGAGCACTCCAGTCTCTTGACACGCTCTGCAATTCCCCTGGCAGAATGCTTACAGGAATCAAGTCGTGCAATGTATAGTATGTAAGCAATCTAGCCTCAAGAGCACTTCGGTCTCTTAACATAGGCTACAATTCCCCTGGCAGAATGCTTACAGAATCAAGTCATGCAATGTAAGCAATCTAGCCTCGGGAGCACTCCGGTCTCTTGACACGGTCTCCAATTCCCCTGGCAGAATGCTTACAAAATCAAGTCGTGCAATGTATAGTATGTAAGCAATCTAGCCTCGGGAGCACTTCGGTCTCTTGACACGGTCTATAATTCCCCTAGCAGAATGCTTATAGAATCAAGTCATGCAATGTATAGTATGTAAGCAATCTAGCCTCGGGAGCACTCCGGTCTCTTGACACGGTCTGCAATTCCCCTGGCAAAATGCTTACATAATCAAGTCATGCAATGTATAGTATATAAGCAATCTAGCCTCGAGAGCACTCCGGTCTCTTGACACGGTCTGCAATTCCCCTAGCGGAATGCTTACAAAATCAAGTCATGCAATGTATAGTATGTAAGCAATCTAGCCTTGGGAGCACTTTGGTCTCTTGACACGGTCTGCAATTCCCCTAGCAGAATGCTTACAGAATCAAGTCATGCAATGTATAGTATGTAAACAATCTAGCCTCTAGAGCACTTCGGTTTCTTGACACGGTCTGCAATTCTGTTGGCAGAATGCTTAGAGAATCAAGTCCATAATTGGAAATACATCTACATGCTCACAAGAGTCAAACCTTTTAGTTGTGTGTGTGAGAGAGAGGGAGAATAGCAATGAAAGCGAAGAGGTTATTGCACTTAATGAGATTAGACATTCAATTGATGACATTTTGAAGGAAACAAGAAACACGCCCCCTAAGAAAAACATTAGCCCCATTGTAGAGGTGGACGAAAAGTTTATTTTCAAAACAACATTGGTGAGCCAACTCAATGGATGTCCAACCTTGTCAAAAGATAGACTCACAAGGGTAAAGCAAGGTGTTTACTTCAACCATGAAGCAAAAGCACAATCATCAAATGGAAATTTATTTGGCATAGGTTGTGACTGTGCTTTATACTTTCATAATGACACAAAAGGATAAGGAAATCAACACATGAAAAGAAATGGCAAAGCTACAATCACGAGGAAGATGGATGCAACTCATGGTACATGGTACTTAGGAAGAGTTCAAAAGATGAGGAAGAAAGTCGGAGGGAGGTACGTGGATTATAAGCATGGCTTTGATTTAGCAGATAGGCCCCAAGGTTTAGAAGTTCATCTTGGATGGTATCAAAGGGCAAAAGGAGCACAAATGTTCACTTATGATTTGACAGACTTAAACATGGTGGACATTGAAACAATTATTGCATTAGCAAATTTGACATATATTGTAAGAATAGACAAGTACCAGCTAGATGAGAATGACTACAAAGTTTTTAATGACTTCTTGAAAAGTGCTAGGTAAGTTTACTTTGCATTTTTCATGCAAGGTGAAACTTTCCAAAATGTCTTATAATGAGCTAGATCCATTCTTGGCTAATTTTAATTTCAGATAACGATACGTCACATGTATTAAATAAGGAGTTGGGCTAGTTCTTGAGGCAAAATTCTACATTTTTTGTAAGTCAAATACCTTAAGATAAACTTGAATACAAAGTTTTCTTGAGATATAATTCTATATTTTTTGTAAGTCAAGTAATTTAGATAAATTTGAGTGGAAACATTTTCTAGCTTTATCTACTTACATTAATCATGCAAAATTCTTGATTCTTGTTGGTGAAAATACAGGGCAATACTGGATGGAGGGTCAAATTTAGAAGCCAAGTGGCCTGTTTTAGGGCCCTCCCTTGGCTATAATCTTTACACTATAAACAAGACAATTCCACATCCTCCATGTTATCTAGCTGAGGTCATTCAAGGATCCATTAATGAGGAGGAGAAGGTTGTGTAACAACCTTTAGTCTAGCTATCTCCAGCTGATTTTTTGCCACGTCTAAGTCTAAGGTTTTGATTAAACTCTTGATGACAAGTCTTGGTTGTAACTTGTATCTATTTTTAGATATCAATATGCTTGTACTTTGGATCCAACTCTACCTTTTCATTTGGTAATTTTGATGAAATTTGGCTATAGCTTGTGACCCTCGGTTGTATGTTAGAGTCTAAATATCAAATTGAGCATCTACAAAATAGAATTTATCTCCCAAGGTATTCTAATCACTTTAAATTTCCCTTTCCAACCTCATTCTATAGTAGCTAAACCAAAGCATTTGCTACTATAGCAAATAGAAATGGGGCTAAAGAAAAACCTTGTCGAATGGATCTGTTCAAGCTAACAGCATGAGTCATTTCAATTGCAGTTGCATTAGTGATCAATAGTTTGACATGAGATACATAAGCTTGACCAAAAATTGCAAAAGAAAATCCCATTCCAACCTACTATATGCCTTATCAAAGTCTACATTTTAGAAAGCATATGTCTTGCCTAATCTCTTTGGCACATTCACACCCTTCCCACAAGCCGACCATGGCTTCAAGAAGATGCCTTCCCTTAATAAGCCCTTGTTGTTCTAAAAGAATCCAAGTGCTCATGCTCCTTTAAATCCTTAGTGCAAGAGCTTTTGCAAATATGTTATAGTTGCAGTTTAACATGGTGAGAGATCCCCATAATTTAAATTCATATTTACTTCATCCCTTGGGAATAAGCTTGATTATTCCTCCATTGACATGCTCATGAAATTTTGATGCTACACACTCACTTGCCAATGTCCAACATTCTCATAGACATGCTCATTGAAATTTTGATGCTAATGTCCAACATTCTCCTATATGGTTTTATAGAGTTATATTGGTAACTCATCTTCCCCTAGGGTTCCCATTAGCCATGTAACCCATCTTCCCCTAGGGTTTTTCCCATTAGCCATGTAAAATTTTCCATTTGAGCTCACAACCTAAAAGGGAGACATACAATTGTGCAACATGTTGGAGTTATTTATCCAAGTATAGTCAATCAAAAACATTTTCTTCATCAAGATTATAAGTAGGAAATCCAAGGTATCTTGATAGACTTGAATAGTCCTTCAATATACATCTCCAAACCATGAAGTATCATGAGATTTAAAAGCCACACTTCTTTGTGGCCTTTTTTCTTTTACATGGAACCTAGATTTAAAGGACACTTATTAAAATGAATAATAATATTCCCTTATAATACCATATTTTAGACTCCAAGATAATGTTTTGCAACCATTTTGTTTAGGATAACTTTGTATGCTTTGAATATTGTATATTAATCAAGTAAGATGAACTTTCTAGTAACTGCCTACATCATTAATTCACTCTTTAGACATAGAACTTGACCTTTATACTAACACCATTGTCTACACCTTGAAGAATGACTTGACATAGCTATAGTCAAAAAATATCTAAAAGCTAATATTACAATGTGTGAAATAAGTTCTGCAATCGACTCTAGTACTAATAGTTAAGAGAGGAAAGTATAACAATTATAAATTAACAAGAAACCATCATTATAATATTATAATTGACTTGTCTATAGCTAAATGAAGTTTGATTTTTAAATGCCAACAAAAGAATCATTTGTTTCTTGTGAGAAAGAAATTGTTATATTTTGGAAGTGTAAAATATTATGTGAAACACCTTCGCTATGTGTATATCTAATGTTCTAATTAAGTGATTGATGATGTCATGCATTATAAGCATTCTAAAGTACCCATTTCTTCTAGTATGTCTAGAAAATATTGGAATGGATATGCACGTATCTCATTTATTAAATATAGCTCTAACTAAGTCTCTACCTTTAAAATATTTATATTTCATTTTACAAACTTGATCGAATAAATGGTGCTAAGGTGGCTAATGAAAGTTTACATATGTGCTTACTAAATTGAAAGATGCTAAATAAAGTAAAGTAACTATAAATTATCGTCTGAAACACCTTACCTCAATATATGCAGCAATTGGTCTAGACCATGAAAGGTATCCTATCATTGCATGCACTCCAAAGATTCAAAGTGGATATATTCATCCCAAAAGGTAGTGATAAACAATGATTATTTATGAATATGAAAATGATAGCCACTTGGTGAGGTAGCTATATTTAATGAATGGAGATATTTGTAGATCCATACCAAAAGAATTTGTAGACATACTTGAAGAAATGAATACTTTAGAATGCTTTGAATGCCATATTGACATCTTCAATGGCTTAATTAGAACATTGAATATGTACAATTGGCTTAGGAAGGAACTAAGAGTCACTAGTGTTTGATTCTTAAGAAGGGAATCATACTTCTTCCTTTTTGTATATGGCCTATAATTCTATGAACCAAGGTCTTTAGACTTGTAGAAATCAACCTCTTTACCTTTAAAAATGGACTCCTAATTTCCCTTTACATAAACCTAGGTCTACCAAGATCCTTGTTTGGACCTAGAACTCCTTGACTTTCCTTTCTCTGAATGTAACCAAGCTACCAAGCTATGTGGAAGTCAAGGTTGAAGTGGTGGGGGTGGTCATGGGAACCCTGAAGTATATGTGAAAACGGACTTGGCGAAAGAATTACCAAATACAGTAGTGATCATGAATTGAAATGGAGAGATTTACAAGGATCAGCCTTTTGTTTATAAAAATCTAGTGCCATGAAGATTGCATATTAGCTTTTAGGCCAACAGTGATTTTGGGAATATATACTCCAAGTCATTATTATGGAATCAAGGAGATCACATCAAAGCGGATTCCATACATGATGGATATCTTTTGTGGGGGCATTTATTTTTTACACCAATTACTCATCTCTCTAGTCTTTATAGAGTTGCATATATACACAGGTCATAGAGGTATTTGAGGTACTATTGATACTGTTAAGAGATACTCGTTTTGTCTTGGACTTTGCAAATAAAGTTACTACTTCCATTCAGCAATGTGTGCGATTTGTCAAAAGTCAAGACTATTGACCATAGAAAAACTCTTGGATTACCTCAACCATTTCTAATTCCTAGTGAGTGATGGGAACATATCATTTTGGGTTTTATCTTCAGGATTCCTTAGACAAAGAGCCATAATGGAAAAATCCTCACAATTGTAAACCATCTTAGTAAACCATTCCTTGCAAAGATTATATTAGAGCTGTAGCTACTATCACACTTAGATTTTTTGACTTCCTAAGTCCATTACTTTAGATAATGACCCTAAATTCTAGAGTCAATTTTGGGAAGCATTTAAGAGTTTATTCAATTATCCACTACCTACTAACCAAAAATTGATGGATAAAGTGAGAATGCTAATTATAGCATTATTCAATTGTTATCCTCCTTTTTCAACGAAAACATTAGCCCACTACTACATACGGGTCTTATTTCAACGGTTGAGCATGCCGATGTTTAGCACGTGTGGGGCGCTAATCATCGGTATGCAAAGCAGGTTTTAAAAAGTGTCACTATATAGCGACTCTATATATACATCGCTATATAGTGACATTTATAAGACCTCACTATCTAGCGACACTTGCTAGACTTGTAGAAGGTCGTTATATAGCGACTCTGAGACACATTCCTATAGTGACATTTTATAGAGAGTGTTTTTCCCCATACTAACCTTTAAAGATAGTTTTTCCCAATGACAAGTGTTTTTCCTTTTCATACATGTTTGATCCTTTGAAAGAATAAAAGTACAAGAGCATGTACATCAAGTTTGAAGCTCATATATTCATTTCCAAGTTTAAAATGAAAAAAATCAATGAAGAGCATTTACATCAATGGCTTCATCCTGATCCAAGTCTAGCGCACCAAACAAGTTTATCTCCAACCCCTCCATGCATCCTCCTCCCTATGGCATACCCACACAGGAGAGACTATCGTTGTTCTCGCCATGCTTGTTGCCTTGCAAGTTGCTTTTTACCACCATCAAGGTCTCCCAGCCACATTTTAGAATGCCTCATCCAGTTGAGTGCATGTTTCGCTGTCGAGCCCTACCTTTGGCTTCTCCTTACCATATTCCTCAACCTCATGAGGATGCAAACTCATGGACCTTATCACATAGGATGGACCTCTGCAAACCATCTTCAACTTTCACATAAAGCCGAGGAGTGGATCTTCAACTTTCACATTAAGCCGTGGAGATGATGCCAGGTTTTCTGAGATCTTTCACTTGAACATCTCCTTGTTCTAGGATCTTTGTGCTCTTCTACATAATGAGTTACAATAGGCTGACGTCCCCACCTCTCACTTCCACATGCACTTGATTGATCTCCATGAAGAAGAAAGTGGATGTGGGATTGTTGTCGCTTGCCAATGGCATTAGGGTTGTGGAGTTGAGCAAGCACTTTAGACTTCGCAAGTCCATGATCATCAAGATCACTTGCAAGTTTGTCCTTGCACATCACCCGACTTTCATTGTGTGTCCCATGGATGCAGATGTTAGTGCTCGAGTAAAGTGATGATTCCAACAACAACAATGTTTTTTGAATTGTTACAAGGCAATGGACATTACTTTGTTTTGTTTTGAGAGCCAGCTTCACTGTATAGGCACTTACACCCACTAGGAGATGTGGACTAACAATCAGATAGGCTTAAATCATAGAGGTTAAGATTGACATATTTTATGTATCAAAAGGACTGTTAAATGGATTGTTGTTGTGTAAACAGGGAGTCATAAAAAATGACAACAAAATCATGGAAATGACAACACAACTCCTATTTTGAAAAAAAAACAAAAGAAGTGCCTTTTTCCAAACTATGGAGACAAAATACACAATTTTATGTCAAACATCTTTCAAAAATAGCTACTTTTATGGGAAAAAACATTACTTACATCTTACTCTAAAACCTAAAAACTCCAATATTATGAATTGGAAAGAGTGTTCTAACCTGTAGTTTGGAAAACATGATGAATTACAAAGGAGAAGTAACTATTGTATTTAACTGAGAAAGTCATTGGACCTTTTGCTGCTTAATATATCAATTATTTTTCAATGCTTATCTATCCAAATTTTAATAGCTCAAAATCATACATAAGAATTTCTACAACTTGCAATTTAAATATTTCTACACATTAATTAATTCCACTTTTCTTTTATTTTTTTTAAATTTTAAGCATCTTTGAATCAACTTTCTCTTTAGCACCTTTGTTAAAAGAGTTTTATACCAATAAATGTTTTCAAACTCCATGTTGTATGTAATGTGCTATCCATAAACCTATAGGAATGCATTGTCTTTGAAAAAATATTTATTTTTATACAGTGTTAATCAAATGCTTGAATTTAAGAATATTTCAATATTAGCATAGGTAGTTCTATGGAGTTCATGGCCATCGAAGAGGTTTGTTAAATGTAAAGATGTCTTTAGATTTAAATATTAACTAATGATATTTATCATCTTACATTATTTGGATCAAATAGTTAAAATTTAATATAAATAGTGGCAATTTTAAGTTTATCAATTTAGTTTATTTCAATCCAATCCATTGTGATGTGAACTTGGATTTTGGAATCCGAAATTGGGTGACAAATTAAAATTTCCGTTGAGGGAGTGAAATTTCCATTCAAAAAAGGGGGAGACGAAACGTACCAAATGTGTGAAATCTCACTTTCATCCAATGAAACTTTCAGTGCCAAAATTTCCTGCTGATGGGAAAAAAAATCGTCCAAAAAATCTGCCAATGAAAAAATTTCTATCATCAAATTCAGGATTCTAGAATCCAAGTGGATTTTAGAATCCCAAAGTCCATCGTGACGGAATAAAAGTTTCCATCGACAGACTGAGATTTTCATCGATAGATTGAAATTGCACAAGGAGGGCTTAGTTCCTTGACAAGATGCAAGGGCTTAGTAGCACTTGGTGCTCTGATACCATGATACAGTGGAGAGAGAGAGAGAGAGAGAGAGAGAGAGAGAGAGAGGGAGAGAGAGAGACAGAGGAGTGCACATGATATAGCTACTTATACACTATGTTGTATTAAACATAATCTCATATATATACATGAGAACCCTGGTTTGCCCCTAATGCCCTTAAGGTATGGTGCAATTTACACCATCCTCCAATAGGCATTTCTAACATGGTGATGGCATACAAGTACGAGATGAAAATTTGTATATTCTTCATAAGATTTCCAATTAACTACATGAATGCCTAGAAAAGGAGATGGCAATGGCAAACACTCAAGTCAATTTGGTGGCACAAACATGGAGCAATGGAGAGGCAATGCTAGTCAGAAGGGCTAGGGTTCCCCTAGTGACTAAGTTCTTCCTCAAGGCATCTTCAGGCTGGGTGGAGTGGATTTATCTCCCTTGGATAGATAAATTGAAACACCAGTCATATTTAAGACACTTGGCCAGTGGCCACCATAGACAATTGTAGAAAAGATCAGGAGTGGTGGGGATGATAGAGACAAAGAAACTCCTCCAATCAACCAACGGTTAGGTCTACATGGCATGTCTCATCCCTTCCTTTCTCATGTGTGAATTCTTGCACCTTAGGTGTCTCATGTGTGGATCCTGGTACTTTAGGTCCCTCGAATGAAGTTGAACCTTGTTCAATGGCACCCTGAAAGTATTCAAGCATTATCTTTGACATTTTTATTGCTTCCTCAATGGGAAATTCCTCCCACACATGTTGGAGGATCTCCAATGCGGGAACCAATTCAAGAAATCTAGGTGCTTTTGGAGGTGGCATCACAAAGTGCATTGCATTTGTCTTTGAAAGAAGAAACAATCTGTTGCTCATTCTTGACTTTGTGTAAATCATCAATGTATTATTGTCTTTTTCAAATTTTATTCCTAGTAAGGTGCCCCCTTGAATCAAATTGCTCTTTAAGAAAGATACATCTGATGCCTGCTCATCTTTCTCTAACCCTCTCTTTGTCATCACTAGAATGAGATTTCCTTTTCCAAGAACCATGCTTTCTTTGTGGTGTCAACAATGGTCCAGTTTGTGAAGTTCTTCGGGGCATAATCTCTTCCACTGTATTTCAGTGTCATGCCAGTGACAAATGATCTATCCTCAAGATCCATCCTATATTAAAGCATAACAAAAAATTTAGGTATAAATAATATAATACTTTTGCATGAAAACTACAATTACTTTGATAAATCAAAAGTACAATGAGTCCCATTGATACACCTCAAGTTTTCATTCTCCCCAATGGTATAAGTGTAAATTTCATGCTTTGGGAATATATTGCCTAAAAGGCTTTACAAGGATTAGATACATGCATAAATGTGAAAAAAAAAAGGATTTACAATGAACTCATGGATAGTGTAAAATGAAATAAAGTACAATCGGATACACTGAAGTCTATCTAATACAATTGCAATATGCTATGTCAACTCCCACAACTGATACAGCTGTAATCTGTCTTGTCCACCATAAATACAACTTCCAATCATCTTGAAAGTTTTAAAACCTTGATCGTTGCTTAAATGGTAGGGTTGTTGTGAGTGTGAAATCGCATGTGAACGAATGGACTAACTCCAATTAGGAACTCGTCGGGAAATTTTGAGCATGGCTTTGATTGGTTTTTTTAGAGTTCTCTCCTCTAAGGATAAACTAATCTATGCTAATCTAGACTACACTAGCCGTCGAAGCGAATAAAGGCAAGAAATAATTTCTTTTCCATTGTTCTTTTAATATGCTTAGGTTGCGAGTTAAAAGCAAGAAATAATTTCTTTTCCATTGTTCTTTTTAATACACTTAGGTTGTGAGCTTAAAAATTTTGAGACAAACAATTTTAAAAATGAGACAATATTTTTATTTACAAAAACTAATTTACTTACAACTCATAAGAATTTAACATTCACATTAAAAAGAAGTTAAAATCTCAATAAATTTAAATTTGACTTTATGAAAAATAATAAAAACTAAAAATTAAAATTCACTTCAAACCCTAAACCTTGAACCCTAACCCCTAAACCCTAGTCCAAACCCTAGTCCGAGCCTTCTAAAACCAAACCCCTAAACCTAAATCCCCAAGCCCAAACCATACAAACCTGCAAACCCTAAACCCTAACCACCAAACAATAACCCCTAAACCCTAAACCCCAAACCCCAAACCCTAAACCCTAAACCCCAAATCCTAAACCCTAAACCCAAATCCCCAAACCCTAAACCCTAACCCCCAAACCCTAAAAATGCTAAAACTAAACCCTAAAATTTAAACCCAAACCCCCAAACCCTAAACCCTAACCCCCAAACCCTAAACCCTAAACCAAAACCCTTGAACCCTAAACCCTAACCCCTAAATTCTAAACCATAAACCCCAAACCCTAAACCCTAACCTCCAAACCCTAACCCCTAACCCCTAACCCCTAAACCCTAACTCCCAAACCCAAAACCCTAAACCGTAAACTCTAACCCCCAAACCCTAATCCCTAAAACCTATAGGATCTTGGCCTTCTAAACCCTAATCCGTAAACCCAAAATCCAAAACCCAAACCCCCAAATCCTAACCCCTAACTTCTAAACCCTACCTAAACCCTAACTCTCAAACCCTAAACCTTAAACCCTTAATCCCCAAACCCCCAAACCCTTTTCTAATTCAAATTAATTTCACTTAAAACTAATAAGAATTTAAAATTCACATTAATAAGAAGTTTAAATTTTGACAAAGGAACTTCTGATTAATTTAAACTGTAAATTCTTATTAGTTTGAATCACAAAATTCAAAATTTAAATAAATTAAAATTTAACTTTATGGAAAAATATAAAAATTTAAACGTAAAATTTAGAAAATAAGGCTTAAAATAAAAAATTCAAAATTTACGTAGAAAAAAATCTCCTTAAAAGGAGATAAATTAAACTAGTATATTGAAAATGTAAGCTAAACTAATTTAAAATTTTCAAAAAGGTTAGAAATTTAAAATTGTACTTCCTATATTCCAACACAAAATACATTTTTTTCCTACTATATTCCATAAGTTTCAATTGACAAATTAAACTAGTAAATTAAAAATGTAAGTGAAACTCATTTAAAATTTTAAAACAGGCGAGAAATTTGAGATTCAAGCTTCCACAAGTTTGTCTTTTCACACACTTTTCAAGTTTCCACACGTTTGTCTTTTCACACACTAAGGTTCATAGTTTTGTTTGTTTAAGTTTCGACTAAATCACACACCAAGGTACATAGTTTTGTTTTCAAGTTTCCACATGTTTATATTTAGTCATTCCTATCTTCTCTTTAGTAGCCTCTAATCTCCTTCCTTGATCGTCGCCTCTACTCCTATATCCATTGTCGTCTCTCATCTCCTTCACTATCTCTCCTCTAATATCCCTCATTGATCATAGCTCCCACATCCCTCCATAAAATCATCTCTTCTCCATGCCTCCTTGATCGTCGCGCACTGCTTTCTCCTCCTCATTGGTAAGATTTTCTATCTCTTTCACTCTCACTCTGTCCCTCTCTCTCATACTCTCTCCCTCCCTCCCTCCTTAGATTTTCGTCTCTCTCTCTCTCTCTCTCTCTCTCTCTCTCTCTCTCTCTCTCTCTCTCTTCTCCTCTCTCCCTCTCTATCTCTCTTCTCTCTCTTGCACAAGCACGCTCTCTCTCTCTCTCTCATCTCCCCTCTCCCTCTTCTTTCTCTCTTGCGAGTATGCTACTCTCTCTCTCTCTCCTCTCCTCTTCCTTTCATCTCTCTCTCTCTCTCTCTCTCTCTCTCTCTCGTGTTGCCATGGCAGCGGCACTCTCTCCCTACACCTCTCTCTCTTTCCTCCCTTTCCTTTGCTCTCTCTCTCTCTCTCTCTCTCTCTCACGCAGGCTCATGCTCGCACGATGCCATGATAGTGCGCTCTCTCTCTACACCTCTCTCTTTCTCTCTCCCCTCCCTCTCCTTTGCTCTCTCTCTCTCTCTCTCTCTCTCTCTCTCTCTCTCTCTCTCTCTCTCTCTCGCTCACTCTCTCTCTCTCTCTAATGTGCACTACTATGGCAGCGCACTCATTCTCAGTCTCTCGCTCGCTTGCCTCTCGTCTATCTCTCCCTCTCTCTGTCTCTCTTTGGCAGCGTGCTCTCTCCCTACACCTCTCTATCCCTCCCCTTCCTCTCCTTTGCTCTCTCTCTCTCTTTGTCTCTTTAGTGTGCACTGTCATGGCAACGCACTCGCTCTCCTCTCCTCTTTCTCCCCCTCCCTCCCTCTCTCCCTCTCTCTCTTTCTCCCTTTCGTGCTACCACAGCAACACGCTCTCTCCCTACACCTCTCTCTCTCCCCCCTCCCCCTCCTTTGCTCTCTACTTCTCTGTCTCTCTCTCTCTCTCTCACGTGCGTGCTACGGTGGGAGCATGCTCGCTCTTAGTCTCTCTCTCTCCCTCTCACTCTCCTCTCCTCTTTCTCTCCCTCCCTCCCTCCCTCCCTCTCTCTCTCGCACGTGTTGCCGTGGCAGTGTGCTCTCTCCCTACTCCTATCTCTCTCTCCCCTCCCTCCCCTTTGCTCTCTACTTCTCTCTCTCTCTCCCTCTCTCTCTCTCTCTCTCTCTCTCTCTCTCTCTCTCTCTCTCTCTCTCTCTCTCTGTACTATGGCAATGCGCTCTTGCTACCTCTCGTGCCTCTCGCTCTCCTTTGCTTTCTCGTTGCCTCTCGCTTCTCTCTCTCTCTCTCTCTCTCTCTCTCTCTCTCTCTCTCTCTCTCTCTCTCTCCTCTTTCTCTTCGTCTCTCTCTCCTTCTCTCTCGCCTCTCTCTCTCCCTTCTCTCTCTCTCTTGTGTGCTGCCTCTCTTTCTCTCCCTCTCTCTCTCTCTCTCTCTCTCTCTCTCTCTCTCTCTCTCTCTCTCTCTCTCTCCCTGCCAGGTCTCATCTCCTCTTGCTTGCTTCTCTCTCTCTCTCTCTCTCTCTCTCTCCCCCTTCTCTCTCTTGTGCTACCGCGGCAGTGCCTTCCTACTCTCTCTCTGCTTTCCTACTCTCTCTCCTCTCTACGTCTCCCCTCCCTCACTCTCCCCTCCACCTTTCTCTCTCTCTCTCTTCTTTGTCTCTCTAAGTTCTCTCTAGAATAAAATTTCAAAGAAGAAATTAAAAAAAAAAAACCTGGAAGAAAGTTGAGATAATTGAAACGTATACGTTCCAGAAGAAAGCACAGTTTATACTTGATCAATGCTCTTTGATGGCTACTAATAATGCAATTGGCCTCAAATTATGTAGGAAGGGGCCATTGTAGATGAGGCTAATGAGAAATCCCATCGAGAGAAGTTCAGGATCATTGGATGACAGTAGAGTTGTAGGCAAAAGTGCTATGTAATTCTATCATCAGGTCATGAGCCCACAAAATTGATGAATGTATAAGGATCGGTTGGAATGTAATGCAGCCGAATATGTAGCGTGCCGAATATGTAGCTATCTTGGAGCACAGTATATTACAAAATCAAAACACACAGAATCACTGGGTACGTGTTCCTAGCCAAAAAGTAATTGCGTTGTGTATTTTGCATATAGTACACACCAACTTCTACTCCCAGTAGTAGTCGGGGACTCGACCCATTGTCATGATATACCTATAGCCTCTCACCAAAATTGGCAAGCCTCCCATGAACGGCATTGGCAATCTAGACTAGAAGTCTATCAAAGGACTCAGCAATGAAAGGGATATTAGTATCCAACCTCGTACATCATTAGCATGGAGCTATGTGATTACTATTGTCATGGCAGAGAGCATAAGGTAGGTTACAGTGAAGCTAAAATGCTTTTGAACAGCATTCTATAACCATAAGTGTGCTCATTGATCGCTTGGAAATGGCTCTGCGACTGTGCTTGGAGAAGCCAGCGTGAGCTAATTGTGAACTATTGCCCTATTGCCAACGTAAGTATGCTCTATTAACCTTGGGTGTCCACCAAGGCAAAGAAGAGGCTGCTTTCCATTAGAAGGTTTTGCTTCTATCGGAGGGTCACGGATCATGTGGATTTCATATTCCCTCTGTCAATGAGGTCCGCACATGTGCTCTTGGACAAGATTCATGAAAGCATCATAGAGTACCTACTCTGTATCCTATGCAAGTTTGACAGTCAATTTTCGAGCATGAAGGCAAAGCTGCAGATGTCATAGTGGGCAATATTTCTCTTCCACGGATTTCTTGAGTCATAGGGGCCCAATCTAATAACCTGGTCTCTAGAGTATGAGCAATCTCCATTACGTTTCAGCGCCAGGGCTTCACCATCTTGTAAGAATGTAGCTAGTCTCCTGGTGCTCATAGAAACAACACGACTAGCAAAGGGAAGGTTGAAGCAGGCATCTACGAGCAAAGGGAATGTAGTGAGCTGCTACAAGCAAAGGATATCCAACTAGTAAAATCCTTTCACGGTATACCAGGCTCTCTCTAAAGTTATAGTGTGCACTCTCTCAAGACTCAGAGGCTTGAAGTTTCCTGCCATTTTGGGTTTGAAATCGTATCGCCCTCACAGAGTCATCAAGTCAAGGATCGTGGGGGAGCATCTTTACAGTAGTCTCACTGAGGTAGGAGCCACAACTTGTATGTGAAGGCAAGGAGACTAAGCTCCAGCAGGCAAAGCATATGATCTAGTACAAGGAATAAAGATCGCAAACCTGATGGGATGTGCCTGCTTGTCCCTTGAGTCTCTGGAGCTTTGTGCCATTCTTGAATTTGTTTTGTTTCTCTTCCCTTGAGTCTCTGGAGCTGCATGCCAAATCTCGAACCCGAGTCTTCCTGATTGTTCCGAGTGTCCAATAGTAAAAATCTTGTTGCTCAACCAAATTAGCTAGGAGACCGATGAGAAGTAGGCTAGACACCAGTATGGAGAAGCTCATAGTATAGGGAAGGGGAGGCCAAGAGTTTGGGTGCTAGGAAGAAGAGGAGTCCTGAGCAACAGGCATGCATTCTAAGATAGAAGAAGGGGGAAAAGGCTATGGGCATGTGGCCACCTCTTTTCCCATTCCCAAGTACCAACCTTTTCACCCTCATCACACTATGTGCCATCCATTGGAATAAAATAATGCACTAGATTGTTAGACAATTGAATAAATAATGAACCATATGTTAGCCTTTTGAAATTATTAAGAGGATGGGTGAATCAAGTCACATTGTGGCTTGCACAAGCCAATACTATTTTCAAATGTATTCACCATATACATCCATGTTCCTACCACCACAAGGCCTCTCTTACAAAGCCCCCTTCTAAGTCCGAATTTTCCTAATGTGAAAAAGCATGCAATAAATATCACATGAACGGATGGAAAATTTTTGTGAACTTTTTTGGCGTCCTAAAAAGTGTGCAAATTGTTTCACACATTTGGATAGGTCTCAGCCATATCTATGGATTACATAAGACATTGAATTTATCTATATAAATTCTAGATACATTTATGTGTATATATCAATCTGTCCATATACACCATGATTGAAATATCAAGGATAGGATTCTTGGTCTCTTTGGAGTTGAAAGAATTTTTTTCACACATAACAAGAGTTGTTGGGTGTGTGTGCATGTATGTGTGTGGGAGGGGGTGGAGGGCAAGGGTTGTGTGAGGAATTATTTAAAAACATATCATGAATTCCCAAAAAGCTCATGACAAAAATATCACAAAAATATTTCCCTTGTTAGGAGGCAAGGATCACTTTTTTCAATTCACTATCTATTGTTTTGCTTCTTTTAGTACGTTTTAGAATGTAGAATCAAAATCATTGAAAGTAGCATGGGTATGGCTATAAATGTTAGTACATGAAAATGGAGAGGGCATGTATAAGGGAGGAATATAAGTATGCCTATAAAAAGTACAATGGCTCTCTTCGACTTGCTTTGAGAAAGGAGGGAATACATGCCCTTTGTTGATGTAAGATGTTCAAACTACATGTCACATTTATTTTTTAATGCTCAAATTGAACAACCAGAAGATATACTAACCTCTAATGCATGTGCGTTTTGAACAACCCCAAGATGGACATGAATACTTAGCAAAGGCCCAACAAGATGCTCCACTTTCCCCTCCCCTCCCCTCCTCCTAGCCATTCCCTCCCCTTGGCTGCTCTAGTTGCTCTCCTCCCCCTCTCCACGACCGTCCACTAACCTCCCCTCATTGCACCCTTGGGTAACCCCGTTCCCTCTCCTTGCTGCACCTCCCCTCATAGAAACCCTTGTTAACCCTGTCCCCTCTCCTCATTGCACCCCCTCCTCCCCCCCCCCCGCTCTCTCTCTCTCTCTCTCTCTCTCTCTCTCTCTCTCTCTTTCGGGGTGGGGTGGGGTGACATGGGAAGGGGGTGTGTGAGGGGGGAAGGGACCCCCACCCTCCAACCGCTTGCGTTCGGGACAGGTTGGGAGGAGGGGGGGGGCTATTGGGGGATAGAGGTAGGGGGTTTTAGTCACCGAGAATAGTGGGGGGTAGGGGTAGGGGGGTTAGCTAGGGGGGAGGGTAGCGAGAAGGGGGGTTAGTTGGGGTAGGGGTAGGGGCTTAGCCGAGGGGTAGAGGTAGAGGGAGGGGGCATTAGGGGGACATTGGGGGGGCTAGAGAAGGGTAGCATTAGGGGGGGTTCGCCGGGGTGTGTAGAGAGTGGGAGAGAAGTAAGGAGTCTCACTTTGGCTTTCTCACATACACAATGGGGGAATACACACAAAGGTGGAGGCTAAAAATAGTTTTCCTCTTCTTAGTTGTGAAAGCCAAAAGAACTCTCTAAGTACAAAAGAATAGGTGAACCCTATATGTGGGTCTCAAACCAAACTCAGCTAACTAAAGTGGCATACTAACTGAGCCACTAACTAGAGTACATCAAGATAGCTGTCATCCAGCTATTATTCATGGGCGGTGTACCAACCGCATCTACAGCTAGCCAGTCGGTGACATAAATGCACAACAGTCACCCTGGCATATCACAAGTGGAGTTCAATATCTCAACACTCCCACTTGAGCTCAATCCCATTCCTGCACACCAAGCAGGCCTCTGAACTTGCGCAGCTTCTCTGCACCCAATGCCTTCATGAATATGTTGGCTACCTGATCCTCTATGCTGACATAAACTAGATCAATAAAACCCACTAGAACCTTCTCCCACACATAGTGATAATGCACCTCAATGTGCTTTGTTCTAGCATGATAGACTAGGTTATTTGCCAAGCGTATACAGCTCATGTTGTCACAATAAATGACAACTGGCCCATTTATAGACTGATGCATATCATAAAGTAGCTTATGCAACTAAGCTGCCTCACATGCAGCCATTGCTGCACCCTTGTACTCAGCCTTTGTGCTTGACAAGGCAACTGTAGGCTCTTTCTTGCTGCTCCAAGTGACTGTAGCACTCCCAAAAGAGAACACATATCCACTGGTAGATCATCTATTAGAAATACTACTAGCCCAATCAGCATTTAGTGTATCCATGCAATTGTATCTGAACCCCAGTCTCGTAAAATAGTCCATACTGCAATGTGGACTTCACATACCTCAGTATGCGTCTAGCCGCATCCAAATGCGATTTCCTTGGAGCTTGCATAAACTGACTTACCAACCCAATAGCATAGCTCAAATCTAGCCTGGTAATAGTCATATAAATCAAACTTCCTACTATGCGTCTGTACATAGTAGAGTCTTCCAGAAGCTCACCTGCATCTGCGCTCAACTTCACATTCTACTCCAAAGGAACTGAAATAGGCTTACAGCCTGTCATCCCATATTTGGATAGCATGTCCAATCCATACTGCCTCTGCAAGAGCCATATCCCACTTGTGGATCTAATCACCTCAATGCCCAAGAAGTAATGTAGCTCTCCCAAATCCTTCATCTCAAACTTCTGCTTCAATAGCATTTTCACATGAAGGATATCTTCATCACTATCACTTGTGATGATCAAATCATCAACATAAATGACAAGAAAACTAATACCTTTCTCTGTTTTTCTCACATAAAGTGAGAAATATGCCTTGGAAATCTGAAAGCCAATAGTGACAAGATACTGTCCTATCTTGTCAGAACATGCTCTGGGTGCTTGCTTCAATCCATACAAGGCTTTCTTCAACCTGCAAACAAACTCAGGATGAATAGCATGAACATAACCTAGTGGCTGCTCCATATAGACCTCTTCTTGCAAATCACCATGCAAGAAAGCATTGTTTACATCCATTTGATGTAAAGACCATCCCTTTGATGCAGCCATAGCAATGACTGCTCTTACGGTTGCCATCCTTGCAACTGGACTGAATGTTTCTTTATAATCAATGCCATATGTTGGTGCATACCCCTTGACAACTACTCTTGCCTTGTATGTGTTCACTGAACCATCTGCATTGTGCTTCACCTTATAAACCCACTTGTAGCCAATTGCATTCTTGTCTTTAGGCAAAGGCACTAATTCCCATGTAGCATTTGCTTCCAAGGCATCCATTTATTCATCCATGGCTTTCTCCCATTCTTCTTTTCCTGGCATGGCTTGCTCAAAAGAAGTGGGTTCTGGTTCATGTATCACTTTGGCCATATAGGCATAGTGAATGGCTATAAATCCATCATATTTCAGCCTATCCATAGGATACCTAGCTCTGGTAGACCTGCACAAAATAGGCTCACTACTAGGTGCTCTCAAAACATCCCTTGTCTTCCTTACTCCAAGTGTAACAACAAAAGGAATACCCAACTCAAAATCAAGGCTCTCTGTTCTGAGCCACTGGATTCACCATCCACATAAGAGTGACCTGCATTCACATCAACCATGGGTTGATCTACTTTCTCTTTTCCCTTTCATGATACTTACATACCACTATCTACATTGCTTTGAGGAGATCCTCCTGCTGGCTGTCCATGGTAAAGTATGTGAACCACTACTAGAGAACACTATAGGTCCACTAATATTTTGTGATTACTGTTGTGAATTCTATGTAGCATTACCATTTTGCGCATCTACATCATCAATCACATTTATTGGTTTATACCAGCTGCTCATCTCATAAAAAACAACATCTTTGCTCACTGTAAACTTATGAGTAGAAGGGTTATAGCATCTATACCCTTTCTGCTGCAGAGAATAACCAATAAATCACTAAACTTTGGTTTTAAAGTTTAGCCAAAGAAATACCATTACTAGTGTATTCATAATTTGTGAACTTTTTTTAGTCCATTTTTGAATTTGGACTTTACACAAGTCCAACATTTTGAATATTGTGTTTGTATAGAAAGAATATTTCAATAGTGTGTCTTCAACATTGTGTTGCCATTGGATATTTGAATGCTAACAAAAGTTCCCTCTCTCTCTCTCTCTCTCTCTCTCTCTCTCTCTCTCTCTCTCTCTCCTTTTGGAAGGCCTAAAGGAGAGAGAGAGAGAGAGAGAGAGAGAGAGAGAGAGAGAGAGAGCTAGGGGGGGGGAGATCGGCTACATTTAGGCCTTTTGGAAGGCCTAAAGGAGAGAGAGAGAGAGAGAGAGCTAGGGGGGGGGGAGATCGGCTACATTTACAAATCTCAACATTTTTATGCTTTTAACCTAATTCTTTAATGGAATTCTAGTGAAGTTCTAGTAGTCCCCTTACTTCAAAAAAATATTTTTATATCAAATGCTAATTGGCTACATTTCCAAATCTCAACATTTTTATGCTTTTTAACCTAATTTGTTAATGAAATGCTAGTGAAGCTCTAGCAGTTCCCTTACTTTGGAAAAATATTATTATACCAAATGCATCTCTCTCTCTCTCTCTCTCTCTCTCTCTCTCTCTCTCTCTCTCTCTCTCTCTCTCTCTCTCTCATGCACATGCGCGCACACACACGTGCACGTGCACGCACATACACACAATGGGGAGGGGTATGCAATGCTATGGAGAATGTTTTTCAAATATGCTAAGGCTTAAGAGAGATCCAATTTGAAAATTCCCTTAAAAGCATTGAGAATTACAAATAAAACTTAAAATGTTATTCCGAGGATCCCAATTTCTTTGACTTAAGACCTGACTAAGGTGGGCTAACTCGTCGTAGATGGCTTAGGCTACTTGCAATATTATAAAGAAAGGTGGAATTTGAGTCAAATTTTCCTTATTTTAGTGAGTGCAAAAGACACTCAAGGGCAAGCACTAGTGCTCACAAGGTATCTGTTGTTGTATGGGTGTAAGCACAAGGTATTTGTTGTATGGGTGTAAGCACAAACAAATATATTGGGAATGGGGGCGATCGAAGATGTAAGGTCAATGGAGATGCGAGGAGGAGGAGATAAACATATTCATATTCAAGTATGTCACCATAACGTGTTAAGTTGTCAATGGAAGTGCGAGACAAAGAGAATGATATTAAAGTATGTGTGTAGTTTTTAAATATTATGGACGACTCTCTATATGGTCTATGGGAGGAAGGAAGACGAAGCGAAAGCAAGCTTTCAATAACACAGCCCACCACCATGGAAAAGGCTACTACAGGCACAAACACCTTCTTCTTGGCCTTCTTAGCTCTCTCGCTAGCTCTCATATTGTCATCCACCACCATACCTGGAGCCTGTGAAAACCACCCCCATGGGCAATGGGGCTCTACTCGCCGTGATTCCTTCAGAGTTTACTGGCAGGACGATGTCAACTTCACCGATTTCCTTATCGTCCCTGGCATCCCTAGTCTTGGCTCTAGCACCATCACCCCTGTCTCTGGTCAATTTGGCGCC
The DNA here is from genome assembly GCF_047967505.1 of Dipteris shenzhenensis. Lineage (NCBI taxonomy): Eukaryota > Viridiplantae > Streptophyta > Polypodiopsida > Gleicheniales > Dipteridaceae > Dipteris > Dipteris shenzhenensis. The sequence continues at coordinate 8,901,769 of NC_141628.1, read as the reverse complement.
ACGCTTTGCTTCAATGATCCTCTCACAGATGACCCTCAGCCCACCTCGAAGCAGGTCGGTTCTGCCGTCGGCCTCTTTACCATCGTTGGCTTCGATGGCTACGCAGTTTTCTATTCATTTACCTTCAACTTGAATACCACACGCTACAACGGCACACTGAGCCAAGACCACAATGTCTTTAATTAATTTCATGAAATAATTAATTTCAAGTGTCAAGACCAGGTCCACCGAAGGCACCACTTGGCTTGGCTCATGATAAGTTCACTCAACGATTCAGGTAGATGAGTGGCCCTGTGATGTTGACCAATAGGAAGAGCATTTGCACAAAAAATCCCTCCTCCTCCCTCGATCTCTTCCCCCCTCCCCAATGCGCTCTCTCTCTCTCCCTTAAGAAATAGAATAGAAAAAATATAGATGGTCACCAAATCATTTGAGGTATTCTCGAGCCTTCGAAAAGGGATCTCCTTCAAGCCTGCACTTGACAAACATATATGTCCTTGATGGGATTGCCAAATGTCTATATTTCAAAACTTGGTCTTGTAGAGGTTTTGTCACTTTTATTGATGATTTTTCTGGATTCAAAGCCACTTTACTTGCTTGCCATCTTTAGCACTTATGTTGTTAACTTGCAAGCAATCGACAAAAGCTTTATGATTTGCTATGACACGTTCCTAGCACATCTGGGAAATCGCAAAGACATGGCGTGCATCCTCCATGCTCCCACACTTTCCATACTTGTGTAGCGAAATGTTTCCAACAAATACATTTGACTCACATCCATGATTCACTATATGGGAGTGGTTAGCTATTCCTTTCTCTAGGCATCTTGTTTTCATATAGCTTCTAGCCCCATCTGGCTTTTATTTGAAAGTAAGGATCCATCCCTTGTGGCCATTTGGGTAGAAACTAGGGAGCAAGCCTAGGCCCCCGGACATTTTATGGCTACAGCCTCATTCTGACACTTGTTGAAGTATTTCTGGAGTGGCATATTAAGAGGGTCCTCTCTCTCTCTCTCTCTCTCTCTCTCTCTCTCATTTTTATTTGAAAGTAAGAATATGTCCCTTGTGACTATTTGGGTAGAAACTAGGGAGCAAGACTAGGCTCCCTGACATTTTATGGCTACTACCTCATTCTTACACTTCTTGAACTATTTGTGGAGTGGCATATTAAGAGGGTCCTCATTCACTATTTTTCTTTGACCAATGTTGTGATTTGCTTTAATAAATTAATCTTTTTAGTATTTCTCTTCTTTTGTTGAACACCAAAACACTGTGTACCAACAATAGTTCCTTGTGACCTACTAGTTGGCTACCTTTGTCCTTCATGCATGTCATACTATATCTTTGGACATAGCCGATCAAATCTTTCTTGCACCCCTCCTTTAGAATCGCAGTTCTTTCCTCAATCTCAATACTTAAGTCTATCTAGTGTATGACTATCCTCGTTATATGTGGCTCTCCATAGTTTACGTGCATATTTTTACTATATGACTTTTAACCTTTTTTTAACTTTCTATTGATGAATCTTTGTATAGGAGGTCAATAAAATACATATTTTTTAAACTTAGATAACCCATTAGCCGGCTTTCTATATGCATTACTACTATAAACTAATTGAGTGGAAATTGATTGTCCTCTTTAGTAAAAGATAGGCAGTCATGGTACTCGTCTATCCACTACTATGAGTTGATTGAGTGAAATTTGGTAGTTCTCTTAACAAAACATGAGTATGCATGATATTGATGTTGGTAGGGCTCTCCTAAGGCTTGGACATACTATCTCCATCTAATGAACAAATAAGATATAGCTTTATCTCGTCCTATGAAGGTCATGTTAGCCTTATGTGTAGTTTATTAGATGTAGTAGCTAACCTGGATTCGAAATCCTCTAGAACAAAGGACACTTACTTTTAATATATCCAAGTCTAGAATGTAATCAACTTAATAGGGATACAAATTGAATTAATGTTTTCTCAATGTGCCTAAGTGATACGTAGCCTTGGATAGCTCATGGATATCAAGCAAGAAGAGATGGTATACACTCCAAGATAACTTTTGCTCAAGGTGCTATATCAAGTTCAAGAGAAAGCTATTTCTGAAATAGGGTGGCAAACAAACCAATCTCTGAATCCCTCATAGAGCTTCTTGTTGAGATGGAGGATGCTAAGATGTTCTACTAGTGCATCCTTCTATTCCTTGAGGTGCCACGTGTGGGCCCATGTTAACTATATTGGCATCAGTGCCATGCTAAGCATCCCTTTAGCTAAGAGATGACATAACTAGATTGGCAACAGTGCCATGCAAGAGGTGACAACTAGAATGGCAGTAGTACCATTCTAAACATGACTTTATCTACTTCAACCTTTAGGCTATGGGGAGCCATCCACAAACTCTCATGGTCAAGAATGGCAAAGGTTCCATTCTCTCTGAGAATGGCAGTGGTGCCAATCTCTTTTGTGATAGCCATCACAAATAGGATCACATCAGTGCCCACTAAAGGTAGATTTCAGAGAAATCTCCATGTTAACTATATTGGCATCAATGTCTTGCTAAACATCCCTTTAGCTAAGAGGTGACATAAGTAGATTGCAAGCAATGCCATTCTAAGCATCCCTCTAGCTACTTCAACCTTTAACCTATGGGGGAACCATCCACAAACTCTCATGGATTAAGAATGGCACAGGTGCCATTCTTTATAAAAATAGTATCAGTGCTAATCACTTTTATGACAGCCATCACAAAGAGGATCACATCACTCCCCACTAAAGGTTAGATTTTAGAGAAATCTCCATGTTAACTATTGGCATCAGTGCAAATCTCATTTGTGCTTTGAAATATCAATGTTAACTAGATTAGCAGTAGCGTCATGCCAAGAGACAAACATCCTTTTAGCTGCTTCAACATTAAGGCTATGAGGGAGCCATCCACAAACTAAACTCATTGATTGTGCCATTCTCAATGAGAATGGCTCTGGTGCCAATCTCTTTTGTGACAATCATCATAAAGAGGACACATCAGTGCCATTCTAACCATCTCTTTAGCTACTTCAACCTTTAGGCTATGGGAGAGCCATCCAAAAAAAGTTAACTAGATTGGTAGCAATGCCATTTCAAACCTCCCTTTAGCTACTTCAACCTTCAAGTTATGAGGGAGCCATCCACAAACTCTCATGGATTAAGAATGGCACTGGTGCCAATCTCTTTTTTGTCAGTCGTCACAAATAGAATGGCATAGGTGCCATTCTCTATCAGAATAGCATCTCTTCTGTGATAGCCATCACAAAGAGAAATATCCATGTTAACTAGATTGGCAGCAGTGCCATGCCAAACATCCCTTTAGCTACTTCAACCTTCAGGCTATGAGGGATCCATCCACAAACTCTCATGTATTAAGAATGGCACTAGTGCTAATCTCATTTGTGCTTTGAACATAGCTAGATTGGTAGCAGTGCCATTCTACATATCCCTTTAGCTGCTTCAACCTTGAGGTTATGAGGAAGCCATCTACAAACTCTCATGGATTAATAATGGCACAAGTGCCATTCCCTATTAGAATGGCACTGGTGCCAATCTCTTTTGTGATAGTCATCACAAAGAGAAATCTCCAAGTTAACTAGATTTCCCTTTAGCTAAGAGGTGGCATAACTAGATTGGCAATAGTGCCATTCTAAACATCCCTTTAGCTACTTCAACCTTTAGGCTATGGGGGAGCCATCCACAAACTCTCATGGATTAAGAATGGCAAAGGTGCCATTCTCTATGAGAATGGCACTGGTGCGAATCTCTTTTTTGACAGTCATCACAAAGAGGATCATAGCAGCAATGCCCACTGAAGATTAGATTTTAGAGAAATCTTCGTGTTAACTATATTGGCACCACTACCATGCTAATCATCCCTTTAGCTAAGAGATGACATAACTAGATTGGCAGTAGTGCCATGCCAAGAGGTGATAACTAGAATGGCAGTCCTGCCATGCTAAACATGCCTTTGGCTACTTCAACCTTTAGTCTCTAGAGGAGCCATCCACAAACTCTCATGAATTAAGATGGCAAACGTGCCATTTGCTATATGGCACTGGTGCCAATCTCTTTGTGACAACCATCACATAGAGGATCACATCAGTACCCACTAAAGGTTAGATTTTAGAGAAATCTCCATGTTGACTATATTGGCATCAATGCCTTACTAAACATCCCTTTAGCTAAGAGGTGACATAACTAGATTGGAAGTAGTGCCATTTGAAGCATTTCTCTAGCTACTTCAACCTTTAGCCTATGGGGGAACCATCCACAAACTCTCATGGATTAAGAATGGCACAGGTGCCATTCTCTATGAGAATAGCATCTATGCTAATCTCTTTTGTGATAGCCATCCACAAACTCTCATGGATTAAGAATGCCACGGGTGCCAATCTCTTTTGTGACAGTCATCACAAATAGAATGGCACAGGTGCCATTCTCTATCAGAATGGCACTGGTGCCAATCTCTTTTGTGATAGTCATCACAAAGAGAAAATATCCATGTTAACTAGATTGGCAGCAATGCCATGCCAAACATCCCTTTAGCTACTTCAAACTTCAGGCTATGAGGGTGCCATCCACAAACTCTCATGGATTAACAATGGCACTGCTGCCAATCTTATTTGTGCTTTGAACATAACTAGATTGGGAGTAGTGCCTTTCTAAACATCCCTTTAGCTACATCAACCTTCAGGCTATGAGGGAGCCACCCACAAACTCTCATGTGGATGACTGAATGGCACAGGTGCCAATCTCTTTTATCACAATCACAAAGAGGGTCACATTAATACCCATTGAAGGTTAGACTTTATAGAAATCTAAGAAATATAGAGAGAGGGTGGGAGACAAAGGTAGAGCGAGTCATATAGAGAAGCGGGTCTAGCTGCAGAGGGACAAAGAGAGAGATGGGGGAGGATCTAGCTGCTCAGCAAGATAGAGAGATGGGGGAGGACAGACAGAGATGGGGAGTCTAGCTTCAAAGGGAGACAGAGAGAGAGAAATTGGGGAAAGGTAGAGATAGAGAAAGTGAGAGAGGGGAGGATCTAGCTGCTACAACTGCATAGATAGAGAGAGAGAGAGGGAAGGAGGGGGTGGCAGGGTGGAGAGAGAGAGAGAGAGAGAGAGAGAGAGAGAGAGAGAAGGAGGGCGGTGGCAGGGTGAAGGGGAGGGATCAAGAGAGAGAGAGAGAGTCCATGTAAAAGAATGTTGAGATATCGAGCGGGAGGGATCAAGAGAGAGAGAGAGAGTCCATGTAAAAGAATGTTGAGATATCGAGCTCCACTCGTGATATGCCAGGGTGACCATTGTGCATTTATATCACCGACTTGTTAGCTACAGATGCAGTTGGTACACCACCCATAAATATTAGCCGGATGATAGCTATCTTTATGTACTCTAGTTAGTGGCTCAGTTAGTATGCCACCTAGGTTCGTTGAGTTTGGTTTGAGACCCACATATAGGGTTCACCTATTCCTTTTGTACTTAGAGAGAGTTCTTTAGGTTTTCATAACTAAGAAGAGAAATTTTGTTTTCAACCTCCACCTTTGTGTGTATTCCCCCATTGTGTATGTGAGAAAGCCAGAAGTGAGACTCCTTACTTCTCTCCCACTCTCTTTACATGGTATCAGAGCTCGATTCGTGGTAAGGAGCTCAAGAAAGCAAACCAAGTTCGTGGTGTCTTGGTAAGAGGATTAGTGTTGCTTTCCTTTTTCGAGTTTGGGACCAAATCTCTGCAGGTAGCACAGCCAAAAAGTGTAAGAGTGCACTTCTCAACTTTGAGGCCATTTCGGGGCCTGTTTTGGTGGCAGAAGTTTTCTGCAAGCACTCAAAAAAGTGCCATGTTTTTGCTGTGCGACCACTGTTTTGCAGGTCAGTGAAAAGTTGCCGCAGAAATTGCATCATATGCCTGTGCTAGAGATATTGGGAGTGAGAGAATCATTCTTATTACCTGTTGATGCAAAATCGTCAATAGGAAGTGACTGTGTGGTCAAATACCACTTTCGATAGTTTCGCAAATTTGCCCTTATGAGATGGAAGTTGTGTTTTTTGTAGTGATAGAATATTTTTGCAGTGTTCCGTAATGGCGTCTGATGCTCTTTCATAGATAGTCACTGAAAAGCTTGACAAGAACAACTTCCAAGCATGGAAGTTTAGAATGATAAATTTCCTTAAGGGAAAAGGCTATTGGGAGTTCATTATTAGAGCTGAACAAGAACCAATTATTCCTAATTTTCCCAATCAACAGGAGCTGCAGGCATTTAAAGGATGGCATGAGAGAGCCAGAAAAGTTATGTACTGGCTGTCTATCTGTATTTCAGATTCTATGATTTTGCATATTTAGGATGCAAGCACGCCGAAGGAGGCATGGGATACTTTAACAAAAATGTATAGCACAAATATGCAAGCCAGGAAAATGCAGCTCAAGCAGGAGTTGCATAATGTGCAAAGAGAAAATATGAGCATCAATGACTACCACATGAAGGTGAAGAAGATTGCAGATGCACTTGCTTCCATTGGGTCGCCAGTGGAAGATGATGATTTGGTTTCTGTGACCGTGAATGGTCTAGGAAAGGATTATGCACAATTCTGGACATCTATTGTCGTCCGTGAAAAATTTCTCGACTTTGAGGAGTTGATTGCTCTTCTAATTTTTAAAGAGCAGAGAAATGGTGGTGCATCTTCTTCAGGAGGAACTTCAAAAGAAATTATCTTCTACTCAAATGTTGGAAGGGGTAGAGGCAGAGGTAGAGCAGGCGATCTGAAGGCTATGGCAAAAATCAGAATATGTAGCAAATTCAAGAAAACCAGTCCTATGGAGGAGGACATGGTAACATTAGAGGCAGGGGGAGCTAAAGAGGTTGTGGTGGATGGCGGAGAGGCCAAAATGCAAACAACAATGTTGAATGCTACTACTGTGGTAAAATGAGTCATATGGTTAAAGACTACTATAAAAAGCAAAATGACATCATGTGCATCCTCTAGTAGACAGGGTGATGATAGAAATGAGCATTTGTTTATGGTGTAGCACATGACTGATTCTGTGACAAGTACAGAAGAAAGCAATGATGTGTGGTATGTTGACTCAGGTGCGTCAAACCACATGACAGGTCATGCAGAATGGATGCAGGATGCAAGGAAAATGAAAGACCAGGATTTGTGGAGACTGGTGATGATACTGCACATCCTATTGCTGAGTTAACAAATGCTTGATACTTTGCTGATCAGTTTTGATAAGAAACTCAGATCCCATCAAATAATGTTTCCACATTCATAAGGCATGGACAACAACGGTTAATTCTTTATCATATGTGCTATAATTGCATTCTGCTGGTTTTAATTTTCAGCTCTCATATGCTATTGGATGTCCATCTCGCATAAGTACGGCTCCAATTCCATATCCACTAGCATCAGTTACAACTACAAAGAATGGTCTAGAGAAATCGGGTAATTGCAACATAGGAGCTTGAGTGAGAGCTTCTTTCAAAGTTGTAAAAGATTTATCTCGACGCTCAGCCCATAAGAAATGCTTAGCTTTTCTAAGAAGGTCTGTCAATGGATGTGCAATGTATGTGAAATTCTTGACAAACTTTCTATAAAAGCTACACAATCCCAAGAATGATCTCAATTCATGTATATCTCGGGGTTTAGGCCATGTGACTATGCACTCAATTTTCTTTGGATCTACTTGAATCCCATCGACGGATACAATGTGACTTAAATACTCTATCTGATCTTGAAAGAAACTGCTCTTTTTAGGATTTATGTACAGTTGATTTTCTTTCAAGAGTGAAAAGACTAGCTTCAGATGTTCTTTATGCTCCTCAACATATTTGCTAAACACCAGAATATCATCGAAAAATACTACCACACAATCTTGCTCGAGGGGGTCACTCATCATATGTAACCCTATCACGTGCGTTCAATAGAAGGTTATTTTTAATTACTAAAATTTATAAAATTAATCTACATAAGGGAATTTTTAAAGTAATTTTGGAAAAAAATTACATATTTGTATAGAAAAAGGGTACTTTTAATTAAGAAATTTGTTATAGATAAGGGATTTTACAAATAGGCCTTGAACGCACGTGATATAGAGGGTTTATACATAGTGACCCCCTTGAGCAATCTTGGCGTTTAAGAAAGATTCGGTTCATCATTCTACTAAAGTCCTAGCTTGTTGCATTTGAAACACCTTATTTCTTTCTTTAGAAAAGTCCCACTTTTCCGCTTCAAAGAAGAATCTGTCTTCTGTGGAACAAAATCATTTTTAGATTTACAGAAGGGCTTTTGATCAAATCTCTTTTTCTTATGGAAGGGTACATGCCGTTCCAGATCTTTTCCTTCTTTTGGAATCCCATTCTTCCTTTCATAATTCATTGTAAATTCCTTTCATAATTCATTGTAAGAGAAATTGCAGAGCTCAGTGAGTGAGGATGAAACATGTTAATCTCAGCTCTCAACTTAGACTTTAGACTTGCCACATACTTCCTTCGTTGATCACGCTCATTAATTTTCTCTAAAGACTGTAATTGGATCAACGCTTCAAAGAAGAATCTGTCTTCTGTGGAACAAAATCATTTTTTAGATTTACAGAAGGGCTTTTGATCAAATCTCTTTTTCTTATGGAAGGGTACATGCCGTTCCAAATCTTTTCCTTCTTTTGGAATCCCATTCTTCCTTTCATAATTCATTGTAAATTCCTTTCATAATTCATTGTAAGAGAAATTGCAGAGCTCAGTGAGTGAGGATGAAACATGTTAATCTCAGCTCTCAACTTAGACTTTAGACTTGCCACATACTTCCTTCGTTGATCACGCTCATTAATTTTCTCTAAAGACTGTAATTGGATCAACGCTTCAAAGAAGAATCTGTCTTCTGTGGAACAAAATCATTTTTTAGATTTACAGAAGGGCTTTTGATCAAATCTCTTTTTCTTATGGAAGGGTACATGCCGTTCCAAATCTTTTCCTTCTTTTGGAATCCCATTCTTCCTTTCATAATTCATTGTAAATTCCTTTCATAATTCATTGTAAGAGAAATTGCAGAGCTCAGTGAGTGAGGATGAAACATGTTAATCTCAGCTCTCAACTTAGACTTTAGACTTGCCACATACTTCCTTCGTTGATCACGCTCATTAATTTTCTCTAAAGACTGTAATTGGATCAACGTTTGCCAAAATCTATCAGTATATGTGGAGATCGTTTCCTTATCGAATTGCCTGAAAGTGTCCCATTGTTGTCTAGCTTTTTCTTTGAAATGTGAGGGAAGGAAATCTCGCTTGATGAGCTTTTGAAAAGACTTCCAAGATTTTGGTCGCCTTTTATTGTGCTTAGTGATGTTCCACCAAAGTGCAGCACTCTCTACTAAATGATTTGCAGCACATTTAATCTTATCTTTTTCAGAGAATTTCTCCCTCGAAAAATAATCATCTAGCTGACTAATCTAAGACAATACAGTGCGTGCTTCTTTCTTTCCATCAAAATTTTGAAATGAGAAAGCTTCTCTAATTATGTTACTCTTCTTCCTCAAATTTTGTGCTCTCAGTGTGGCTTTAACTGTCTTGATAATAGTATCATCATCAGAATCATCGTTGGATGACTCATCATCAGATGAATATCTCTTCCTTTTCTTACCATTGATTTTCTTTTCCAATCTCTCCTATGCTCACGCTCATCGGCCAACTGTGCCTGAAGTGCATCTAACTGCTCTTGGAGCGTGGGTGGTAGTGGTTGATGCGCCATTAAAATTCAAAAAGTACAAATAAAGCGGAGCGGAGAAAAATAAAGATACTAAGTGTATGAGAAGCAAAAGAAATCACTTATCTCGCTCTTTGATTGGAGGTGGAAAAGACTAGAGTGGGAGATATGTGACCCATTTATGCTCTCGACTGATCTCCAATTAATTGCTCAGTGATTCGTGGTTCCAAGAAGTCTTCTTGATTCAAACGTCTTCACATTTTTCTTTTGTCTCTCTTCTTCTTCTTTTTTTTAAAGGGCCTTTTGAACCTTAGGGACCCTTTGTTTGAAGTCAAAGGATTTCCTTTGACTTAATGAATGATACTCTTGAGACTCCAGACTGATTACGTGCCACAATACCAGAGAGTTCTGCTATCTGTGTTGATAGAGACCCGCGGGTCAGAAACTGCTGGTGCCTTGGAATTTGGTCTACAAGAGGGCACGTTGGCCAAGAGACTGTAGGCGGGCAGAAGCTAATCGGATGTGCAGAACGACAGAGGTAAAATAGGCTGGAATAGGCGGCTACGTAGGTTGGTAGAGACAAAGGAGGTGGTCACTATGTGATGAAACTGCAAGACTGCACTATACACAAAGTCAAAAACTAGACTATCGATTGGCGGTAACTGTAGATGGGCGTGCGTAGACCAAGAAACTCTCGAGTCCAGAGACAGCTTCGATCGTGGCTAATCGAGGTGCTGCACAGTGCGCAATCTAAAAAAATGGAAGAGCCGTAGGCCCTAGAGGGCTCTAGGCTCCTTTTAATTATTGCGAGCTGCAGGTAGGCACACGGAGGTGCTAATGGCACCGTGCTGCTCACTACAGTGCTCAGTTGCGTCCCAAGTCCTCTGGTCCTTTGGCCCTGGAGTCTGCGCACACGTGATGGTGACCCCTTGCGCAATTCGCAATGGCAGCTCCTCTATCACTGAAGTGCTATAGGCCCGTTCCCTTTTGCAACAAGATGACCATGGTAAAAGCTTCGTAATAATTTTATTTTTTTCCCCTTTCTTTCTTTCCGTGGGCTCGATGCGCACATTCTTGAATGCAAGATTTCTCTCCCCCACGAACTCTATTTTTGCATATGTGTCCTGTAGTCCTCTTCAAGACTTCTCCCCTTTGAATTTCCACACGAGGGAGCTTCTCTTTAATTCCTTCACAAGAGCGTGACCAAGGCTCTGATACCACTCAAGCCAGAAGGTAATTCTTTTCACACAAATTCACCACATAATCAATTGGAGAAGAAGAAACACAAACACAATCACACCATGAAAACAACAGCTGAATGGGTACAATCTCCCCCCCCTAGATGAGTGGCTCACGCTTCCTCATCTTGAGTATTTATGATTTTTCATAAAAGCACCAAGGAGCCAAAATTATCCCTCTCATCCAAAAATGAGGGATTTGCTTTACATAGCCATCTTAGGGCCCAAAAATGAATTATGTCCACTAAAATATATTGCTCAAACTTGCAATAATAAAACAAATACAAAATTGGCCCATGGCCATAAATAATGTGCTGTGCGACACCTCAATCGATACCCTCGCACTAACTCTAATCCTCGCTATGAGTTCCATCACCTGTACTCAAGCTGCCAATTACATTAGTTATTAGCAATCGATTGAATGAATCACCGAATCAACCGATCCCAACATAACCGCACTCAAAGCACAATAATTAAGCACAACACCAATAACACTAATGACATCAGTATTAACATGGAATTACCCACAATACCGATCATCTAGCATGGCAAAACACAAGCTAGTCAGGTGTCCCCAACTAACCATACAAAGTATCCACTAGGACCCCCGCCGCGTCCGGTGTGCTCCTATGGAGGACTTTGCCATAGTCACACTCGACTAAAAATAATAATGGCTAAAGCAAGATATAGCATAAATATAATTTTCGTAACAGTTACAGCCATAGAGGGCTACAAGAAGGCTATATGGCTTGATCGGCTAGTGGGAGATTTGGGGATTCATATAGGTGTACCGACATTGCATAGTGATTCCATGAGTGCTATTCAACTAGCACGAAAACTGGACTTTCATGCAAAGACCAAACACATTGAGGTCAGGTACCATTTCATCAAGGAGGTACTTGAGTACAAGTGCTTTGGGAAACATCCTTGGGAAGAGTACCCAAATACTCCTAACCATTATCTATCACCTTAGGTAGATCATGTAAAACAATAGATATAGCTTGTCGGCGGTTAGGTCCAGTAGATGTGGTATAAAGATTCTCTACAAGAGATTGCTTCTTGAGATAATGATGAAGGCACAATTCACATAGACTTGGATTTTTTCTACTTGCTTTGTAAGGGATTCTCTTCTACTCCTAGATAGATTGAGCTCCATGGCCAAGCCTAGGGGTTTAGCTTGCACTTGGAGCCTCGAAGATGATTATTTTTCTTTACTACTATGAACCATTGTAGTCCCTTTCTAAGTCAACCTATATCCCTTTTTGATTAATCAGGACATGACCTAAATACTGAATATTTATCTTGAAGAATTCACTCTTCTTATTATTCAAGAAAATTTCTTCTCCTTTGATAGCTCCACCACTTGGGAAATATGTTTCTTGTGCTCCTCTTCATTTTGGCTATAAACCAACCTAACATCCAAGAATACAACAACAAACGTAGGTTCAAATGACTTTTCCCATCAATCGACAAAAAGGTATAGTTGAATTAGTAAGTCAAAATAAAAGTACCCAAAACTCATAATGGTCATTCTATGTCCTAAATGCAACCTTATGGATGTGTTCTTAGCTTGATGATAACTTCACTTCAAGTCTAGCTTACTGAAAACATTGGATCCCTTTAACGAACTAATAAATAACCTACTCAATTCATCGGATACCTTTTCCACCACTCTTGTTGAGAGCCACACATCCTAAAAGTCCCATTTTTCTTCTTCACTACAAGAACCAAGGCTTCAAAGGATGAATTGCTTGGTGGAATCAATACTCCAACAACTCATCAATTTTCTTCTCCTCTTCTTCTAATTTCATCTTAGTCAATCTATAGGGTGCTCTGCAATGAGATGAAGATCTTTATGATAAGATCAAAGGTCTGATCCTCTAGCCTATAACTCATGTCAATCACCCATAGTAAATTTTTTATCAAACTTTCTTAGAATCTTTGAATTTTGACTCCTATGTGCTATCCTTCATCTTCACATCACTTACATAAATCAAACTACAACTTACTTCTTTACACATCTCTTGGCATGGGATGTGAATTGAATTGGTCGTGCATCTTTTTCTCCTTACAAGGTAATGGTGGATCCTCAATGTATAAAAGAACATGTATGATTTAATACATGCAGAAGAGTTTTAAGTCATCTGTCCAAGGTTTACCTATAATCATGTCAACCTCTTGACACTAGAGAGTCACATCGATCCTCATACTATCTTTAACCCATATCTTTTCTTGCCCCAAAGAATATAAATTTGTATTAATTTAGTGAATAAAAGATTTATAGAAAGAAAGAAAGGGTGTTGCATTGTCAATGCTTAGAAGCAGTTTCTTTGAGTGATTTCACTTCCATCAAGAGAAGATTTTTGTTCATTGTGATGAAAGGTTTCCATTCATTTGAAAGAAATTTTCATCCATTTCTCTTGAGTTATTTGCGAGATTGAGTTCATTCTCCTTGTGAAAGAATTGGTCCAAAATCCATTGTGTTTGAGAAAGAGAGATTATCTTTGTTTAGTCTTCCCTATTGTGAGACTTTATGAACTTCTAAGAGTCTCAAAAGAGACATTTCTATTCTTGCGAGAGCTTAGGGAAAGAGAGTTGTGTGAGACATCTCCCTTTGTAAGAGAAAAGGATAGAGACTTTGTCCAAGAGATCCTACATCTTTAATGGCCCAAATGCCTTCATTACGAGCTCCTAAGATCCTATTGGCTCCATCAACCCAGCCTCCATGCCTACAAAGCATCTGTGGGTGACCTAAAGCGAAGCAGCAAGCAAGGCAATAATAGTTGCATAGGCAATGACTACTACACTCGACAAAGCAATAGCTCACAAGCACTAGGCGACTCCTCCAAGCTCAACGACTTGAAAACCAAGGCTTCTACAACCTAAATAATGAGTCCCTACCAAAACAAATCCTTCAACAAAGCAAGCGCTTGTATGCAAGCAACTCCAACAGGCTTAGACGACCTTCACAACGATAGCTGAAGGGCAAGTGTTTGGCATGTTGTTGCCATCCCTAATTTCCTTATTCCATCTAGGATTTAGCATATTTGCATGTTTCCTTATCTATGACCTAGGTTCAAAGTACCTTCAAGGCACTTGGTTTCCCAAATATAAGTGAGTTGTTGACTTGCTACACACAAAAGATAACTCGTTGGTGACTTTCATAGCAGTAGTTGAGGGGTAGTTGTTGAAGGGATGTCATTGATGTCTCCTCGCATACAATGTCTCCATGTAATCCTAATTTAAAACCTATTTCCCTCATTCATTTAGCTATGTTAGAGAACCTAATCATTGCCAATAAACATAAAAATTTGTCGAGAAATGTCAAACCCATTTGTTGAGATTTTCTCTTAGCACGTGCCCTTGCCATTACTGAATGAAACTAGCTTGAAAAATCTTTTTACCTATAATATCTTTAGAGAAGTGTCCTCCTACTGGTCCTCCATTGGCTTTAGCTAGGACAGCCTTATGCTCATGACCTTGCACACATCTTCTGATCACCTGGTCAATTCCTCTTCTATACAAAAAATCAAAAATTACCAGGAAAGGTTTGCTCTATAAAACAAGTTTCTTCTCTAATCCCTAGTTAATGTTTTAGGGATCAAACCATCAGTAAGAAAGAATAGCATTTTATCATACCAATTTGGTGGTTCTTCAATTCTTACCATGAGAATTCCTACATCAGGAAGTTCATCTGGTATACCTATTGGATCTTTCCTTGATAGTAGCCTGCTCAAGTAATTAGCAATGGCATGTTGCTTTCTAGGCCTATGCACAATGCTATAGTCAAACTCCCAACAAGAGCCTATCCATCTGGCCAATCTTCCTGTTAATTGTAGTTTATTCACTAAGTAAATGAGAGTTTGATGATCTACATGAAAATTCACTTTGTTGCCCAATAAATAATGTCGAAATTTGTGCAATGCATAGAGCATTCCAAGTGCTTCCCTTCCTATGAATGCATAGTTCTTTTTATGCTTTGTTAAGATTCTAATGTGCAAAGTAAATTGGTCTAAACCACTTTGGTGTTTTTTGCTGCATAAGCACTGCACCTATTGCTGCATCAGTAGCATCAACAAAGACCTCAAATAGAAGATTCCAGTCAGGGGGTTGTAGTATAGGTCCTATCATCAACATTTTCTTTAAGATATTAAAAGATATTGTTGTGCATGACCCCAGATGTATGGCTCAGTTTCCCTTGTGAGTTTTGGGAGAGGAGGATAGCATATATCAGCAAGGTATCTAAGAAAAAATGCACATTTGGCTGGGTTTAAGCTGAGACCAACCATTCTACAATTTGCGAAACATAAACTCAAGTGTTGTAGATGCTCCACTCTTTTCCCAAATACTGAAAAATCATCAAGGAAGACTTTCATAAAAAGATGTAAGATACTCGGCAAATACCTCTTGGATGTACTTTTGGAAGGTTGGTGGAGCATTCTTAAGACCAAAGGTCATGACATTAGAAGCAAATACTCCCCATTCAATGACAAATGTTGTTTTGTCCTTGTCTTCAGGTGCCATTCTTATATGGTTGTAGCCATTGAAACCATTAAGAAAACTATAGATTTCATGACCTGCTACAACATCTAGCAAAGAGTGACAAAATGGTAGAAGGAAATGGTCAGTGATGGTGGCAGCATTCAGCTTTCTATAGTCCACACATATTTTGAGTTTTCCATTCTTTTTGGGCACAATGACAATAGGTGAAAGCCATGTAACATAGGTGAGAGGATATATAAAACCAACTCTCAAAAACTTATCAATTTCCTCTTTGACTTGTTTTGCATAGTTGGGATTCATTCTGTATCCTCCTTGCACCACTGGGATAGCATCTTGCTTTAAGTTGATCCTTTGTTGACATAACTTCAGGTCTACTCCCTTCATATCAGTATAATGCCAAGAAAAGATGTCTTTATATTCTATCAATAAGTCTTTAATGCCACTTTGAAAGGTGGAGGAAGACTTGTACTTACCAAAACTATCTTAGGGTTGTCAGGGTCTCCAAGGTTCATCTCTTCCAAGTCATCCTATCGGACTTTGGCACTCTTTTTCATATGCTCCTCAAATTGAGTTTTAGCTTCTAGGATGGCATGTGCAACTGATTTCTAACTGTCTTCTTGTAGGGTGTCATCTGGGTTGGTGGCATGATGTGGTTGATATTGAATTTGCCTCCGACTATTTTCCAACCATGTTCTGTTTTGCAGTGGTCAGTTGTAGGTTGGGCTATTGTGTTTGTTAATTTGAGCATTTATACTAATCACAATAGGATTTCTCCTAAGGAAAATCTCATCCTCATCTTCCTCAAATCCAGCTATCATGTTGATGCCCTCTGCTTGTAGTGGATGAACTTGTTTTGGGAAGCTTCTCTTTGAAGAGAGATTGGTTTTAAACTTCTTTTTGCCTATCTTGATCATTATCCCCAGTCTTGTTTTACTTTGGCAGCTCTCAGCCATGGCCTACCCAATAACATGGTATAGGCACAGTCTCTTTCCTCCATTCTAATTATTACAAATGTGACTATAAAGGATAGTCCCATAATGCTAATTTCTTGTCCTCTTAGTATTCCAAGAGGTTGTTTGGTCAGCCATTATGACCTGAAATGGTGCTGGTGAAAGTTCATTGCAATAAAATTTCCTAAATAGATCCTCAAGGAGGATGTTCAGTCCCGCCGATCCTCCATCTACCAATACTTCTGGTATCCTTTGCCCTTTATAATCCACATCTATGAGTGGGATTTGATAATCCACATCTTCAATGGTGGCCTTGTAAATGACGAGTGTTTCCTCTTCATCTTCACTTTGTGGAAATTTTTTGTTTGAGTAATGTCCTTAAAATACAAATTCTGACATAATTGGTTCTTAAATGCTGGAACAACATTCAGAAGTTGATCCAATGTCTGAACTTTGGAATCCAAAAGCTCTTTAAAGAAGAGTGTGGGGTCTTCATGTTCATATTTGGCCTTTTCCTGCATCTAACTTCTATTCTTCAATGTGGTGTCTGCAATTGGAACAGCGTGCTCCTCTTTGATTTCCATCAAAGATGATGGGTGCTAGTGGGAAAGGGGAACAAGGGAGGGGAAAACATTTGAGGGGGAAGGACCTCAGGTTGGGTGGGAAATGGGGACCGAGGACATGGGGGGGTGGGGGGGTCAATGGGAAAAGAGGAAGGGAATGGGTAGGGTCTAAAGTGGGAAAAGTGGAGGGTTCAAGTGGAAAAGGGGGAGGGGATCAAGTCAAGAAAGGAAGAGGTATTTCCACAAAACAAGGGTAAAGGGGGAGGACAAGTGGGAGAAGCAGCAAGGAGGATGCAAGCAAAGGGGGAGGAACATATGAGAGGAGAAGCAAGAGGGGGGGGGAGGGGCACACACATGGGAGGGCAAGCAAGGAGGGGGCACAATTGGGGGAGGAAGCAAAGGGAGTTGCAATTGAGGATAAGCATGGGTGGGGTGCACATCGGAGTGGAAGCAATGGGGGGAACAAATGGGGGGTCATACATGAAAGGGCCATAATAGGGGGTGCACAGGGGATGTGTAACGGGAAGGGGGGTACAAGGAAAGGGGGGCTGAAGTGGGGTCGCAATGGAAGGGGGAAGATGATGGGACCCAATGCAAAGGAAGGGGTGGGATGATGATGGAGTGCAATGGTAGGAAGGGGATGAAGGTATGTGATTAGGAGTCCAATTGGCTCCCTTTATACTTTTGAGAGCATGTGAACCCCTTCCGGAATACCATCAATTTCGTGCCATTAGGATCCACCACTTTGATACTAAGAATTAATTTTCTTGGAACTCCCTATAAATTTTTGAGCTTCATGGAGTGAAGAGAGACAATTTCCCCTTTCTTTCAAACTCTTGATGTGCCACGGTTCTACCAAGCAAGCCAACTTTGAACAGACTTGGGATTTGGTACAAAAAGCTAGGGAAGGGAAATCTACATCCCAACATTGTCAACGGACAATTATTAATCACACCTTTCCTTGTCCTCTATGTGGTCCTTGGAGTTGGTGTCCAAAGTATGGCTGGCCAAAGCATGTAAGAATGGGGCTACCATGTGAGGCACAATGTATGGAAGAGAAGGTTCTTCCTCAAGTTCTATGGCTCCACAAGAAGGAATGCTCTACAGTAATTATTAAAAAATTATTGATAAATTTCTAGCTTATCTTCTAGTAAGTGTAGCAACCGAGGGGGATTCAGGAGATGCTTCTACACTCCCACAAAATTGGTCGAAGGGTTAGATGGACCAGAGGTTCCAAGGAGAGACTGTGTAGCTATTTCAATTTGAACTTTTGGGAAATCTTCATGTAATGATCCTTGTCCTCTTCATAGATATCTCAATAATGTTCTCAAGTTACTGTTACCATCACGCTTAAGGTGAGAAAAAACTTTTATCTACGTATAGATCTCTAATGATTTTGAATTGTTGGCTCTATTTTTTGGGGTCATTTCAAAACTTTTGCCAGAATTTTCCCAATCCTTCTTACAAGTAGCGTCCCCACCAAACTATCTCTCCCCACATCTCAAATCTTTAATTTGTGGTGGTTCATCAATCCTCACATGTAGTCAACTATTTTTTATCAAGATGCAAGTGTTCTAACATGATGAACTCCCTAGATACATCACATCGTATCTATTACAGAGTTTTTATTATTTAGGGCTTGGTAAGGAGGAGCTCCTTTAGAGAATCTGCATTGGACATTTGTATACTCCCCACACTAAAAGCACATGATGGGCCCATCTTGTAAGGTCAAAGAGGAGAGAATGATGATGCCATAGCATATAGTTGACGGGTAGAAATGGGGACATATAATAGTGAAGTTTATTGCAGTGCATACATTGAAAAAGTCTTGTGGGCATAGGGGAAGGGCCTACAAAGATGTATAGGATTGGAAAAAAACTACATTTGAACTATAGAAAGGGTTAGCTACTTGAAGGAAGGGAAGTTGAGAAGCACTAACCATGTAGTCCTCCACAACGGTGGCACTCCTTGGTGCAAGTCGTTCACTATATCTTTTGCATTCCCTTAAGATAACAGCAATCACCAATGTCTTATCTTGAGTAGAGGTGACCTGGGAATAACAAACATAGATAAAAAGAAGAAAGTGAAGAAAAAGAAAACTAGGGGACCCTCTCTAAGTCTTGCTCTATACACATTTTCACCAAAACATACCTAGCATACCACCTCCAGCAATTGTACCTTCGGCCCATTTGATAGGTCATACTATTTAGTGAGAGTTTCTCTTAAAGAAAAAAGTCTTTGAGTTTCTTCCTTAGATTTCACTACATATAATAGATCTTGTTCCCTGGATAATCTCTTGAATTGGATTTATCATATTTCCCTAAATTCACTTAATTTGAGCACCATGATGTGCACAATTAGCATTATCGACATTTCACTTGGAAAAAGATGCTCCTTTGGTTGCTAGTGCATCAATTTGAGGCTACCTTGTGAAAGAGTGGCTATTTTTGTATATTTTTTGAGGCTATTTTCTTTTCCCATAGGTATAAGAAGGATTAAATATTGAATTGCCAAAGAGTGACTAAGGACAATTGTCTACAGAGTTAGTGGGCTACTTTAGTACTAAGCTTTCACATCTATGCTTAGAGTTTAAGGCTAAGGATGATACAAAAAGATCATACAATTTTCTATCTAGCCTTAAACTCAACATATGACATGAGTTAAAACTTCTAAGCTCAAGTACCCTAAATGATGGCATTAGGTTGGTGGAAGTAGCTTTAAAAAATTGGGACCAAGGAGAAGAGATAATACTCATGAAATCTTACCTGTAGGGGCTAGTCCCATTTTTTACCAGGGTTTTCTTAGGTGTATGGGAGTTAACTCTATGGATGGTGGACCATGAGGACGTTTTACCCCATATAGACTTCTTAGACCACTAGCGACAAGTGCACACGAACAAGAGATATTGATGAAAAAAAGGAAGTGCTTTGCATACAAGAGAGCAAACAAACCATAAGTTATTTGACTGGCCTAAATTGAATAAGAAGTTGGCAAATACAAATACTACTAGGTCATTTTCCCCTAAGCAAGAGGGTGAAGCTTCAAAAACACGTTGTAAAGAAAAACAATTCTCTTGAGAAGACTCTGCCTGTGTAGGAATGGGACCGATGTCTTCCTCTATGGGATCCATGCCCTCCTACTTAAAAATCTTGCTTAGAGACTTTTGCATTACATGATTTGCCCTTATAAACCCATTCTTGCATCGACAAATGTAATATCATTTCAAGCATTGGAACGTTATGCTTGGTTGAAGAATGCATATGTATTCATGACTATACTTCAAGAAACAACAAGATCAATTTTTTGATGATGGGGATAATTCCATCCTTGATGTTCACCTTAATACTATAAATGTTTCTTTCATCCCACTCAATGGATGTTTTGCAAAATGATGGGTTGTCCCGTTAACAATGTTCCACAACTTGAATCTAGCTTACTCTATGACTTCAAAAAGTGGTGTCATCATGATTTGACATTGGCAAATGTACTATTGTTCTTTTTGCAAATAATGTGAAGAAGACTATATATATATATATATACATATACATACATATACATATATATATATATATATATATATACATACATATACATATATATATATATATATATACATACATATACATATATATATATATATACAAATATATATATACAAAAATATATATATATATATATATATATATATGTACATGTATATATATATGTACATATATATATGTACATGTATATATATATGTACATATATATATGTACATGTACATATATATGTATGTATATGTATATATATAAACATATATACATACATATATATATACATGTACATATATATATATATATATGTACATATATATATAAAGAAGACCTTTGTCCATTTTGCAAACCATGCAAACTTGGAGAAGACAAATTTAAATCCAACACTATGGTGGCAGTAGAGAAACGAATGGTAGAGAAGGAAGCGAATTCCCTCTATATTGGCAAATACCTAGAATAAAGCACTAAGTGCTTCTACAAATGATTGCAATAAATGATTATAGTGGTTATTTTTATCCTTTTGCTACTACTATGTTATGCTCTTTGGATGAGCTCTACACAAAACTAAGTGTACCTGAAAATAGTACTTGATTGCACAACACTACACTGAAGATAAATCCAAAATCAAAGGAGGGAAAATTTTCCATATTTTTGGCTTGAAATAGTGGAATTGATTTTGAAGCTGAAGATATTGTGTGCTGAAAATTGAGGACTAAAGAAGAGTTTTGGACTAACGAAATATAATTCTTTGAAGAGCTGACAGAGTGCGAAACATCCAAATTAACTTGAAGTCTAATTGCACAAGAGCATTGCTGAGCATTGGGACTTCATGAATAATCCATCATAATTTTGTGGCTTCCTCAAGGAACTATGTTAGAGTGTAAAACAAACTTTGTAAAACAAAAACTGGTGTCAGAGGGTAAAACAAGATGTGTATAAAAAAACGCTGTCTAGAAGCTCTGTGGACTAGAGCTACATATTGCCAAATTTGAAGTGAAAAATCCAAGGGTCCGGGACCACAAATCTGAGATCTAGAAATAAAGATAGGAGCTTTGCCAAAATCAAAATTGAAGGTTGGTAATGCATCCTAAATGAAAGCTAAAAGCAAGAAAAGACATCTGAGAATAAAATTTGGAAGCCAAGAATAAGTTCAAGAAACAAAAATAGGGAACTGACAAAGGGAGGGTCATCCAAAAAGGGTATTCAAAGAATGAGAAAATGACCTAGAAGCTTTGTTGGAATCTAGGATCGAAACCTATCTAGAATGATTTGGATATTGAAGCCAAAAAGGATCCAAGAAAGGATGTGGACCATTCATGTATGGTCCATGTTACCAAAAAGAAGGTGCTGATGTGGAGTCATTACATATATATCGAGATCCAGCAGTGGTGATGTGTAGCTCCATCCTTTAGTTTGCTCATCTATACTTCTTAATCCATACATATAACTTAACCTAAGGAGAAAGGGGATTGAAAATGCCTTTATTTTTGAGTTGAGAAATTGAATAGATTTCTTAGGTGAAAAGACGAAGTAGCACAATTAAACCAAGGTCAAAGGGGTAGCTTTGAAGTTTCATGCAAAGAGGGGATTTCAACGCAAGACATCCATCACCCAAGGTTTAACCACATTAAGGTGTGATTTATTAAAGTAGAGTATAAGGGTTTTCTTATCCTAATAAATAGAGGAAAAGAGACCCTCCTCTTATAAGTAGAGGCATTGATCACTCTCCTCTTATTCCTCCCGTTGCAATTCTTACCATCATAAGTAAGAGAAGAGGGGATCCCTCCCCTCATAAATAACGGGATGCTACGTTAATCACTCTCACATTAACCCTTCCCTTACCCTTCACCCCTCACCTCCTCCCTTTTCCACTAATTTATATTTTTGAATTATTTTCCATTAGAGGGACCTATGAAAGAATCCATGCAAATTTGAAATTTAGTAGGCCGCCTCTACTTCTAGCCCACAATTCCTAGCCTATTACATGCATTAATTATACTAATCCCCGCCCCCCTCCCCCTCCTTATTTTGTATAAATTCAAGTTGGCGAACATCCTCATTACACTAGAAACTTAACATTGCCATATTGTATATCTTTTACAAGAAATTAGTTAGAGGCACCCTATTGCGCACAAGTAACTTAGATCTCTGGAAACCTCTTTTTGCAAATCCATGCAAATTTGAAATTTAGTAGGCCGCCTCTACTTCTAGCCCACAATTCCTAGCCTGTTACATGCATTAATTATACTAATCCCCACCCCCCTCCCCCTCCTTATTTTGTATAAATTTAAGTTGGCGAACATCCTCATTACACTAGAAACTTAACATTGCCATATTGTATATCTTTTACAAGAAATTAGTTAGAGGCACCCTATTGCACACAAGTAACTTAGATCTCAGGAAACCTCTTTTTGCAAATGGACAAGATAATCCCCAACTAAAATGACAAGACTCCAAATAAAAGGTAGTGGACACAATGACCCTTAAAAAATGATTGCATGTACCTCCTAGAATTGAGATTTAAAAAATGTTGTTATGAATGGCCATTTCTGATTTTAAACTTATGCCTTATGAAAAGGTGGACTGACCACACAGTTAGTTAAATGCTAATTAAACTTATGCCTTATGAAAAGGTGGACTGACCATTGCCCCACCCACAGTTAGTTAAATGCTAATTTTTGTCACACGACGTGTTGAAAGAAGCATGCATTGAAAGCCATGCCATTGTAGACTCAAAGAATTTCACACCTAGATCCTTTAAGTACAGGAGGGAATGACATGGAGGATTTGTAAAGCAACATCTGCATTTACTAAACTATGCTCTTACAGAGCAAATCACAATCCTACCAGGGATAATTCCTGAGAGCATGATTTGCCATGGAACAGAAGCTCTAACTGACTAGAAAAATTAAAGCTCTAGGAATTTAACTAGAAATACAAAAATACAAAGTTCAGATCACCTAATAATCAAGTGTTGCAACAGAAGAAAACCAGTGCTTAAATTGGAGTCACTTGCAGGGTTAAACAAGCAAGTTATACATCAAAACTGGATACAGACATAAATTTGTAAGTATTCCATTTCGTAGAGGATCTTTTCGTCTATATTGTGGTCATTTTGAGTTGTCTAAAGATATAAAATGTGCACAGTAAGAGAATCTATGTGCAAAGAAGTTGCCACAGAAGCAAATGATTGGAGAGGCGATACAAGTAGGGAAATTCTTGCTGTAGTTTCCTGAACCAGCACTGGTTACTCTTGAATTTCAACAGCCAGGAGGATGGGAGGGAGGGTGAGGATTCACCATGCAAATCTTTGAGCTGACCATGTTCCCAATGATAGAGCAAGATGTTGAACACCTGTGCACACATGCAGATATGAAGGGGGCCACATAGAGAACCTGTATGAAAAGGTATTCACGAAAAAGGAAATAACTGTGGAAAATATCATTGCATGAACAATCTCTGATAAACTTACCCACATCCTTATGGCATGGCAGGAGTGTGTAAATATTAACTTTTTGCATAGATCTCTCTCCAGATGGAGCATTGGCAGGTACTCTTGGAGCGTTTGTTGGGCCTAACTCCACTAATCCATTTCTGTAAGATTAGAGACACTGCTCGATCTTGTGGTATACTCTGATACAAGCTTTGCGAAAAAAGAAGATCTATCCTCCAGAAGCCTTGTGGGTGAATTGTATTCTGCAACTCTTCCTGCAAATTAAAGGATATGTACACTGAGTAACTACAGGCACTTCATGGTTCTACCCTTGTGCTAGAACTAAGCAAGTGAATAAAGAACCTAGTGCAGATCATACCATCATTCAAAACCAAAACTGAATCACTGTCTGTCACAGTTGGAATTCGGTGGGCAATCGTAATGACAGTGCAATCAGCAAATTCGGCCCTTATAGTATCCTGAATAACACTATCAGTTTCCGTATCTACAGAGGCAGTGGCTTCATCAAGCACTAATATCCTTGTGCATTTCAATAAAGCACGTCCGAGACACACAAGCTGGCGCTGCCCAACACTCCAATTTTCTCCATTTTCACTGACTGCATGAAAAGTCATCCAAAACTTGTCAAACATGAGGCTGCTTGTACCCTTGGCTCATGTCTTGACACTTTTTCCATCTTTTTTCAAACCATTGTTCTTGACTTCTTATACGCAATGCATTTTGAGCGAAAGAGAGAGAGTAGAGTCAGATCAAGAGCCATTTTAAAATTTTCAATTACACTTCTGCATGAAAAGTCATCCAAAACTTGTCAACATGACAAGAGGACTGTTTTTTTCATATAAAGGCAGAGTCAGCCACTTCAAAGTTAAACACTTACGGTAAAAGCTGACAAGAATGACAATGATTCAACATGTATATTCTATAAGTCAGTCAAGAGTCAAAGCAACAAAATTGCACAGGTCTCACACCTTTGCACTAACAGTTTTCACACATCTTAAGATAAAAAGAAATAGGAAAAGAGATGACCTAATGCATCAAGCTTCTCCTCTTTGGCTCGAACAATGTCGGCAAGCTGACTCTTTTCAAGAGCCTGCATAACGTATAAAGCATGCGGCATAGTTACAATCAAGGTGCGCAAGAGGAACCTTTAGCAATCCTTTTCCTAACATCCTCAACTGGAACCACAAACCAGAACAAAATGAGGTCCCTTACCTTCCAGACCTCTGAATCTGTGTGTTCTTCCAGTGGATCAAGGTTGCTCCGGACAGTACCTTCAAACATAGTTGGGTCTTGTGGGATGATGCTTAACCTTGAACGCAGGTCATGTAACCCAATTTTGGAGATGTCAAGGCCATCTATCAGCACCTTCCCTGCAACTGGTTCCACTATTCGAAATAGTGCTTGTATAAGAGTGGATTTCCCACTACCAGTTCGTCCTACGACCCCTATCTTCTTCCCTCCAAGAAAAGTGCAGCTGATTCCACGGAGAACCAAAGGCATGTGCGGGGCGTATCGTATCTGTAAGATTTCCCTTAATGCTTAATAAGAAAATGTTTAGAACTTATCATCTCAGAATTCCATCATAGTTAAGGTTGGAAATACAGAGAATCAAGCGCGTTTTGGTACACAGGTACAGCAACGATAGCATAAAACACAGAAGGCTTAAACTTAGTCATACTACCTGCAGATTTTCAAGGGAAATGGTTCCCTCGGACGGCCAATCTGCTGGAGCACGAGAATTTTCCATGACTAAAGGAGCCTCACTAGGAATACGAGTGTACTGTTGAATACGTTCTACTGATATTATCTTGTTCTCCAGATTACACAGATTCCATGCGACCATATCTTGCAACAAGCTTAAGTTCAATCCATAAGTCACTGCAAGTCCGGCAATACCTGTGCACCATTCCATCCAGTGAATTCACATCATTAACACAATTTACTGTCCTTTGCTTGTGTTCCCATGGTATCCACACCTTCAATTAATATCTGACTGCAGTCTATAGTATCAACATATTCACGTAATTAAACCTACTGTAGGGAATATCGAAGTATATTATAACATACTTGCATCAATAGCAGCTTCAGGTAAGCTCACAACTAGCACCAGCGAGAATGCAAAAACGGAGTTTGCCAGGAGGTTCAACCGTAGACACAGCCATTCCATTGCTGCAGAGTTATTAAAGAGAGGTCTAGAATAACAATCAATAAGCTGTAAGTTTGCTTCCATGAATCGAGTCTGCTGACCAAATCCTCTAATTGTAGCAGCTCCAGAAATAGTCTCCCCCAAGTGGTGAATAATAGGTGATTTGCAAATCCCCACTAACCTTGCAAGCTCTCTAGCAGAGCGTATGTAATACCGCTGAAAACGGAAAAAACCACCATTTATTGTGACGATGAAGAGTATATGCTCAAAACTTAAATGATAAGAAATGTTACAATGTACAAGCTGATAGAAAACAATTTATGCAAACTGTAGTAAACAAAGTAGCAAATTTTTCCTTGCCTAACATTATCGCATAATGGCTGCCATCTTTACATATTCCATGTTACTGTTACTCTTCATCATTAACCCAAACTATGTAACCCCCCGTTAATCTAAGCCCACTTTGTTTCTCATGGTAATGAAATGGATCGCAGTGATTTATTTCCCAATGCTATGCAAGGAAGGCGACGGAAGAGAGGCTCACGCCCTGGGGTGGGGGCCAGGTTCCCTTCAAAAAGCTTCTCCACACAGTCTCTACTCGTTGCATATATATTTTAACATTTGATTTTGGATGTAGCATATAAATTTCCAGGATACATAGTGCATACTGTTGTTCGATTTCTGATTCAATATTAACATTCAAATGCCACAATTACATTTCCAAAACTGTTCAAAGTTTGGAGTTTATTTTCCATGGCTTTTGGATACTTTGTGAATTCATCTTCGTCCATGTGAAAATAAAGTAGTTAAAAAGTAGATACCTGAAGCCATAAGCAAAGAGCCATCACTGGAATGAACATAACAAAAACTGGCCACGCAGCTTGAGACATAACCGCAATAATGCCAGCAAGCTGGATGATATTGAATGCTAGTCCTGCCAGTCTATTACAGACCTCCAGATCAAGAACGCTCTGGTCAGTCGATGCCTATGCAAAAAGGAAACAGAAAGTAAGTCAAACAAAAGAGCTGACATCTATATTTGCATTTGTATTTGCCAAAAACAAAAACCTTTATCTTTCAAAATTGAATACTAGTCAGCAAGATTTTTGGCAGCATACCTGCATGCAGACATGTATACTATGGAAGCAAAAACAGAATCACAACGGTCTTGAACAGTTGCAGGATATCATGCGTAGGACGAGGTCAGCATGAGCAGCAACTCTAAATGCTGTTGTAGAGGGGTCACACCCATTCATTTCTTTCCTATCGTCTACCATATTTCATAAATTGTTTCTAAAATTTAAGATGGGTGGTGTAAAATGGAATATTCAAGAAAGCTACTCAGACATGATCATCATTAGCATAATGTGGCCCACAGGAGAATGAACAGTGCCTCTGTGGGGCCCGCGGGGGGGGGCATGGGGTGTTTGGGGGTGGGGAGGCCAGAAACAAAATATGGGAAGCAGACATGAGAAGCTAGGGGCAAAGACAAACTACACAAAGAGGAGGAAAGAAGCACGCAACAAATGATGTAAGAACATTGGAGAATTAAGTGGCAGTGAAGTATAGGTAGTACGAAACATGACCGTGCAGGAGCAGGGAGCACCTGAAACAGTTGGGATCAAGATAACCCACAAACCAGAAGCTGGTTGACATACCTGTTTTGCTTAGTGAAAATAAATTTTTTGGGGGAAAGAGTGCTAAAGTTTCATGCTCAATATAGGAATGAGCTCAACCTGACTGGCATGAAAAGAATCCAAAAGATAATTTCCTTTCAAAGCACATATCACAATGTATGAAGCTACAGTCTATTGCAGGGAAAGCATCTTACTCGATTCAGAATGCGGCCAGTTGGTGTGGAGTCAAAGAAGGACATAGGAGCATGAAAGATGCATTGTAACATGCTCATGAAGAACTTCTGAGCCGTCTTAAGGGCAACAGTTGAAACTAGGATGGTCCTAGCAAAGATACTAAGTGCACTCCCAGCTGCTAGCCCAGTGAAGACAAGAAGGAGAATGGTGTTCTTAACCCTTGGATGTTCTCCACTTGTTAGGGGTGTCGCCCATGCCATCCAGTAATTACTGGAAATCTGGAATGATTGAAACATAACCTGTGCCAGTAGCATAAAAGGAACCAATGCACCTCCATATACTGCAGTGACCAAAGACCAGTAAACTGCCATACTGACTTGACCGGTTTCTTTCTCTTCTTCCTGTACAATCTGTCTCAATGGCTTTGGATCTGTGTTTTTGTCATCCTTTTCCTCCTTCCCATTGTTAACCTGCATGTCAACATGCGCCTCTCCCTGAAGTTTTTCCATATTGCCTCGTGAAAAGCTCTGTGTCACATCCATGGATTCTAGAGCTTTGTTGTGAGCCCCTACCAATCTGCTAAATGTAGTTCCAGAATGCAGAAGATCATCAAACTTTCCAGATTGGACAATCTTTCCATCATCAAGTACCTGGACAATTTAAAGGTCAAATGTTACTTTCAATCGTCAGCAGTCATGTTTATGAAATAGGCTAAAACGTCGTGGCCAGCCAACTTAAACAATGGCCCCTTTATAATAGTATCAGAGTTGTTTCACCCATAAATTAGGATGATTTGTAAGAGTGTACATATTGTAAGCCTCCAACGAAATATCAAAATCCATAGATATAGATCACTTGAATCCCTGGACGACAGTAAGGATTGTGTACGTATGTAAGCTTCATCGAAATGTCAAAATCCATTAGATATAGATCATTTGAATGTAGTAAGGATTGTTTAAAGAAATTACCAAAATAAGGTCAGCTGCAGGCAAGAACTCCACTTGATGTGTCACATACAGCACAGTCTTGCCACCAAGCATTTCCAATATACATTCCTACATAGCAAATCGGTCTTGTTAAGGTTGCTTTACATATAGCATAAAAAATATGATACATACAGGATGATCTCAGTTCAGTCCCATAGTTTCTTTCAAGAACACGTTTTCTAATTAAGGTTGATACCAGAGTAAGACAATTCGATGGAGCTTTCAACATTGCTTGCAGGCTTTCAGATTTTATCCAGTAATTAGTACTCTTTCCATTATAAAAGAGAAGGTTATACACATAATTTGGCATGCTTCTTTTAATCATTATCCTATTTACGAAGTTTATGAATATGCTTGTAAAGTCTTCAGGTGTACTTACCTTAAAGAGATGTGACCCTGTATGAGCATCTACGGCACTGAAAGGATCATCAAGAAGGTAAATGTCAGCATCTTGATAGATGGCCCGAGCCAACTGTATTCTTTGCTTTTGCCCACCACTCAAGTTGATACCCCGCTCACCAATTTCTGTTTGGTCACCATGTGCAAAAACTTCAAGGTCTTTTGTTAGCGAACAGGCATTCAGCACACGGTCATACTTTTGTCTATCCATAGGGTTTCCAAACAAAATGTTATCTTGAAGCTTTCCACTCTGAATCCATGCCGTCTGAGAAACATATGCTCTACTTCCAGAAAGTTTGATAGAGCCCGAAAGCTTTGGTAGTTCACCAAGAATACAAGACAATAAGCTCGATTTTCCAGATCCAACTAGGCCACACACTGCCACCCTTGATCCTCTCTTTATCTGCAAGTCCAGCACGGTTAGGTTGGGTTTCTCATGACAGGAATCCCAGCTGAAGAGTGCATTTTGAATTTCAATTGCCATTTCTCCTTCAGTTGTTTGCACATGATCAATGGCATCCACATCTAACTCTTTCTCTTGAAGGAAGCTCTGAATTCTACTAATTGAAACCTTTGTTTGAGCCAGCATTGAAATAAGATCTGGAAGGCTGTATATTGGCTCCTGCAGAATTCTGAAAGTGGCCAGTGCAGATAGAACCCTCCCTGCTGTGAGGGGTATGCCTATCAACACACAAGTGCCGAAGGTAATAACAGCAACCAGTGCTGGTGTACACCAGTAAAATGCCACTATAGCTGATTGTGCGTAGAGAGCTTTACGAAGCCACCCACATTCCACTTTCCTTAAATCCTCCAGCTTCTTCAGATATTTCAACTCCCATGCCTGTAATTTGAGTATTCTCATGCTCCTCAAAACTTCTGTTGTGGCTTTCATCCGAGCATCCTTTGCTGTCATGATTTCATTCTGAAGATTATCCTGAACTGTAGACAGTGGAAGGTTTGCAAGCATACTAAGTGCAGTGGCTCCCAACGTAGCAAGGGCTGCCATGCCCAGGTTCTTGTAAAGAATCAGCAGAGCTAAAGAAATCTGTATAGGCAGTAGCCACACTTCATGCAGGTACCATGAAAACTCACCTATGCGCTTGACATCAATACTTACATAATTAATTATTTCCCCACTCGTATGAATTTTGCGTGATTGGTTTGACAAAGCCAATCCCTTCCGGTAGATCAGCGCAGTCAGTGCTGCTGTTACACGCAATCCCAATTGCTGTGCACCAAAAAACCATTGCCGTTGTGTCAAATTTTCAACAACCTTTGCCCCAAAAAAGACACCGGTCAAAATATATCCTTCATTGACAAACCGTCTCCTTCCACCCAAATATTCCACAAAATCATCAATCAAATATGGGCCAACATACGAAGCACAAACATATGACCCTGCAAAACAGGCATTTACAGCTACTCCTTTCCACCAGGATAGTAAAAGGCAATTGATTAGGCTCTTTGATTTCAACTTGTCCCAAGTAGCTTTCAAAATTCCAAATGTTGAGTATGCACGATCACTCTGTGCGAGCTGAGGTATGTCGTCAAGTTCAAGGGGTTTCCTATGGCCAAATGCCACTAAAGAATTCATCCAGGAAAAAAAAATCAGGCTAAACAGACCTGCTATTGCATAAGGAGTTGTCTTATCTTGGATAGCTGGCTTGTCTGAGATACCATGCAAAAGAGGCTCCTGCAGGCCATCTAGCACAGACATGCTGAGACCTGTTCTTCCATAGATGGCAACAACGCAAAGAAACATGCATATCGGTAGTGCCAACACATCCACCCAAGTATCAATATGAGTTCTCACATATCTCTTCCACAGGATAACTCTTGAAGAGAAAGTCAAAATGGCCAGAAAGAAAGAAAAAATCCACCAGGTACGCAAGAGACCGGGAAACTTCTCCCTTCTTTCTCCTTTTGCACTCACTATCGCAGCAGTCATTGCAAGCCAGGCAATCATTTGGACCATCCCTGCTGACTCCACCAGAGCAAACCTGTACCATTCTTTGTCCCATACATACGTCACCCCCCATATTGCGACAACAAAATATGCCGCACTAAGAAAAATTACAGCACCAAGAGTTGCCTTGTACAAAGCTTTCACACAAACGTTCTGTTTATTTATAGAAGTGGCCACCAACTCAGCTGTAGCGCCCTTGCGATTCTTGGCTTTCTTCCAAAAGCTCGCTACAATTATTGAGAACAAAAAAATGAGATGAACTGTCGAAACCACAGCATATTGGAAGCATGGAACAACCATCTGTGCATGTTCCCATGGCGTCAAAATCGTGTCCTCCTTTAAGTTCTTTTGAAGTAGAATTTCCCGGCACCACGTAGAATCTGTGCAATTTGTGAGCCGACAATAGGCAGTCCAACCTTGTGGCACTGTATCACAGTAATCCAAGTTACATGTATTTAGACTCTCTCCCTCTCTCTCTCTCTCTCTCTCTCTCACACACACACACACACACACACACACACAATGCACACGCAGTATCCATTTTGTTTGGATGGTGTGGTGTGATAACCTCCTCACACAAAGAGATGGACAGCGTCTATTTCTAAACACACAGAGCCAGGTAGATATGCACCAAATAAAGATCATGCACTTGCAAATTGACATCAAAAGACCAGGCTCATGTCATGTATATTGGGATGGAGGTGTATGAACCGGGGTATGAACCTTCCAATCCTGAAATATAGTTCAATTGAAAACCGTACCTCTCGTTGGAAGCATCCATACAGATTTCTAAAAACATTACTAACGGTTAACGTTAACCAATCCTTTTGCTCTTAAACTCTTGAAGCTTCACGGGATTCTTGTAAATTAAGCTGGCCTATCAGCGTCTGCAAATGATGGCACTGAGAGATAGTAATTGGACTGCATGACAAGAAGAAGATAAACTCCCATAAGCTGGCTGCCCATACTATCTAAGAAATGATTTCCAAGATGGGGACTCATGCTTTGCTTATGGCAGACTGTCACTTGAGCGCATAGGCATGGTATGCCTCCAAAAACAACCATAGATGCTAGCAGATGGCACTCAAACATAGATTCTGATTTCAAGTGGGGCAAGAGAAATGAAACTATGAAAGCCTCACAAACAAAGCTAGAAGGGTAAGCAACTCTTTAAAATACAGGGCACAAAAAGCACAGATGCATGTATGCACGTATCCAGGACATAATACTGGGAAAAGGAAGCACGGACTATTGAGAATTTATATTTTTCAAACATTCTGAGACAGGTAAGGAAGACTATGTGACAGTTATGGTATTGGTTTAGTCTTCCAGTCGATATGCTGATGGCTAATGAGCAGCCTTACTTTTAATCAAAGGCTTGTTGCACACAATGCCAATTCATGAAAAACTCTCCTACAAAGTTTTTTGTGGGCTTGATTACTATAAGCCTTTTCCCACGCTCTTAGCAAATGCCGAGCTGCCTTCATCGATATTACTGCCGAGCACACAAAATTATATTCAGAAAGGTGAACACGTAATACTATTTTCCCGACAGAAAATATGTACTCTACATTTCTAAACAATTGATTATGAGAAAGGATTTTGAGTAAGTACATCACAGACGTGGTAATATCTATGCATAGTAATTTTGTTCTTACTGAAGATCCTTTCTCATACGTGGTAATTACTATGCATACGTGGTCATCACAGAGTCATTATGAATAAACGGATACTTAATTCTTACTTGAAACCAAATGGCAGCGGATAACTAGACGCAGGAACACTGCACCGCCGCCTCTCGAATTGTCGATTAGCTCAGCAGGGCGCGAAGACAATTCCCCGGAGTCGAACAAAGAAGGCCGGGTTTGTAAGAAGTGTCGCCTAATACCAACCACGTAGATCTTTGTTAAGTAGATTATCAGAAGACCAGAGCGCACTACGACACATTCAAGACTACGACGAAGTCGAGGCAAAGCGAATAAAATTCCCAGCAGCTGTCGCAGCTCTTTCCATCAAAATTAGGGCCCTGGGAAACTAAAGCAGTTACAAGACGGTTCCTGTACAAAACCAAGATACTATGTGGGAATGCACGTGTCACGCATCAAACCCGCGGAAAATTCGAGCGGCCGGGCAGCAAGACACCCAATTGCCACTGTGTGCAACCGGTCGGCAGTTACGATGCATGCGTTTACCTTGCGAGGGGAGCAACGAAAGGGAGAGGGCGAGTGCAGCGGCGAAGGTAGTGGGAAAGGAATGGGTGGATGAGTAGAAAGGAAGACTAATAATGGGCGAAGGGTAGTAGAGGAGATGGAAGAATTCCAAAAGCGGCAGGAAGGGAGGGTTGAAGGAATGGAGGTGGAGAATGGAGGTGGAGCTCTGAAGCAGGCGAGGGTGATGAAGGAGGCAGACGTGGAGGGGACGGAGGGAGGGATGAGAAGGGAGCGAAGGGGGAGGAGCGATAGAGATGGAAGAAGGAGCTATGGAGGTATAGAGAAGGAGAAGGAGCTGGTGAGCAGCAATGGCGATGCTGCAGCAGCTACTGCAGCAGACGACGACGATGAGACGATGGTGATGAAGAAGAAAATTGATATGAGGAAGAAGTCGACGACGACGAGACGATGGTGTTGAAGAAGGCGATGATGAGACGATTATTCTGCACAAGTCCTTTTGTTTTATTTGTTTTGGGTTGGCCAGTTTTTTCTACGTCTTTTCTCCCCCCTTCCCCCCCCCTTTTCTTGTTCACCACTCTTCCCCTTTTCTCGCACGTTTTCCATCCCCATCCCTCTCCCCCTTTCCACTCCCCTTATCCTCCTTTTCATTTAGATTCCCATTCTCAATCTAACATGGTGAATAATATAGATCATCAAAAGATCCAAAAGAAGGATGAATTGTATGCACAGCATAGATAAGAGAGCAGAAAGCTCTCTTTGTGTGTGTGTGTGTGTGTGTGAGAGAGAGAGAGAGAGAGAGAGAGAGAAAGGGGTGGGGGGGGGGGGGAAGAGCGACAGAGAGAAAGTAGAGAAAAAGATGGAGAAATTTAAGGGATGAAAATAGCAAGTGAAACTTGAAAGACAAAGATATTTTCCCTTTGGGAAGGCTCTACTAAAGCCTACCCTCATAGGGCAAGCCAAAAACCTAGGTTTGATCTCACGTGAATATCACATGGTAAAAACCTTCTCTCCCAAGTTTCAAGGTGCATTTAATTTATTATTAGCACTGCCTCCTTAGGACGAGTGTTATAGTGAGGGATTTAAACTATTTTGTGAATTTCCAAGTGTTGTTTTGATCAATTAATTAAGTAGTGTCTTTCAAATTGTCATTTATGGAGATCATCCCTTTGAAAATTCGTTTGCTTTCTCTTTTGCAGCAAAAAATGCTTGCTTTACCACTATACTAGAAGGCAGTGCCCACTGCGCTCTTGTATTTTAGTGGAAAAACCTGCAAAAGCACTTGTAAAACTTGAAGTTGAAGGTTTTTGTATTGGTACCAAAAGTGTTTTTTAGTGAACACTAGAAATTTCCACACAGCACCTTTAGAAAACTTGGTAAAACTACCTTTTGTCATGCTCGCAAAATAGAGGGGAAAAAGGAATGGTTTGTTGGGATGCTTTTCCCTCAGTGTAAACAAAATGAGGAAAACATACTTATCGAAGTGTAGGTCATTAGGTAATCTTGCCCTAGTGTAGAGTTATGTAAATATTAGGCCATGCTACCACTTTTAAGGCTTCAATGTGTGCAAATTGTATACTTAAACACGTTTCGAGTAGAACTTGAGGCATGTTGTAAATTTTTTGGGTGAATTAATAAAACTTAAAGCTCTAAATATTAGCCCAGCAAACTTGGAGAAGCCTTTAATTCATCATTAGGCTAATATTTGCCCTAATTTTTTCCCTTGTTTCCCCTAGGATGCACATAATTAGAAGTTTTTTCATGTTTCCCTTGTGTATGACAATGTCAAACAAAAATGAATTTAAGACCACATCAATGTGAGGGCTTGTGGGGATGTTTTTGACTTGGAAGCGCATAATTGCAAGTTTTTCCCCTTGTGTACGACATAATGCCAAAGGAAAAAGGAGAGAGGATGACATCAATGACAAGGCTCTAAAGAGGTGTCACATAAAGGACTCCCAAGGGTATAGGAAATAGCACAAGGTTCCCCGACTTTTTCAAAAAGGAGAGAGGATGCCATCAATGACAAGGCTCTGAAGAGGTGTCACATAAAGGACTCCGAAGGGTATAGGAAATAGCACAAGGTTCCCTGAAATTTTCCTTGATTTTCCTTGGTGCATTTGGCACATCATAAGGAAAGTACTTATTCCCCTCTTTCTAACTCCATTACATAAATCCCTAAAGACCTAATGATTTTGGATTCTTATGGGAAAAAATATTCCCCATTGTAAATATCATAATGTTTGGTGAAAATGTGGATTTTATATCATTTTCTACCTCAAAGTCTTTTTTCACACAAAACCATTGACCTCAAAAGCTCAAGGGTTTTGTGGGAAAAAATGGGAAAAGTAAAGGTGGGGAATTCCCCTTTCCTGAGAAAAAAAATAATTTTAAGCCCCCTCATAATAGCCATAAAGTACCTCTATCATGTCTCGACAAAAATGACAAATTTCATTCTCATTTGTTGACATTATTTCTTGGCTTAAGCATCCTTGTGGGTTGTAACGGTGGCTTCTAAAAATAGGCCAGATCAAAAAATTATATATATTAGAACATTATTTAAGATTCCTTTGTTAAGATGGTCAAAATGGCAAAAATACAAGCTACTTAAAATGTAAGAGATCGAAATTATTTGTTGGCCAAATCTCAAGCCTAGGGAGGGGGTGGGAAGGAAAGAGCAAAGGCTAGGGGAGGGGGAAGAATGAATTGTTTGGAGGAGAAGCAAGATGGTAAGGAGAGGAACAGGGGTGGCCATCGATGTAAGCTAAGAGGGATAAAAAAAGACGAGGTGGATGAGCTCAAATGAAATAGGAAAAAAAAACGACACATGAGAATGTAATTTGTATGGTTTCCTTTAAGCTTTACATATTTTTATATGTAATGTGAATGCTTTGCTTTAAGCACTACGTTATTCCCAATGATAAAGATCATGGCTATACAAGGAGAGGTTTTTTGTTTAGATGCGCCCTTTTGCAAATGTATATGCTTTTTCCTCTCACTATACCCCCCTCCCCACATGAGACAAAATTTCAAAAACAAGATGCAAAACTACAGGTTATTTTCAATCACAAAAATCCGGTGGATTAGATATATATTCCCCAGTGAGTATATCCCCCTAGTTTCCTATGAGTACAAAATGGTGACATCCTATAACCATTTAGACGTTCCCTAAAACAAAGCAGGATAATAAGACCATTATACCCTTGTTATAAATGCCAAAAGAATATATGATGTCATTAATTTTATTGTTTATTAAATACACTAGTAATCCTTCAAATAAAAATAAATGAATCCTTATTAACTAGTGAAGAGGGGTGAAATGGGAGAGGCCCCTTAATCTTTTGTAACATCACAAGTCAGGATTTATCTCCAACCCCTTCAACCATCTTCTTAGCAGAGCTGGTTTGAATTCATTCATTAGGCCTTGAATATTAATGCTATGAAAGGTAAATTTATCTTGACTTTTTCACTGAATGGAACCTAATTTTCTTTTTCTTTTTCTTAAAAATCATTGTGTTTTGCTATGGAGACAACATAACACCTCTAGACATTCTTGAAGTTCTCTTTTTCCTAGCCTCAACTACATTTGATCCCTCCTGGTTCACCTTAGTGTTACCACTCTTAAGCTGCACTTCTTTCCTTTCTGCCTGCATGGTCTTTTTCCCCTTGACTACTGTAACGGGTGGACTCTCCAATTCAACCATCAGCCTTGTGTAGTTGCTCTTCGAAATTCTGAGTATTGGTAATGAAATCCTCAAGTTCATTTTGATCCTCCGAATCCAGGCTTTCTTCCCTTAACACCTCAAAAAGATTGTTCATGTCTATAGCCTTATCCTTTTCACTCTTTTTTTTTGTTCCCTTATCTTGAACTTCCCTTACTTTTGAAACTTTCTTGCTCTCTTCCTACACCACCCTTCAGGGTTTCCTCTTCCTTCTTTTGTTTCAAGCCCTTGCGTCCTAATCTAAATGGGAAATTATTAATAAAATGACCTCCCAAACTGTAGTTTTGTATCAATATGCATCTGCATCCATCTACCACACGGATTGCACTTAGGGGTTGGATGCTAGGTCCATAAGGATGCAAGCTTGAGGATTTACCCACTAATTGATAAATTTATCCGCTTCAATCCTAGGAACTGTCCTAGAGGCATGTAAAGAGTTTCAATCTACAAGAAGAGGGATAGAGGCAAATTAGGAAGTTCCACCTAAATTATCCAATGAAAAGGACGGATCCCACATTTGCATTGATAGAGGATTGTTTTTAATGGTCCAAGTGTGATGACAACTAAGTCCATTTCCGATTTCTCAAAGAGGAAAACCATGAAACCACCATCCCTCAAGAAATGAATGTTGGTTACAACAAAGCTTTTTCTAGTCCACATGTTACGAGCTGATCCCTCAAGAAAAACCACTAGTGGGTGGGGGCCATGTACGTAACCTACCATTGTGCAAACAGAGAACCATTTGGTCGTCTGATTGAGCTCCCCATTATGAACTTTGATGCAAGGTACATTACAATGTTGAGGTTACCCATTTGCTTGAATAGACTCTTCGCATATGGTGGCAGAGGTGCCTGGTTCTAAATATTACCACGCATACCTACTTTGGGAGAGGGCCTAAAGATTTTTCTTGCTCAGGTATCAAGGATCTCCCAAGAGTTTTGCTTCGGCACTTTAAGAGCTTTAAGAAAGCTCCTCAGCCCTCCTTGGATGGCCAGTGCATAGGAGGAATTATTCAGCAACTCATGCATGGTACTTTTTCCTATCCCAGTTGATGAGGTCGACTGCACCCCTGTTGTAGAACTAATGTAGTCTTTGAAGGTAAAAGTTGTTTGAGTTCTATGCTAATTTTTTGCTCCTGCCTATTGCTATAGCCATTGTCGTACCCTTCTGTAGCTCTTTAACTTGTCTTTGTTGAATCATTTAGCTCTGCCAAAAAATGTCCGATAGCTTCATCTTCTTTGTTCTCTTTCTCTATGAAATGCAAAGTGAAGCCGGGGAAGGAGACAAAATGACTTGGCACATTTCTATCCTCTTCTTCCCATCCTGGCATTTCGATGTCAATCCCTTCTAGCACTTGTTCTTATGCATGATTTCTGATGTCAACGGATGTATTGGATTGTTGCATGTCAACATCAGTCTTGTCAAGCAAGAGAACTTCAAATGTTATAAGAGTCTTGTCAAGTTTGGCTGTAGATGTGGTGGCAACCCTATCTCCTCTGCCATCGCTAGAGCAAAGGCCCTCTCTCCCTTGTCTCATGTATTGGGAGAATCCTCTAATGGATTTTTTCTATGGGTAAATTAAAAAACCTCTCCTATATATTGTAATTTTGTTAACTGTTTTTCTTGAAGTTGAATTAAAATACCCCTCCTATCAAGCGCATGTGTTACACCAACATTCTATGAGGTGAACCCCCGAGGTGATTATAAGCTCAAGTATAACACTTTTCAATAAACACATGCTTGCATATCTGATGAATAAAATTTTGGAGTTTTTGACCCAATTTAATATCTTATATAGTCTAAGATACATGCATCATATAGAAAACAACATTTTCAATTATTTTTTACGATTTTAATAAGGACACAAATTGTGATGTTTTGGGCTTAGATTAGGTTATACACCAAGTTTGCTAAGATCCATTGCAACACATGAATTATGGAACTTAGAGCAACTTGCCCATGCTATGCAATATATTCTCTAAATCTAACAAAAAATGGCTGCACTAGATCATACTTTAGCCCCTACATCCTTCTCTCCCAATTTAAATAAGCTCAAATGGTAGTTAAATAAGATAGATAACAAAATAAAATGGGTCGTCTAATCACGATAAGGGTAGCCCTTGGGGTGTGGGCGAATCTCGAAGATTTGTGCACCAAGATGTTAACCAATTTGGGGACCTATGGAATCGTAGTTTACTTTGGGAATGAAAACTCTCTTGTGAGATCTTCGCCATCTAGGCTCCTAACTCTGCTAGGGAGAGATTTCTTCTGTGGGATATTTTCCCCTTTCTCTCCCATTCCATTGTTATGGGAGACTTAAATATTGTGGAGTCAAATAGTGATAGGTAGAAAGGTTTGGGTAGTGTAATAAGAGGAAGGGAGGCCGTTGCATGGCAAGAGGCATAAGAGATAGATGAATTGTTGGATGTTTTGAAGGACACTTCTTTCACGTGGACTAACAATCAAATAGGTTAAATCATCATAGGTTAGGATTGACATATTTTATGTATCAAAAGGATTGTTAAATGGATTTTCACTATGTAACGGTAAGGCTCTTTCTTAGAACTCTACCATTTTCAGATCATAAGCTAGTCATGATGACCATCGATGGAGGAGAGGGTAGGAAAGGTAAATCGTGGTTCAAAGCAAATACCTTCTTTTTTTAGCTTCCTTATGTGCAGGTTAAATTAAAGAGGATATGGTTTGCTGCATTTGGAGGAACCATGAGTGCAACAGGTAGGTGGATCCAAGCGATAGAAAGAATAAAGGTTTTTCTAAAAGCCATTCGCAAGAGAGTGGCAAGGGCATGAAAATAGAGGAGAAAAGGCCTAGAAAAGCACCTGAAGGAATTGGAGGAGATTCCATAGAACAAGGTTTGATTTTACTCAAAGAATGCAGAGAAGAACTAAGAAGAGAAAAGATAATCAAAATTCAACATTCGCAAATTTACGTGAGGGATTGGTGGAAGGTAGTGGATAGAGCAAGCTGAAAAAAGCGAGCGAGTGGGAAAAAGCGAGCGAGCGAGGAAAAGCAAGCAAGAATTTGTTGAAGCAATAGGAAAATCAAGCAAGAAAAGAAAGAATCTAAGTGTCCCATAAAATAATTTCTTGAAGTAGAAAGTACTCAAAAGGGGTTTATGAAGAGTGACCCCCCGAGTGCAATTACAAAAGGTATTGGATGTTAAAATTTGGCTTTTTTTTCCCTACCAAAATAGATAGTGTCATCTCCCTCCCTATTATGGGGAACATTTCTTTAAATTTGGTGCAACAAATCAACCAAAATTTATAAAATTCATATTCTAATGCACACAATTTTTTTAGATGGTGCAAAAAGGCATGAGATTCATCTAAATCATGCCTTGCCATTTGATTTGATATGTAACATTATGCTATTTTTATTTGAAAATAAAAAGATGTAGGGATGCCAAAAACTCATCTTTTGGGCCAAAACAACCAAATTTTGATAGGTTACAAAGATATAGGGATGTGAAAATGTCATCTTTTGGGCCAAAACAGGGAGCGGGCTCCCAAAAGGTGGCATTTTCACATCCCTATATCTTTTGATTTACAAGTCCAAATGGGATCATGTCATATATCAAATCAAATGGCAAGACATGATTTAGATGATTATCGTGTCATTTTGCACAATCTAGTAACATTTCATGCACCAAAATATGAATTTGCGGGTCAATTTGTTGCACTGGTTGGATTAGTAGGATGTAAGAGTGAAGGATTGGGGAGGGATATTTTGCAATAACAAAGAAGCATGGGCTTTGTTACAAGAGTGAATAGAGTTAAAAATCCAAGCATTTACATATGCATGGAATGTAGACTAATCCATTTAAGGATTCCTTGGAAATGCCCCACTTGTGTGGAAGGTTGCATTGATGATCTCGATTACCATGGTGGAAAGAACTTGATTTCAATAGGGTTTGTCTTTGCTACTAATGATGACTTGGCAATGAAACATACCAACTGGGATGTGAAATTAGTGTTAGTGGCTTTGAAGTTATATGCATATTTATCCTTCTAGCATTGAGGAAACATATGGAATTTTGAATAATTTATATTTTTTTGCTGCTCAAATAGGGGTTTAGAAATCTTTTTTTTCCTATCGCTCATTTTTTTTTGGCTCGCTCGCTTTTTAGTAATCCTTGGATTGTTGGGAGGGCCAATGAGGATCTGCTCAGAATCTGCAAGAAAAAACGTGCACATGAAAATTTGAGCAAGCTGATTATTGAGGATACTATCATTATGGATGACAAGATCAATCTTCAAGGGTGGCTTCCCACTTCCAACACATTTTAGGAGAACTAGAGATGTTAACAATAGAAAAGATCATATCTAGAGAGATAGGTGTAGTGATTCGAGATCCAAAGTAGTTTCTTCATTCAATTCTTTGTACTTGGAAAGAGAGTTCACCTTATAAGAGCTAAAAGATGCCATGGATAGCATGGCTAGGTGCAAAATTTTGGAGAACATGGCTTACC
Organism: Dipteris shenzhenensis; assembly: GCF_047967505.1. Lineage (NCBI taxonomy): Eukaryota > Viridiplantae > Streptophyta > Polypodiopsida > Gleicheniales > Dipteridaceae > Dipteris > Dipteris shenzhenensis. The sequence continues at coordinate 8,860,127 of NC_141628.1, read as the reverse complement.
TATGGAATTTTACCAAACCTTTTGGGACTTCGTAGGGCATTATCTTTTATCTCCAGAATAAGTCTTTAGAGAGGGGCATTTTGGATCCAAGAGGGGACTATTAAGATCATTCCTAAGGGAGGACAATAAGAACTGATTAAGAATTCGAGGCCATTGACCATGCTCAACACTTGTTACAAGTTTTTTGCTAAAGATTTAGCTTTGAGGCTTAAATTTAAAACCAAAGACTAGAACAAAGAGGAGGAAAAAGGTTTAATTAGAGGCAGGCACATCCTCGCAGCAATTTTGACACTTTGGGAAGGCCTAGAGTACGTAGAGGAGCAGGGGCAAGATATTTGCTTTATGAAGATTGAATTTGATACGGCCTACAACAAGATGGAGTGGGGATATCTATAGAGATCACTCATGGATATGGGGATTTCTAAAGAAATCAGTCATGGATATGGGGATAGGCCCAATGTTTTGAATGTATGTGGAAATTCTCTTGGTGTAGGCTAGAGCCAAAATTGAAACTAATGGAAAACATTTTGATGCTTTTCCTTTGAAAATATCCCTTGCTCTTTGCCAGAGGAGGAGTAGACTCTCTAGGTTGGTTGATGTAAGGAGAAGTTGATAGTGGTGTTGTCTATGTGCCAACATGGACTTAGGTAGAATAGAATGTGTGTGTAGAGTAGTAGCAAAGCTCTACTTGTACCTGCATAAGGCTAGAAATAATCCCTCTTAGAAATCCAACTTGCATGTTCTACATGCAAGTTCTACGTATGGTTCCTACATGCAACTCCTACATGTGAATTCTACATGCAACTCTTACATGTGAGTTCTACATGCGAGTTCTACATGCAACTCCTACATGCGAGTTCTACATGCAACTCCTATATGCGAGTTCTACATGCAACTCCTACATGCGAGTTCTACATGCAACTCCTATGTGTGAGTTCTACATACAACTCCTACATGCGAGTTCTACATGCAACTCCTACACGCAACTTCTATATGCAAGTTCTACATGCTCTCTACATGTAGAGAGAGAATTTCTTACAATTCCTACATGCAGAGAGAGAAGCTCACCAACTTTTACAAATACTCCATAATGGAATGAAGCCCACACTCTTTGGGGCATTGTGTTGAGTTCTACTTTGGCATTCCAAGCAATTGTCTCAAGTGTCCATGCTTCCTTGCACTCCACGTCCAAAAGCATGTCCTAACCTTGCAACTCCTCCTTCCCTCTCCTCCAACACTGCAACCCATCCTCTCCCTCTCCTCCTCCCTCCTCCTCCTCCTCCTCAATCCTCCCTCCTCCTCCCTTCTCCTCCTCCTCCCTCCTCTTCCCTTCTCCTCCTCCCTCCTCTTCCTCCTCCTCCCTCTCCTCCTTCTCCCTCCTCCTCCTCCTCCCTCCTCCTCCCTTCTCCTCCTCCTCCCTCCTCCTCCTCCTCCTCCCTCTCCTCCTTCTCCCTCCTCCCTCCTCCTCCTCCTCCTCCCTCCTCTCTCTTCTTTCCCTCATGCTCTTACACCTTCTTCCTCTCCCACTCCTATGCTCCCCCTAAACCCTTAGTTCCTCAACCCTTAACCTCCATGATCTACGAGGGAGACGAGTTCTCCATTATGTACTCTACCCTGAACCTTGAATCCTCCTCCTAACCTTGGAACCTCTCTCTAAACCTTGGAACCTCCTTCTAACCCTTGAACCTCCTTCTAAACCTTGGAACCTCCTTCTAACCCTTAAACTCCTCCTAAACCCTACAACCCCCAATGAAGGCGAAAGCCTTCATTACTTGGACCATGATGATACACGTTCCTTTTACACATCCATGCACTATGTTTGCTTACCACACTTAAGCCTACGTCTCTCACTAGAATACGACTTGAGGTCCTAAGCTACACATATACTACAAACGCCAACCTCGATATATCTGTAGGTAACAAAAAGCCTTGGAACCCTACATACTGAGAATAGCCTGCTCTTCCCGCAGAATCCGTGGGAAAGAGCCAACATTTGGCACCGTTGTCGGGGAGACTAGCATCTCAAGTAATGAGTAAACATACGTAGGTATGTGTGAAAAACAAACTACTTCGAACTTTCATGAACATATCACTCAAGAGCTAGGAAAGCTAAAATTTTTCCAACTCAAGTAAAAATTTTAAAAAAATCCTAGCTGAAACTCTTCATTATCGGTTTAGAAAAATGCATGTTTTCTAGAAAAATAGCACCTTAAGGAATAAATCGGACCATGTGATGGAGTGTAGAGCTTGAAATTCTAAACATTTCTCTTTTTTACGGAAGCACATTTTGACACAACCATCAAAAGTTATGGGCAATTGATGATTAAACGTTCTAAATGCCATAACCCAAAAGAAAAATTAAAAACACCTCCCTAGTCAAACTTGGACAAATTCAAAGTTGCACATGTGTTTGACTAACTCCATAGCTCCCCCTCCTTCCCTATAAAAGAGCACCCATCCCTCTCATACTTTTTCTTTCACATCTTGCCTCCATCCTCTTCCCCATTTCGAGCCCTATGCAAGACACTCCTCCCTCTCCATCGACCACCACCCTACTCCCATCCTCACATGGTAAGTTACTTCAAGCCCATCTCGTAGCAATAACCTAGCCATCCACCCACCGTCCATTGGTCCTCAACAATCCCGTTACATGGAGAAAGACTTGGAGAGTGTTCAGGTGACCATCTCTTCCTCCCTTTGGATTTCCGTCAAAGTTTTCTGTCCGTCAAGTTTCTTGTTTCTTTTTTCCCCATCCCCCTCCTCCATCTCCCCCTTCACCCTCCCCTCCATCTCCACCACCCCTTTCCCCCCTCCCTCCCTCCATTCCCCCCCACCCCCCCTCCATCTCCACCACCCCTTCCCCCCCCCCCCTTTCTCCCTCCACCCCCATCCTTTCCTTCTCCCTCCCTCTCCATCTCTCCAAGCATAGGAATCCACCTGAATCCTAGAAGGTGGTTTCTCTTTCCACCCTCCCACCTTCGGGAGGAGCTTTCATGTACTTGTGATATTGTATTGCCCAGGTCCCATAGGCCGGTTTTGGTCTTCAGAGGACGATAATATATTCTTCTTCTTCTTCTTCTTCTCCCCCTTCCATCTCCTCTAGCTCCCCCTCCACCACCACCCCTTTCCCCCCTCCCTCCCTCCATTCCCCCCCCACCCCCCCCCATCTCCACCGCCCCTTCCCCCCCCCCCCTCTCCCTCCACCCCCACCCTTTCCCCCCCCTCCCTCTCCACCTCCCCCCCTTCCATCTCCTCCATCTCCCCCTCCACCACCCCCCCCCCCCCCCCCCCCTCCATCTCCACCTCCCCCCCTCACCACCACCCTTTCCCCCCCCCCCCCTCCCCTCCATTTCCACCACCCCCCCTCCCATCTCCACCACCACCCTTTCCCCCCTCCCTCTCCACCACCTCCCTCCACCACTTCCTCACCCCCCCCCCCCCCCCCCCCCCCAAACCACCTCCCCCCCTTCCATCTCCTCCATCTCCCCCTCCACCACTACCCCCTCCCCCCCCCCTCCTCCATCTCCACCTCCCCCTCTCACCACCACCCTTTCCCCCCCCCCCCTCCTCCATTTCCACCCCCCCCCCCCCCCCCCCTCCCATCTCCACCCTCACCCTTTTCCCCCTCCCTCTCCACCACCCCCCTCCTCCACTCCCTCACACCCCTCCCCCCCCCCCCACCACCCCCACCCCCCTTCACCACTCCCTCACCCCCCTTTCCCCCTAACCCCCCCTCTCTCTCTCCCCCCTTCTCTCTCTCTCTCTCCCTCTCTCTCTATCTATCTCTTCCCCCCCCTCTCTCTCTCTCTCTCTCTCTCTCTCTCTCTCTCTCTCTCTTTCCCCCCTTCTTTCTCTTTCTTTCTCTCTCTCTCTTTCTCTCTCTCTCTCTCTCTCTCTCTATATATATATATATATATCTCTTTCTACCCCCCACTGACGGACCTCTCCCTAATCTTATCTTTCCACTAACACTGCATGTGAACACACGTGCCACCTCATCAATGCTCTAAAGGCCCACCTCGTGCTAGGCACAATTTTTGCATGTGACTCCTCTTGCCACATCATCATTTTCTCCTTTTTGGCCCCTCTACCTAGATCAAGCCGTATCTGTTGATCTAGGAAGAATTTGCAGGTGCTCCGAAAAGGAAAACGCTTGATTTTTTGTTCTCTACACACTTGTCACATCATGTGCAAATTTTGATACTTGTATTACATACTTTTTAGCCTTAGCATCAAATCCAATTCTTGCACACCGTTAAGACTCTACGTTGATGCATCTGGCCCAGCACCTAAAAGGAACAAAACAAAAAGAAATTATTTAATGCTTTTCATCGCTCGATGGTTAGTCTATATCTAGATCTGAGTAGATTAGCTCATCAATAGAGGAGAGAACTTCAAAGCAACTAATTGAAACCATGCCCAAAAAGTCCTAACTACTTCCTACTCGGAGTCAATTCCTATGCTCACATGTGGTTTTGTAGATCATTACATGTCTTGAAAATTGACAGTCTACACATTACTAAGCAAATTCTAGAGTATTCAGAGACATTGGCAGATTGTTTAGTAGGCAAGTTGCACATCATTTGATTTTACACTCACATGCCACCATTGTAAAACCCTTATTGGCTATTTTTCTGGTAATATTGAGCCTTGTAAAGCCTCTCATTTATTCTTGGCATCATTTGCCACATAAGCCTTATACCAAATTGTGATATATTGCAGTAATATCTTCAAGTTTAATAGTTTGCATTGCATTTGATTCAAAGAATGTTTTTCACAGGCACTTTGATTACATTTCTTTCATCATATCTACCACTAGCAACCTCAATTCGGAGGCATCTACTAAGTTGGATAACTCCGATTATGTCACATGGAAATGTCAAATAGAGACCATTATTGTGCTCCAAGACAAATGGGAGTATGTAAATGGGTCTACACCTAGACCATCTAGTGAACCATTACCCATGGAAACTGTGTAGCTGAGAGGATATCAGACGATGGGACATGGGAGCTCATAAATCAACAGAAGCTGTGAGGCATCTATCATCGTGAAGGTCAGAAGTGCTGGGTGCTAGCTACAGGGACCTCAATTGTGAGGAAACTTCAAGGATGGCAGCTTGAGCACAAGGTTGAGATCTTGCTCGAAGAGTCAGTTGTGGCTCTCTGCTAGGAGCTTCTTGAATTGGGTGGCTTGACTATTGGACGGGAGGTGGAGATCCGAGAACGAGGGAGATCTGTCATGCATGAGCAAGAGAGAAATTGTGACGCTTGGGATCATTACGTGAAAGGAGATGGGCTATTGGTGATCGATGCTTCTCCAGAGCATAGGCAAGTGCATGAGATATGGACCATGGGTAACGCCATGAAGAAGAGAGACCAACCATGTGCATGAAGAGGAAGTAGGGCATCCAAGTGGAGCTTGTCACCATAGAATGTGAGAAGCCTTTGCTCATTTGAAGAGATAAGGGTTGCAGTTTTGAGCATATGAGGCAGTTGGTTCATTTGATGACTAAGAAGTCAGGGGCAGTAGGAACTGGTGGCTGCAATCATTTTCTAGCCAGAGGGAGTTCTACAGGCATCCAACCAGAGAGTTTTCTAGGCTAGGGAATGGCTGAAAAGATTGATAACATTGGTGTAGTTAGAAAAAATGTTTTTGGTGTTTGAGATGAACCACAGGGTGGAGCTTATTATTGTACCACGACATGTGTGCAGTATGAAGTAATATTCAATGAAGTTACAGAGGAGCGATGGGTTCTTATTCTACAGATAACAGATGAGGTAGCTATAGGATTGGAGTTTCCCAAAAGCCAGTGGTCGAGGGATCTGTTTTATAAGATAAATGTGATACTAGAATATGAATTTTTCTAAGAACTTTTTAAAGAAAGACTTCTAGAGTGTAGATATTATATCAGAGTGATTTGATTGTGGGGTTTGATTCTGTAGATATTTTTGTGGAAGGAGATAAAGTGATACTAGTAGAGGAGTTACTCGAGGAAAAGGAAAAAAAACAAACTGTGTTTTTGTTTAGAGGTAGATTCACAGTATGATAGAGTGTGCTTCAGCTAGAACTTTTAGTATGTAGAAGCCCTTAACTTTAAAACACAAGGTGTGTGGCACATACTATTGTATGTAAATGATGAAGAGTGGCAGGGTGTTGTGTTACCAGCAATGGAAGACCTGCAAGAAGAAATTCTCTAAATGAGTCTTTGTACAGATGTTTTGATGAGTGGATATAAATATTGAAGAAAAAAGAAATAGGAAACTATATACCCATGTACTTGATCTTGGAATTGGGCTTGTCTGTGCAGAGCATTGAATTTGGTAATGATGTACATGTAGAAATTTTATACTTTGAAGTACCTGATCATATTTGGTCAGTCTTAGCATATGTGAGAGAGGAAGAGTAGATTAATCTGCTATTGCCACTAGCAGGACCTCTTTTGGATGATGTGTTTTGCTTTGAACTTGTTCGGGATGAAGACTTTCAGGGTTAAAGGAGTCTATGGTGTCTTGTGTTTGGGGTAGGAGTGAGTATACGCAAGAGATTGTAGTAGTTATAAAGGCAGTATAGTGCTCTATCTTTTTTGCAATCATCGCCACACTGCCTACCCCCTCTCAACCTCCTCTCTACTACCCTATTGTGCTACCCCTCTGCCCCCCGCTCACCCCACCGTCGCCTCCCTCCCGCTAGCTACTTACCCCTTCTCACACCACCTACCCCCTCTCAACATCCTCTCTGCTACCCTACCCTGCTACCCCTCTGCCCTTGCTCGCCCCACTGCCGCCTCCCTCTTGCTAGCCGCTTACCCCCTCTCATGCCGCCTACCCCCTCTCAACCTCCACTCTGCTACCCTACCTTGGTACCCCTCCACCCCCCGCTCGCCCCACCCCACTGCGTCCCACCCTGCTACCCCGCTACCTCCCCCCTTCCCACTACCTCCCCTACCCCGCCTCCCCCTCTGCCCTCCCCTCCCCTCTATAGCAACCTCCCCTCCCCTCCCCGCCGTCTCCCCCCTCTCGCCATTGCCACCTCTCCTCCCCCCTCCATTGTCGCCTTCCTCCCCTCCACCCTGCCACTTCGCTCTCAGACCTCTCTCTTTCTCCCCTCCCTCCCTCTCATACATCTCTCTCTCTCTCCTCCCTCCCTCATTCCCTCCTGCTGCCATGTTCTCCTTTCTCTTTCTCCTACTTTCCTCCTCCTAGAGGCCGTGGCCCCAGGGCTCCTCTCTTTCTCTCTCTCTCTCTCTCTAGTTCCTCTCTCTTCTATCCTCTCTTTCTTTCTCTTTCTCTCTCTTTAAATTTTAAAAAAACAAATCTACAAAACTTAGATTAAAAACTAATCAAAAAATTTTACAAGTATTTGGAAAAAGATTTGTAATTGCTCTTTCTTGCTTTCTTACTTCAATGAAATGAGGGGAGAATGAATGAAGGCAAGGAAGACTATATATAAGAAAAACTAGGGTTTCCCTTCTCCTGTCCTATTGGCTCCCCATTCCTCCCCTCTCTCATTGGCTCCCATCCCTCATCCCAATCTTCCATTGCCCTCCCCCCCATCCATTTCTTCTTCCCCCCCCATTGCCACCACTCCCATCCCACATTTTAACCATGCCCATGCTCCTCCCATTTCCCCATCTCACCCTTCCATTTCCCAAAATCCCACATTTCCCCATCCCACCCTCCTCTTTTCCATCCCCTATTAACTCCCCTCACACTCGCTTATTATCCTACTCCCCTATTACCTCCCCCTCTCCCATCCCACTCATCCCTCCCCACTCTCACTTCCACTTCCCATTACTCACTTGCCATACACATTTGCAAACTATTTATATATTATTATATTATCTTTTATACTATTAGCAAACTTACATGCTACCAAAATTGCAGGTGTCAAAGTGAGCCTATCAAGGTTAGACAAAAACTATGCTTTTATTCAAAGGCATAGTTACAAGGGTGTATTTATCCTCATCAACAAGCTTATTTGAGTGTTTATTTCATGGTATGAAGAGCATGATTTGTGGACGAGGTGTTTACTTTGTTGTATCAAAATTTTTTGCCACACACAAACACACACACACACACACACACACACACACATACCGTGAATTTGCTAATATTATCGCATCTACATTGATAGCTATCATACTTTGTACACACATCAACCTAGGTGGTATTGACTTGCATGCAAAGTGGCGTGCCCATCCTATAAGTACTTGTTCGGATAACACACCTGCAAGCGCATTTGTTGACGGTTGTGCATAACAATGGGAAACGGTGTATAATGCCTGATTGACTATGTAAAGAATATTTGATGGGCACAATCCTTTGCACATGCCTCAACCTAGGTAGTATTTACTTGTGTGCAAAGTGGCGTCCCCATCCAATAAGTACTTGTTTGAATAACATACCTAGGACTGTGTTTTTTTATGGTTATGCATGACAGTAAGGCAAAAACGGTATTTAATGCTCAATCGACCATGCAAAGCATATCTGATGGGCACAATATTTTGTAGCCGCCTAAAACTCGGTAATATTCAGCTGCATGCAAAGTGGCACACCCATTCAATAAGTACTTGGTCGGATACAACACCTAAGAGCGTGTTTTTTGAAGGATGTGCATAACACGAGGGGAAAAACAGTGTATAATGCATGATTGACCATGCAAAGCATATTCGATGGGCACAATACTTTCCATGCACCTCAAAATAGTTGAACTTGACTTGCTTGCAAAGTGGCGCCCCCATCTGACAAGTACTTGTTTGAATAATAGTGAACACACCTAGGACTGTGTTTTTTTATGGTTGTGCATGACACTAAGGAAAAAATGGTGTTTTATGCTTGATCGCCAATGCAAAGCATATTCGATGGGCACAATACTTTGCACACACCTCAACCTAGGTGTTATTGCCTTACATGCAAAGTGGCTCGCCCATCCCATAAGTACTTGTTCGAATAACACACCTAGGATCGTGTTTTTTTACGGTTGTGCATAACACTAAGGCAAAAACGGTGTTTTATGCTTGATCGACAATGCAAAGCATATCCAATGGGCACAATACTTTGCACGCACCTTAACCCAGGTCTTATTTATTTGCATGCAAAGTGGCACCCCCATCCGATAAGCACTTGTTTGAATAACACACCTAGGACCGTGTTTTTTTATGGTTGTGCATGACACTGAGGCACAAACGGTGTTTAATGCTTCATAGACCATGAAAATCATATATGATGGGCACAATCCTATGCATGCACCTTAGACTAGGTGGTATTGAGTTTCATGCAAAATTCCGTGCCCATCCGATAAGTACTCGATCCAATAACACACCTAGGAGTGTGTTTTTTGACGGATGTGCATCACACTTAGGTAAAAAAGGAACTTAATGCTTGATCGACAATGCAAAGCATATCCGATGGGCACAATACTTTGCACACATCTCAAAATAGGTGGCATTGACTTGCATGCAAAGTGGCGTGCCCATCCCATAACTACTTGTTTGCATAACACACCTAGGAGCGTGGTTTTTTACGGTTGGGCATAACATTATGGAAAAAATGGTGTATAATGAGTGATCGAGCATGAAAAAAACATCTGATGAGCACATTAATTTGCATATGCCTCAACCTATGGGGTATTGAGTTGCATGCAAAGTGGAGTACTTGTTTGGATAACACACCTAGAAGCGTGTTTTTTGACAGTAGTGCATAACACTAGGGGAAAAATGGTGTATAATGCATGATTGATCATGCAAAGTATATCCGATGGGCACAATAGTTTGCGCATGCCTCAACCAAGGTGGTATTGACTTGTGTTCAAAGAGACGCCCCCATCCGATAAGTACTTGATTGGATAATACACCTAGGAGTGCGCATTTTGACAGATGTGTCACACTTAGGCAAAACCGAAACTTAATGCTTGATCGACCATGCAAAGCATATCCGATGGGCATAAAACTTTTCACACCCCTCAACATAGGTGGTATTGACTTGCATGAAAAGTGGCACGACCATCCTATATGTACTTGTTTGGATAACACACCTAGGAGCGTGTCTTTTGACAGATGTGCATCACACTAAGGCAAAAACGGTGTTTATTACTTCGCCGACCATGCAAAGCATATCGGATGGATGCAATACTTTGCACACATCTCAATATAGGTGGTTTTGAGTTTCATGCAAAGTGGTGTTCCCATCTTATAGTTATTTGTTCGGATAACATACCTAGGAGCATGTTTTTTGAATGGATGTGCATCACAATGAGGCAAAAACGGTGTTTAATGCTTGATCGACCATGTAAAGCATATCCGATGGGCACAATACTTTACACAAAACTCAACCTAGGTGGTATTTACTTGCATGCAAAGTGGTGTCCCCATCCAATAAGTACTTGTTTTAATAACACACCTAGGACCGTGGTTTTTGATGGTTATGCATGACACTAAGGTTAAAACTCTGCAAAAATAGTATTTAATGCTTGATCGACCATGCAAAGCATATCCGATGGACACAATACTTTGCATGCACCTCAAAATAGGTGGTATTGAATTTTGTGCAATGTGGCATCCCCATTCAATAAGTGCTTGTTCAGATAACACACCTAGGAGCGTGTTTTTTGATGGATGTGCATCACATGGAGGCAAAAACGGTGTTTAATGCTTCATCGACCATGCAAAGCATATTAAATGGACACAATACTTTGCACACTTCTCAACCTAGGGGCTATTGAATTGCATGCAAAGTGGCGAGCCCATCCTATAAGTACTTGTTTAGATAACACACCTAGGAGTGTGTTTTTTAAAGGTAGTGCATAACACTAGGGGAAAACGGTGTATAATGCATGATTGACCATGTAAAGAATATTCGATGGGGACAATAATTTTCCCGCATCTCAACCTAGATGGTATTGACTTGTGTGCAAAGAGGCTCCCCCATCTGATAACTACTTGCTTGAAAAACACACCTAGAATCATGTTTTTTTATAGTTGTGCATTACACTAAGGAAAAAACGGTGTTTAATGCTTGATCGACCATCCAAAGAATATCCGATGGGCACAAAAATTTTCATGCACCTCAACCTAGGTGGTATTAACTTGCATGCAAATCGGCGCTCCCATCCCATAAGTACATGTTCGCATTACACACTTGGGAGCACATTTTTTGACGGTTGTGCATAACACTAGGGGGGAACCATGTATAATGCGTGATCGACCATGAAAATCATATTCAATGGACACATTACTTTGCACGCACTCCAACCTAGGTGATATTGACTTGCATAAAAAGTGGCACCCCCATCCGATAAGTACTTGTTCGAATAACATACCTAGGATCGTGTTTTTTTATTATTGTGCATGACACAAATGCAAAAACGGTGTTTGATATTAGAGCGACCATAAAAAGAATATCCGATGGGCACAATACTTTTCACATACCTCCAACTAGGTGTTATTGACTTGTGCACAAAGTGGTGTCCCCATCCGATAAGTACTTGTTCGGATAACACACCTAGGAGCTTATTTTTTGAAACGGTGTTTAATGCTTCATCGACCATGCAAAGTATATCTGATGGGCACAATACTTTCCACGCATCTCAACCTAGGTATTATTGAGTTGCATGCAAAGTAGGGCACCCATCCCATAAGCACTTGTTAACACACTTGGGAGAGCATCTTTTGACAGATGTGCATCACACTTAGGTAAAGATGGTGCATAGCGTGTGATCGACCATGCATAGAATATCTGATGGGTAGAATACTTTGCACCTCCCTCATCCTAGGTGGTATTGGTTTGAATTAAAAGTGGTTTGCCCATCCGATAAGTACTTGTTTGGATAACACAACTAGGAGCGTGTTTTTTGACGGATGTGCAGCACATTGAGGCAAAAACGGTGTTTAATGCCTCAACAACCATGCAAAGCATATCGAATGGATAGAATACTTTGCACACACCTCAAACTAGGTGGTTTTGAGTTGCATGCAAAGTGGCATGCCCATACGATGAGTACTTGTTCAAATAACATATCTACGAGCATGTTTTTTGACGGATGTCATCACACTGAGGCAAAAATAGTGTTTAATGCTTGCATGTAGAAGACGTTTACAACACCCCTTTCCATAGTGAAGAGTAGACAAATTTGGAGTAGGAAAGTGAAATGTTTAATAGATAAACATCCACAAAAAATGAAGTAGCATCATTAAAGGATGAACAATTTTTTCTAAAAGAGGAAATGTGAGTAGTAGAGCTTTGATAAGTCATTGGCAGCATCACTTTTATTGCTACCAGCTGTGGGTTGAGTTGACAAGCGAGCTTGCTTTGGACCTCTTATCATTGATCATCTCCTTCTCAAACTTGACAAAGCTAATGTTTTGTGCATGTGCATGGCAGTTCCTTTCAGCTCTTATGATGTTTTTTCTCTCTTACTTGGCTGATCTTACGTAGCTTTTCAGTCACCACTGTGTTCCTTAGACTCTCTTTCAAGTGTTGTTCTCTCCACTTGCACTTTTTCCTACTGTAAGTGGCTTTCAACTTTCATTGGCTTTTTTGGCTTTGGCTTTTAGCTCTTTAGTTGCTTCTACATTTGGCTTTGTCACCTCGATTGTTGCAGGGTGTTGCCACCTTACCTCTTACTGCCTTATAGCACTTCTTTTCTCTCTCACCTCTTGCTTTTATTGTTCCTGGTTTCTGTGCTTGTTTGTGTGGGTTAGTGCTTCCTTTTTCCTTATATATATATATATATATAAGGAGCTTGCTTACTTGCTTTTAGGTACTACTCTTTTTTCCACCCTCTTAAGATTTTTTCTACATTTAGTAACTTTTGTTTTTGGTCTTGTTTAGTTATTCCCTTAATTTCTTCCTCCTTTTTAAGGTAGTTATTTATTTAATTGTCTATATATATATTAACTTATATATTAGTCTTTTTAGTTTGTTCCCAATTGTGCTTTATTATTTCTTCTCCATTATTTTTAATGCTATCTATTTTTTATTCTATCTATTCTTAAATTAAAATATTATTATTTTGCTTTATTCCTTTAATTTTAATTTTAATTTTATTATTTAAGCAGTTTCTTGGTAGTTTTTTGTATTGTTCTTTTTTTCTTTTTAGTTATTTTCCTTTCTAAATTCATTTCAAGTGCTTATATTGAGCTCTTTTTATTTCAGTGCTTTATGTAAATTTGTGTTTCGTTTCTTAACACTAATACCATTTAATTATTCAATTGTGTTATTAATCTTTTCATAGCTTAAGCACTTGACTTGTCCCCGTAGGACCTTTTTGTTTATTTGTCCTACTTGCAAGTTTTTTTCAATCTTTTATTCATTTTTTAACCGTTAATTACACATCATGGGTGTGGATTACCCCCCTTCATCATCATCATCATCATCTTCATCTTCATTATATTAATTGGTTTTATTAAATAAGTAAGAGACAATTCTCTTTTCCACAAGGGTGTGGACCATCCCCCTTGGAATTCTTACACACACAAAGAGGTGGACCATCCCTTGATATCTTGTTTAAAGAAAGGCATTGCTCTTGTTTCATATTGTAGGTGTCTTAATGCTCCTTTCTACTTATATAATTAATTATCTTCTACTCTAGAATCTAGAAGGTTGTGCTCATTCCTAGGTAAAGCAATAACAATTCAGGGAACACATGCATTACCTGTCTTGCCACATGATACCAATTTTGTTCTAACAAATGGTTTTCTGTGGATGGTGACAGGTAAGTGGACCCTGACCTTAGAACTTAGACTACCTGATGGATTCGACACCCTTTTCCAATCTTGTGTTCCTAGTTTCAAACTCACTTCGTCAGAAGATTTCCCAAATGTAGCAATATAATCCGCTGACTCTCGGTCAAGTGGATTGTGGGAGTGAGTGGCCAACGCTTCCAGTGCACCCTTGTAAGGATACATGTAAACGATCAAGCATTCAGTGTCCCTCACACACTCAGTAATGGCATCCACCTGACAGGATCGTTGTATTAGAGTCAAGACGTGGCTTCGCAGGAAACTGAAAACAATTTCAAAAAGCGGAAGATCTGTAGCAGAGCTGAGGCCGTATTGTAAAACATGTTTGAAAACATAATCAAAGTAGGCACACAGACACTTGCACGCTTCATGTCGTTGGGAGTACCACGGAAAAGACCAGAAGCAGACAGAGATCAATTCAAGGCAAGCTCCAGCACACGAAACTATATAATAAAAATACACTGATGCAGTGCTCAGATCTGTTTCTACGTAGACTCCCCGCTGGAAACCGGATCGAAGTGGAAGGATGAGGCACAAGAGAGAAGGAACCATAGAAATTGCATGATTGATGAGAGCAGAAAAGGAGAGGCCACCGCCCAACAAGACTTTCCGGATGTAGATGGGGACGTGGCGTTGGGGGACAAGCGAGGTGCGAGCCAGTTGAGATAACACAACAAGCGGAAGGTATTGGGCAGGGTGGGGAGCCTTGAGGGACGCACCCAGCAAGGCACCGGTCCAGAGGACAATGACAAGGTTTAGGAAGGTAGAAAATGTCTGAATACAAGCAGACAGCAAAGCTCCATAATGAAAGAGGTGAAAGCGAGGGAACTGAGGGGAGTGAGGTGCGGCATGAGCGCGAGCAAGAGGAGAAGGAGACGGAGGGGGAGGGTGTGGACGAAGGGCAGAAGAATAGAATTGATCACGTACTCCCGTCGCATCCATTGCACAGGCAACGAGACTCGAGAGCGACCGTATGCGCTTATAACGTAAAACAATTACGTGAATTCTTTTTTCTTAGCAACCCTTTACCTTCCAAAGAGAAAAATTAGTTTGTTCCTAATTTCTAAATCCTTGTTTTTTTGGCCGTGCCATCGGAAGCCTAACTTAAGGCAAAGGCGATTCAGAAGCGAAAATGGCCATTTTTTATTTTCTAAAATTCACAAAATTTTCTTGCTATTTTTCTCCTCGACATTTTCATGGCCTCTCTCTCTCTCTCTCCTTTCAATTCATCATCTCGCCCTCTTTCGCTATTTGGATCTCCGGCAGGCCTTATGAATGATTTATTCTCATTCAACTTTTTTTTAAATCAAAGCTTTGCATTCGTCCATGTGTACATATCCGTTGCTCCTATTGGCCATGCACCTGCTGCATTCAAAACCGATTCACACAATTTCAACCACGTACTCCTCTGACGAGATTCTCTCTCGCCTTGCCCACCATATTCGAAGTCACAATTTTGGCTATTTCGTCTTCACCGCCATAGCTTTTGTGTCTTCAACCTTTGAAGCAGGCCCTATGAATCTATGTGTATTCAAACTCTTCCTATTATAACTTATTGCCACATGCGAACAAAAAAAGAAAAAACGCATTAATTAGCCTAGTATGAAAAATTGGCATAAGCTTATATGGAGCAATCCCCCCCCCCCCCCACCTTACTCCCCTCCAACCCCTCTCCTCCCAAAAGTGAATTGCAAATGCCCTCCTCAGCAAGTGACAACTTTGGGTGGCGAGATGCACATCTCTCAGAAGTAAAATTTAGTTGTATCTTTAACAACGTGAAAATTTCATTAGGCATGCCGAAGGAGATGCTACAGCCTCACCCTCAGATTAGGACAACCTTTAAATCCCTTCTCACGTTATTTTTCCATGATCGCATTTATTTAAGGACAACCTGACCCTTAGATTAGGATAGCCTTTAAATATGCTCTCACATTATCCTTCCATGATAGCATTTATTTAACCCTATATACACCCCTTCTGTAAATTTTGAGATGATTATTATATCCCTTATGTATGGAAATTTTCACTTTTTGAATTAAAAAATCCCTTATGCATGTATATTTTCTGTAACTACATAAAAATATAAAACCCCTTTCGTTGATGGCACGTGCTATCTTACATATTTCTTAGTGCCCCTCGGGAAAGGCCTATGGACAACTAATTGGTCCAGTCAAGAGAAGCTTTCTAGGAAAGAAGTGCGGAAAATTTCATGACCACTTCTTGGGTCCAGTCAAGTGAAGCTTTCGAGGAAAGGACTAAGGAAAATTTTTAAGGAATGGACACATCATATTTTTGCCTCTTTTTTACCTTTCATACATTGGTGCAAAACATTCAACCTTTCCTTCTTTCCTTTCATACATTGGTGCAAAACATTCCACATAAAGTAGAAATCCTTTCTCCTTTATGGGAACATTCCCTTGTAATGATGACATTTTATGTTCAAACAAGAAGGATCTCAAAGGACTTAATGCCATCTAGAGCATCAAGTTTTTTTTTTAATAAACAAATAAAAGGCTGATTATATTAGAGGGGGAAAAAATGTAAAATAGAAAACGTTTGATAGGGTATTTGTAGGCTTAGATGCATCTTTTAGAAATGGATCTAGGTTAACCAACTTATCATGGACTTGCAAATGAAAATGCTTGGTCAAAATGTCAATATGTAGAGGGCTAGCTTGTTGCATAGCTTTCTTTTCTCATCTTAATCAACCCACCTTTAGGTAAGCCACTTGTGTGGACTACTTATTTCATCCTTGATCAACAAACAAGTGGTGAATAAGAGAGAATCCACAAATGTTAATTACATGGTAATATCTAGTTTGCCTTGATTTATGTGTCACTTGCAAATGAAAACGATTGGTAAAAATGTCAATATGTAGAGGGCTAGCTTGTTGCATAGCTTTCTTTTCTCATCTTAATCAACCCACCTTTAGGTAAGCCACTTGTGTGGACTACTTATTCCATCCTTGATCAACAAACAAGTGGTGAATAAGAGAGAATCCACAAATGTTGATTACATGGCAATATCTAGTTTGCCTTGATTTATGTGTCACTATTATTAAATACACGTGCATGAATACAAGAGCACCATACATAATAAACATGGTTTACAAAATTGCATTGTGTAATCTTGGGCCAAATGAAAGTATTAACATATGAATCTGACTAGAGTCTTATAATTTATTATCACAAAATGTTTCAAAAAATCACTTGAAATTTACTAATATAAGGGATTTTCAAAAAGATCCATATGTTTTTATCATACATTTATAGAGAGATTCATGTGTTATTTTGAAGGACAAAAATTTATAAATAAGAATCTTTAAGTAATACCTCTTGAGCACTTTGCAACAATGTAGGGTTGTATGTAGTGACCACCCCAAGTGTGGTAGTGCATGCTAAAGAAAGACAAAACCTAAAAATAAATATTCTATTTTATCCTATGAATGATGTATACCTTTCAATTAATGAAATATGCCTTAAGAATGCAACAATCTTAGGCCATTACACTAGCATGTGGAAATTTTGACATTTGTTGATAGAGCATAATGTATTAGATGATCATAGCCAAATGGATGCATATTTGTGCTTCACAAAGAGTGACATGTTGAAAATGTGACATGACATCCCTTGCCTATGATATAGGTACATTACCACATCCATATGCATTCAATCATGCCAAGCGGGTCCAAGATGAATGAAGGCATTCTCTATTTTGAGATCACGGTAAGTATTGCATGAAAGGGAGCACATATCATGTAGAAATCCATGAAAAAAAATAAAATCCATCTTTAAAAGCAAGAATAGATATCAAACTCTAGTAAAAGATAAACATGTAATTTTGTGTATGTTTTTTAATCTCAAGGAGTCACTGAACATATGTGACCCTAGATTGTGCATTTTATAAGAGGCCCTATTTTAAGTATCACATATCATGTTACATAAGGGTATTAGTAACTCACATTGGGAAGCTTTCAAAAAATTTAGTATAAATGCATATGAAAGACTATACATAAGTAGGGGTAGTTTAGGCTTTATGAGATTAGCTTTGTTTAGAAGGTTACGATACTAGGTGTAGTTGTGGTAGTGTTTTTTCATAGGGTTCCAACTCCCTTTAGTAAGAAAACCTATCAAAATCTTGAGTATGAGATGAATAAAACAATACGCCATGAGTAGAAATTACTCAAATTCACCTGGTTGTGTTCTACACTAAAGAGCTTCAAATATGTCTTTACAACTTGAAATTTGGGTAACACATGAAAAAGTTACATTGATTTGAAAGGAGATGGGTTTTCATATTTTAGTGTTTTTTTTTTTTACCCCCCCTCACCCAAAAGACCCCCCCCTTGGGCCTCATATATTAGGAAAATTATGTACAAATCTTAAAATCTTGCATATTTTTCAAGGTATACCTTATATTTTGTGGGAGGGGGGGCATAAAATTTTCATATTTCTCCCTTGCATATTTGAAATTTATAAGGAGATCCATGCATATTATTTATGGACCTTGTCTCCCCATAACTTGGATTTTGGACGTGGGTAGTAACACATTACATATTGAATTGGCAACCCAAGATGTTTTTTGATGTGGAATTCGGGTAGAAGTCTAAGGCTTTCATGCTTTTCCTAGGTCTAGAGAATAGGATCTAATATTAAATGTATTTTAAAACATCTATGGTAATAGATATACACGAAAGTGGAAATCTGACCAAAGTTGCAAAATCAATCTAGCCTTAATCATTTTGATTTTTAACAATACATGACATGATAGTTAGGAGATAGGGATTTAATCACTTAGATGGGGCATAGATTGGACATTTACGTACAAGAGTTTAGATGGTGACTTAGACACACATCTTCCCACTAGTCCTCATCCTCGAGAAAGGGTTGTCAGATGTGTTGTCCTGGCATTGACTCATCCGTTGGGGTGAAGATCACCAATATGCCGAGGGAACTCCCTGCTCAACTCCCATGATGAGGAGCAATATGACCCCAAGAGAGGAAGAAGAGAGGGAGGGGAGAAGGGAGAAGAAAGGGGGAGGGCAAGGCAAGAGGCGAATGAAGGAGTGAAGAAGGGGGAGAGGGACTGGCAATCACAAGGGCACTATACAAGAATACAAGAGAAGTTCTCAAGACAACTCATGAAAGAGAGAAAGAGAGCTTGTATTACATATATGTGCATACAGCCAGAGTGGATATTTATACATTCCACCTTTTGAAGGGAGGGTCAACCCTATTCTTTCCTCTCTCTCTCTCTCTCTCTCGATCTCATTTTTATAAGGCACTTGGCCCCATACGCCTCCAAGGTGGATTTCTATTGTCTTCATCTCATCCTCTCCCTCTTCTCTACACTATCTTGCAATATATATATATATATATATATATATATATATATAGAGCTCATTTTTACAAGGCACCTATGCCCATATGGCTCCAAGGTGGATTTCTATGTCTTCCTCTCATGCTCTCCCTCTTCTTTGGTCTATCTTGCAAAATATCCAACCACTTTGGATAAACTATCAACCATCATGCTTAAGATGTCCCCTTTCCTGTCCATAATCCATCCGTGGATCGAATTTGATGCATGATGTTGGACTTGAGGGCGTTGTTCATGATGCAGTGGGGGTTGAATAGCCTTTGGGAGATGTGGCAAAATGGATGAAGGGGTTTCTAAAAATGTGTGTCAAACATATATTTGAAGGTCTAATCTGATGACCATGAAGATTGTAGACACATTCTGTTTAACTTGAGGGGAGATGTTGAGTTGAAGGACAAATTTTGAGTGGAACCACTGAATATTTTCATCGATGTTGAGTTCAAAGACAATTATTGATTGGATCTGCTAAATATTTTCTTCCATTGTGGGCTCTTGTGTAGGAATGTCCTAGAACAAAATGATGAGCAAGCCAAAAAAAAGCATTGTGGCTGCTACTATTGGATCAGGGGCTGCCGCAAAAGTGTTGTTAAATTCCTCCATTTGTATTGCAAGTGCATAGGAGGTACCCACCATTGGAAAATCTAGCCATCAAAATTTGTCCACAATATTGGGGTTGGAGGCCTTGATTACTTCAAAATCTTTCCACAGCCAACATCTTTGAAGAGGCATATATGTAGGGTCGACTAGTCTGTCTTGGATTACTGAGCAATAACTGCACCAAAATGCCTTGTTCTTCAAAAATGGGAGCCACCATTGTGGGCATAGCCCTACTCCTTTATCTACCTTGGACACTTTATTTTTATCCAAATATAGCCACCACACATCGGCTTAGGATTGTCCTATCAATACTTGCACAAACTTTGTTACATGAGCTCAGTTAGAGTGCAGACTTCCATGGCATCCTTATAGCTAAGCTGAAAACTTTGGAGTTTGCCCCATCACATGTTTATGTGAGACATATCTTCAATCACGCTAAAGGACATGATCGCATGGTACCAGGTGTTTTGGCCCTGGCATGGGTTGCTATGGCATGGAGGGCCTCTTCTTTGAGCGGATTTTCATGGACCTCATGTTCCTCCTCCTCATAGGGACCTTGAGATCTGGTAAGAGCATGGGATTTAGGACTTTTAGCATGTTCAAGTACCCAAGTCTTTTGGACCGTTCAGACCAACAAGATCCTACAACATCACATGGTGTGTGTATGTGTGTGTGTGTGTGTGCATGCATGCGTGCATGCATGTGTGGTGGTGCTTCGTGATGACATGTGATGTGATGTGACAACTCATGACCATCAGGAACAATATCTAAGGGAGATATATCCACATGTAATAGCAATTCAGGCTCCCAAAGGTTTAGGCCTATGGCTTTGACCATCTTTCAATCCAACTTTTCCTTTAGAGCCATTTGCTGGTTTTCCCTATGCAAGCAATTGGATTTGGCTTGAAAACTTATGCACCTGTTCTCTCTCTCTTTCTCTCTCGATTTCTCTACATAACAAATTGGAAGGTATATCTTGGGATCACAAGTGATAGAGGTGAAGGAAAGTGATCTAAAACATAAAGTACACAAAAGGTGAAATAAATAATTGACCAAAAGTGGTCCGAGGATAAGAATGCCTCAAAAAGGGTGCTTCTTTCACTTTACGTCATTGTCTGCTCCTCACTTTCTATCACTCTTGAAGGAGGGGCGGCTCACTGTGCATCCCTCACTATCGCTCCCTTACTTATCTACTCTCACTTTCCTTCCAAGACAATGGATAGTTACTATGTGACTTCATTTACTGAACTCAAAAACTCTGTCTTAAATCTCTTTTGTCTCGGGGGAGTCACTATATATAAACCCTCTATACCATGTGCATTCAAGGCCTATTTCTAAAATCCCTTATCTGTAAAATTTTCATCAATAAAATGTACCCCTTTTCTATACAAATCTGTAAATTTTTTCCAAAACTATTTTAAATAGTCCCTTATGTATATTTATTTATGTAAATTTTAGAAATAAAAAATATCCTTGTGTTGAACTCATGTGATAGGGTTACATATGATGAGTGACCCCCCAAGTCTTTTGTATGGACCCATGAGCAGAAAATCATTCGAGGAGGATATGTTATGCACATGGCTGCTTGATTTGAACTCAGTAGAAGAGGTGAACATCTCTAGCTTTCTTTTTTGCTTCTTTGAATCGCGTACTTCTTATGCTAACCAGCTACATTTTTGCACAAGATATGGTGGCGGCTAGAAGATGTATTGAACAAAACAGTGAAGATGAGGAAAGCCAGGAGCAAAAAAGGAGTTGTTGAATGCTTACAAGTCAGTGGAAGATTTGAAACAAGTTGTGAGGAGAGTCTATGAGGAGATTTGTGATGCCATGTTGAGATATCCAGCTCCACTCGTGATATGCTAGGGTGATCGTGGTGCATTTATGTCACCGACTTGTTAGCTGCAGATGCAGTTGGTACATCACCCATGAGTAATAGCTGGATGATAGCTATTTTTATGTACTCTAGTTAGTGGCTCGGTTAGTATGCCACCTTAATTAGTTGAGTTTGGTTTGAGATCCACATATAGGGTTCACCTATTCTTTTGTACTTAGAGTTCTTTTGGCTTACACAACTAAGAAGAGGAAAACTATTTTCAGCCTCCACCTTTGTGTATATTCCCCCATTGTGTATGTGAGAAAGCTACAAGTGAGACTCCTTCCTTCTCTCCCACTCTCTTCACATGGTATCAGAGCTCGGTTTGTGGTAAGGAGCTCAAGAAAGCAAACCAAGTTCGCGGTGTCCTAGTAAGAGGATCAGTGTTGCTTTCCTTTTTTTTGAGTTTGGGAGCAAATCTCTACAGGTAGCACAACTAGAAAGTACAAGAGTGCACTGTCTTAGATTGGGACGCCCTTCACGGTGTGGCGACAGGGCAGTATATGCTACGGGAGTGGGTAGAGATATTGGGAGTGACAAAATCATTCTTATTTCCTATTGATGCATAATCGTCACTAGGGAGTGACTGTGTGGTCAAATACCACTCTCATCAATTTTGCAGATTTGCCCTTATGAGGCAGAAGTTGTGTTTTTTTGCAGTGTTCTATAATGGCTTCTGATGCTCTTTCACAGATTGTCACTAAAAAGTTTGACAAGAACAACTTCCAAGCATGGAAGTTTAGAATGATGAATTTTCTTAAGGGAAAAGGCTATTGGGAGTTCATTACTGGAGCTGAACAAGAACTAGTTATTCCTAATGTTCCCAATCAACAGGAGTTGCAGGCATTTAAAGGCTAGCATGAGAGAGCCAAAAAAGTTATGTACTAGCTGTCTATTAGTATTTCAAATTCTATGATTGTGCATATTTCGGATGCAAGCATGCCGAAGGAGGCGTGGGATACTTTGACAAAAATGTATAGCACAAATACACAAGCCAAGAAAATGTAGTTCAAGTAGGACTGACATATTCACGAAGGCATTGGGTGTAGAGAAGCTGCGCAAGTTCAGAGACCTACTTAGTGTGTAGGAATTGGGATTGAGCTCAAGGGGGAGTGTGAGATATCAAGCTCCACTTGTGATATTTCAGGGTGACCGTTGTGCATTTATGTCACCGACTTATTAGCTGCAGATGCGGTTGGTACACCGCCCATGAATAATAGCTAGATGACAGCTATCTTTATGTACTCTAGTTAGTGGCTCAATTAGTATGCCACCTTAGTTAGCTAAGTTTGGTTTGAGACCCACATCTAGGGTTCACCTATTCTTTTGTACTTAGAGTTCTTTTGGCTTACACAACTAAGAAGAGGAAAACTGTTTTCGGCCTCCACCTTTGTGTATATTCCCCCATTGTGTATGTGAGAAAGTTGCAAGTGAGACTCCTTCCTTCTCTCTTCACATGCCAACCCTGGATACACATGGCCTATGGCTTTAAAGTCCGCTTGTTTTCATGAAGCCAATGCCATAGTAGGCACTTTCTAGGACATGTACTCTCTCTAATAGTGATTAAGTCAAGTGATGGAAATTTAATTCCATAGAGACTTATGTGTTTTCGAAAGTTGTATTAGACAAGAAATGGAACTGCAGTTCCACAAAGGGTTTTTAGTTCTCTTTTACATGGACTCTCTCTCTCTCCTTCACCCCACCACCCCCGCTCCTTCCCTCTCTCTCTCTCTCTATATATATATATATATATATATATATATGCAATTGTAGTAGCTAGATCCTCCCCCCTCTCTCTCTTTCTCTAGCTCTACCTCCCTCCCCCTTTCTCTATCTCTGTCTCCCTTTGAAGCTAGACCCCCCATCTTTGTCTATCTCCCCCCCATCTATCTATCTTCTTGAGTTAACATGGAGATTTCTCTTTGTGATAACCATCACAAAAGAAAGGAGAGAGCCATCCACAAACTCTAATGGATGTTTAGCATGGACTACTACCAATCTACTTATGTTCTTTCTTAGCTAAAGGGATGTTTAGCATGGCACTGATGCCAATATAGCTAACATGGAGATTTCTCTAAAATCTAACCTTTAGTGGGCATTGATCTGATCCTCTTTGTGATGACTATCACAAAAGAGATTGGTACCAATGCCATTCTGATAGAGAATGGGACCTGTGCCATTCTTAATTAATGAGAGTTTGTGCATGTCTCCCTCAGCCTGAAGGCTACAATAGCTAAAGGGATGTTTATCATGGCACTGCTGCCAATCTAGTTATGTCACCTCCTAGCTAGATGGATGTTTAGCATGGCACTGATGACAATATAGTTAATATGGAGATTTCTCTAAAATCTAACCTTTAGTGGGCACTGATGTGATCCTCTTTATGGTGGCTGTCACAAAAGAGATTGGCACTAGTGCCATTCTCATAGAGAAAGGCACATTTGCCATTCTTAATCCATGAGAGTTTGTGGATGGTTGTCACAAAAGAGATTAGCACCGATGCTATTCTCATAGAGAATGGCACCTGTGCCATTCTTAATCCATGTGAGTTTGTGGATGGTTCCCCCATAGGCTAAAGGTTCAAGTAGCTAGAGGGATGCTTAGAATGGCACTAATTCCAATCTAGTTATGTCACCTCTTAGCTAAAGGGATGTTTAGCAAGGCATTGCTGCATATATAGTTAACATGGATATTTCTCTAAAATCTAACCTTTAGTGAGCACTGATGTGATCCTCTATGTGATGGCTATCACAAAGGAGATTGGCACTAGTGCCATTCTCATAGAGAATGGCACCTTTCCCATTCTTAATCCATGAGAGTTTGTTGATGGCTCCCCATAGCCTAAAGGTTGAAGTAGCTAAAGTCATGTTGAGAATGGCACCTTTTCCAATCTTAATCCATGAGAGTTTGTAGATGGCTCCCCCATAACCTAAAGGTTGAAGTAGCTAAAGGCATGTTCAGAATGGCACTACTACCATTCTAGTTGTCACCTCTTGGCATGGCTATGTCATCTCTTAGCTAAAGGGATGCTTAGCGTGGCACTGATGCCAATATAGTTAACATGGAGATTTCTCTAAAATCTAGTCTTTAGTGGGCACTGATGTGATCCTCTTTGTGATGGCTGTCAAAAAAGAGATTGGCACCAATGCCATTCTCATAGAGAATGGCACCTCTGCCATTCTCAATCCATGAGAGTTTGTGGATGGCTCCCCATAGCCTAAAGGTTGAAGTAGCTAAAGGCATGTTTACTGCCATTCTAGTTGTCACCTCGTGGCATGGCACTACTTCCAATCTAGTTATGTCATCTCTTAGCTGAAGGGATGCTTAGCATGGCACTAATGCCAATATAGTTAACTACTGCCAATCTAGTTATGTCACCTCTTAGCATGGCACTGATATGATCCTCTTTGTGATGACTGTCAGAAAAGAGATTGGCACTAGTGCCATTCTCATACAGAATAGCACCTCTGCCATTCTGAATCCATTAGAGTTTGTGGTGGCTCACCATAGCCTAAAGGTTCAAGTAGCTAAAGGCATGCTTAATGGCACTACTACCATTCTAGTTGTCACCTCTTAGCTAAAGGGATGTCTAGTTAACTTGGAGATTTTTCTTTGTCATGAATGTCACAAAAGAGATTGGCACCAGTGCCATCTTAATCCATGAGAGTTTGTAGATGGCTTCCTCATAGCCTCAAGGTTGAAGAAGCTAAAGGGATATTTAGAATGACAGTGCTGCCAATCAAGTTATGTTCAAAGCACAAATGAGATTGGCACCAGTGCCATTATTAATCCATGAGAGTTTGTGGATGGCTCCCTCATAGCCTGAAGGTTGAAGTAGCTAAAGGGATGTTTGGCATGGCACTACTGCCAATCTAGTTA
This sequence comes from Dipteris shenzhenensis, assembly GCF_047967505.1. Lineage (NCBI taxonomy): Eukaryota > Viridiplantae > Streptophyta > Polypodiopsida > Gleicheniales > Dipteridaceae > Dipteris > Dipteris shenzhenensis. The sequence goes on along the minus strand of NC_141628.1, from coordinate 8,834,660 downwards.
ACATGGAGATTTCTCTTTGTGATGACTTTCACAAAAGAGATTGGCACCAGTGCCATTCTCTTTTTGATGACTGTCACAAAAGAGATTGGCACCAGTGCCATTCTTAATCCATGAGAGTTTGTGGATGGCTCCATCATAGCCTGAAGGTTTAAGTAGCTAAAGGGATGTTTAGAATGGCACTGTTGCCAATCTAGTTAACATGGATATTTCTCTTTGTGATGAATGTCACAAAAAGAGATTGGCATCAGTGCCATTCGAATAGATAATGGCACTTGTGCCATTCTTAATCCATCAGAGTTTGTGGATGGCTCACCTAAAGGTTGAAGTAGCTAAAGGGATGCTTAGAATGGCATTGCTGCAAATCTAGTTATGTAACCTTTTAGCTAAAGGGATGTTTAGCATGGAACTGATGCCAATATAGTTAACATGGAGATTTCTCTAAAATCTAGCCTTTAATGGGCACTGATGTGATCCTCTTTGTGATGATGTCACACAAGAGATTGGCACCATTGCCATTCTCATTGAGAATGGCACCTTTGTCATTCTTAATCCATGATATGTTCCTCATAGCCTGAATGTTGAACTAGCTAAAGGGGTGTTTGGCTCTTGGCATGGTACTGCTGCCAATCTAGTTAACATTGATATTTCAAAGCACAAATGAGATTTGCACTGATGCCAATATAGTTAACATGGATATTTGTCTAAAATCTAACCTTTAGTGGGCACTGATGTGATCCTCTTTGTGATGACCATCACAAAAGAGATTGGCACCTTTGTCATTCTTAATCCATGAAATTGAGAATGGCACCTTTGTCATTCTTAATCATTGAGAATGGCACCTCTGCCATTCTTAATCCATTAGAGTTTGTTACTTGTTTTCCCATAGCCTAAAGATTGAAGTAGCTAAAGGAATGTTTAGAATGGCACTACTGCCAATCTAGTTATGTCACCTCTTAGCTAACAGATGTCTAGTTAACTTGAAGATTATGATCCTCTATGTGATGGCTATCACAGAAGAAATTGCACTAGTTCCATTCTCATAGAGATTGGCACCAGTGCCATTCTAATATAGAATGGCACTTGTGCCATTCTTAATCCATGAGAGTTTGTGGATGGCTTCCTCATAGCCTCAAGATTGAAGCAGCTAAAGGGATATTTAGAATGGCACTGCTCCCAATGTAGTTATGTTCAATGCACAAATGAGATTGGCACGAGTTTTGTGGATGGCCCTCATAGCCTGAAGGTTGAAGTATCTAAAGGGATGTTTTGAATGGCACTGCTACCATACTAGTGAACTTGGAGATTTCTCTTTGTGATGATTGTCACAAAAGAGATTGGCACCATTTCCATTCTGATAGAGAGTGGCACCTGTGCCATTCTTAATCCATGAGAGTTTGTCTATGGATCCCTCATAGCCTGAAGGTTTATGTAGCTAAAGGGATGTTTAGCATGGCACTGTTGTGATCCTCTTTATGATGACTATCACAAAAGAGATTAGCACCAATGCCATTCTCATTGAGAATGGCACCTTTGTCATTCTTAATCAATGAGAGTTTGTGCATGGCTCCCTCATAGCCTGAATGTTGAAGTAGCTAAAGGGCCGTTTGGCTCTTGGCATGGCACTACTACCAATCTAGTTAACATTGATATTTTTAAGCACAAATGAGAGTTGCACTAATGCCAATATAGTTAACATGGACACTTCTCTAAAATCTTACCTTTAGTGAGGAGTGATGCGATCCTCTTTGTAATGGCTGTCACAAAAGAGATTAGCACCAATACTATTCTCATAAAGAATGGCACCTATGCCATTCTTGATCCATGAGAGTTTGTGGATGTTTCCCCCATAGGCTAAAGGTTGAAGTAGTTAGAGGGATGCTTAGAATGGCACTGCTTCCAATATAGTTATGTCACCTCTTAGCTAAAGGAATGTTTAGCAAGACATTGATGCCAATATAGTCAACATGGAGGTTTCACTAAAATCTAACCTTTAGTGGGCACTGATGTGATCTGTTTTGTGATGGTTGTCACACAAAAGAGATTGGCACCAGTGCCATTCTTAACCCATGAGACTTTGTGGATGGCTCCCCATAGCCTAAAGGTTCAACTAGCTAAAGGTATGTTTGGAATAGCACTACTGCCATTCTTGTTGTCACCTCTTGGCATGGCACTACTGCCAATCTAGTTATGTCGTCTCTGAGATAAATGGATGCTTAGCATGGCACTAATGCCAATATAGTTAACATGGAGATTTCTTCAAAATCTAATCTTCAGTGGGCACTGATGTGATCCTCTTTGTGATGACTGTCAGAAAAGAGATTGGCACCTCTGCCATTCTCAATCCATGAGAGTTTGTGGATGGCTCCCACATAGCCTAAAGGTTGAAGTAGCTAAAGGGATGTTTAGATTCGCACTACTGCCAATCTTGTTATGCCACCTCTTAGATAAAGGGATGTCTAGTTAACTTGGAGATTTCTCTTTGTGATGACTATCACAAAAGAGATTGGCACCAGCACCATTCTAATAGAAAATGGCACGTGCCATTCTTAATCCATGAGAGTTTGTAGATGGCTTCCTCATAGCCTCAAGGTTGAAGTAGCTAAAGGGATATTTAGAATGGCAGTGCTGCCAATCTAGTTATGTTCTAAACACAAATGAGATTGGCACTAGTGCCATTCTTAATCCATGAGAGTTTGTGGATGATGGCAGCTCCATCATAGCCTGAAGGTTGAAATAGCTAAAGGGATGTTTGGCATGGCACTGCTACCAATCTAGTTAACATGGAGATTTCTCTTTGTGATGACTATCATGAAAGAGATTGGCACGAGTGCTGAGTGCCATTCTCTTTGTGATGATTGTCATAAAAGAGATTGGCACTAGTGCCATTCTTAATCCATGAGAGTTTGTGGATGGCTCCCTCACAGCGCCTGAAGGTTGAAGTAGCTAAAGGGATGTTTGGAATGGCACCACTACCAATCTAGTTAACTTCAAGATTTCTCTTTGTGATGAATGTCACAAAAAGAGATTGGCACTAGAGCCATTCTAATATTAGAATGGCAATGGTGCCAATCTCTTTGGTGACATTCATGTCTATGGGAGACTCATCCACAAACTGTCATGCCATTCTTAATCCACCATGAGAATTTGTGAATGGGCACTGATGTGATCCTCTTTGTGATGGCTATCACAAAAGCGATTGGCACCAGTGCCATTCTCATAGAGAATGGCACCTTTGCAATTCTTAACCCATAAGAGTTTGTGGATGGCTCACCATAACCTGAAGGTTCAAATAGTTAAAAACATGCTTAGAATGGCACTACTGCCATTCTAGTTGTCACTTCTTGGCATGGCACTACTGCCAATCTAGTTATGTCATCTCTTAGCTAAAGGGATGCTTAGCATGGCATTGATGCCAATATAGTTAACATGGAGATTTCTCTAAAATCTAATCTTCAGTGGGTACTAATGTGATCCTCTTTGTGATGACTCTCAGAAAAGATATTGGCATAGATAATGGCACTAGTGCCATTCTTAATCCATGAGAGTTGTGCACCATGAGAGAATGGCACCTATGCCATTTTCTTTGTGATGATGGTCACAAAAGAGATTGGCATTAGTGCCATTCTTAATCCATGAGAGTTTTTGGATTGCTCCCTCATAGCCTGAAGGTTGAAGTAACTAAAGGGATGTTTAGAATGGCACTATTGCCAATCTAGTTAACTCGGAGATTTCTCTTTGTGACAAATGTCACAAAAAGAGATTGGCACCAGAGCCATTGTAATATTAGAATGGCACTGGTGCCAATCTATTTTGTTACATTCATGTCTATTGGAGATCCATTCACAAACTCTCATGGATTGAGAATGGCAACTCTACCATTCTTAATCCATGAGAGTTTGTGAATGGGCACTGATGTGATCTGCTTTGTGATGGCTGTCACAAAAGAGATTGGCACCTTTGCCATTCTTAACCTAAAGCTTTAAGTAGCTAAAGGCATGCTTAGAATGGCACTACTGCCATTCTAGTTATCACCTCTTGGCATGACACTATTGCCAATCTAACTATGTCACCCGTTACCTAAAGGGATGCTTAGCATGGCACTGATGCCAATATAGTTAACATGGAGATTTCTCTAAAATATAATCTTCAATGGGCACTAATGTGATCCTCTTTGTGATGACTGCTAGAAAAGAGATTGGCACAGAGAATGGCACCAGTGCGATTGTTAATCCATGAGAGTTTGTGCACCATGAGAGGATGGCACTAGTGCCATTCTGATAGAGAATGGCACCCCTGCCATTCTCTTTGTGATGATTGTCATAAAAGAGATTGGCACCAGTGCCATTCTTAATCCATGAGAGTTTGTGGAAGGCTCCCTCATAGCTTAAAGGTTGAAGTAGTTAAAGGGATGTTTGGAATGGCACTGCTACCAATCTCATTAACTTGGAGATTTCTGTTTGTGATGAATGTCACAAAAGAGATTGGTACTAGAGCCATTATAATATTAGAATAGCACTGGTGCAAATGGCCACTGATTTGATCCTCTTTGTGATGGCTATCACAAAAGAGATTGGTACCAGCACCATTCTCATAGAGAATGGCACTTTTGCCATTCTTAACCCATGACGGTTTGTGGATGGCTCACCATGGCCTAAAGGTTCAAGTAGCTGAAGGCATGCTTAGAATGTCACCATTGCCATTCTAGTTGTCACCTCTTGGCATGGCACTATTGCCAATCTAGTTATGTCATCTCTTAGCTTAAGGGATGCTTAGCATGGGACTAATGCCAATATAGTTAACATGGAGATTTCTCTAAAATCTAATCTTCAATGGGCACTAATTGGGCACTGATGTGATCCTCTTTGTGATGACTATCAGAAAAGAGATTGGCACAGAGAATGGCACTTGTGCCATTCTCTTTGTGATGACTGTAACAAAAGAGATTGGCACCTGTGCCATTCTTAACCCATGAGAGTTTGTGGATGGCTCACCACAGCCTAAAGGTTCAAGTAGCTAAAGGCATGCTTAGAATGGCACTACTGCCATTTAGTTGTCACCTCTTGGCATGGCACTACTACTAATCTAGTTATGTCATCTCTTAGATAAATGTATGTATGGCACTGATGCCAATCTAGTTAACATGGAGATTTCTCTAAAATCTAATCTTTAGTGGGCACTGATGTGATCCTCTTTGTGATGACTATCAGAAAAGAGATTGGCACAAAGAATGACACAAGTGCCATTCTTAATCCATGATAGTTTGTGCACCATGAGAGAATGGCACCAGTGCCATTCTGATAGAGAATGGCACCTATGCCATTCTCTTTGTGATGACTGTCATAAAAGAGATCCTCTTTGTGATGACTGATGTGATCCTCTTTGTGATGCCTGATGTGATCCTCTTTGTGATGGCTGTCACAAAGGAGATTGGCACCAATGCTATTCTTATAGAGAATGTCACCTTTGCCATTCTAATCTTTAGTGGGCACAAGAGAATGGCACCAGTGCCATTCTTAATCCATGAGAGTTTGTGCATGGCTCCCTCATAGCCTGAAGGTTGAAGTAGCTAAAGGGATGTTTAGAATGGCACAGCTGCCAATCTACTTATGTCACCTCTTAGCTAAAGGGATGTTTAGCATGGTACTGATGTCAATATAATTAACAAGGAAATTTCTCTAGAATGTAGCCTTTAGTGGGCACTAATGTGATCCTATTTGTGATGGCTCCCTCATAGCCTAAATGTTGAAGCAGCTAAAGGGATATTTAGAATGACACTGCCACCAATCTAGTTATGTCACCTCTTAGCTAAATTGATGTTTAGCATGGCACTAATGTCAATATAATAACATGGAGATTTCTCTAAAATCTAACCTTTAGTGGGCACTGATGTGATCCTCTTTGTGATGACTGTCACAAAAGAGATTGGCACCAGTGCCATTCTCATAGAGAATGACACCTCTGCCATTCTTAATCCATGAGAGTTTGTGGATGGATCCCCCATAGCACTTCCATTCTCCAATAGTGGCATTCTCCACCACAAAGATTGACACAAATCCATATGACCTCTACACAGCGGAGACAGTCATCACTATAGAGGAGGAAAGTTGAATTTCCCTAATCTACCCTATGAATTTCAAAGATGAATTTACTCTATAATTGGATACTAGCATCTAAAAGAAGAGTATCTTGCCATAATCTACCCTATACATTTTCGGCCACTATAGAAGAGGGAGAATGGCATTTAAAATCTCAAGTTCACATTTTTTGCTATATTTCGCCCTATTTATTGATCAAGATATCACTGAGAGAATGCAATTTAAAAGATGAATTTCACACTTCTTGCAAATCCAGAAATATGCAGTGATCACATGACAATAGGGTAGTGGCATTCTAGTGATCATATTGGCACTAGGAGAATGGCACAGTTTCCAATTGACATGTAAGTTTAGGGCTCATAGTGCTACTTTCCAAGTTCTAGTTTGAGATTGGCACCATTGCTAGTCTCCACTAGTGGCAATCTCCACAAACTCACATGTAGATTTGCACGTGCCATATGATCACTACAAGGGAGAGTCTTACAAGAAATCCAAGGCCAGAATCTCCATAACCTCACATGGACATTGACACAATATTGGAGAATGGCATACTCAAAGTTGCACTTCTTCACATGATCTACTCTATACATTGATCAGATGGGACTATAAGAATGGTGTTTTAGAGAATGGCACCACTGCCATTCTCCATGAGTGGAACATAGAAGAATGCACATGTGAGTTTAGGCTTCTCAGTGCCATTTTCTATGGCCTAATAAGAGATTGGCACCACTACCATTCTCCACTCATACAAATTTTTACCCTAATATTCTAGGAGGGGTATCCCAGTGATCATAGGAGAATGGTGCTTGATTCCAATCCACATGTGAGTTTGAGGATCTCAGTGTCATTATGTAGGTCCCTACATGAGATTGGCATCACTGCCATTCTCCACTCATGGCAATCTAGACAAACTAAACTTGTAAATTAACATTCCACTAATTTTATTGGCCGAAGTAGGATAATGGCAAAAGTGCCAATGCACATGTAAAGGACTGGGCTAGAATGATTGGGAGCCAGTGCCATTTTCAGTACAAATGGCTGATCAACAGAGAGTACATCCTTTGGGCATGATGCGAGACGTGTGCATGGAGGTCGTTGGAATCGACTTCATTGTTTCTTTCATTGTGCTCAGCATGGAGGCACCACGGCAGTCAGAGTACAATTTTCTCTTGGGAGGACCTTGCTGAGATATCGAGCTCCACTTGTGATATGCCAGGGTGACTGTTGTGCATTTATGTCACCAACTTGTTAGCTATAGATGCGGTTGGTACACTGCCCATGAATAATAGTTGGATGATAGCTATCTTTATGTACTCTAGTTATTGGCTCAGTTAGTATGCCACCTTAGTTAGCTGAGTTTGGTTTGAGACCCACATATAGGGTTCACCTATTCTTTTGTACTTAGAGTTCTTTTGGCTTTCACAACTAAGTAGAGGAAAACTGTTTTCAGCCTCCACCTTTGTGTATATTCCCCCATTGTGTATGTGACAAAGGTATAAGTGAGACTCCTTCCTTCTCTCCCACTCTCTTCACATGGTATCAGAGCCTGGTTCGTGGTAAGGAGCTCAAGAAAGCAAACCAAGTTCATGGTGTCCTAGTAAGAGGATCAGTGTTGTTGCTTTCCTTTTTTTTCAAGTTTGTGAGCAAATCTCTGCAGGTAGCACAGACGAAAAGTGCAAGAGTGCACTGTCTCAAATTGGGATGCCCTTTGTGGTGTGGCAAAATTATTTTTTTGATTCGAGGCCATTTCGGGGCCCGTTTTGGTGGCGGAAGTTTTTCGCAAGCACTGAGGAAATTGCCCTGTTCTTGCTGTGCAGCGACTGTTCTATAGGTCGATGAAAAGTTATCACAGAATTTACATCATATGCTTGTGTGCAGAGATATTAGGAGTGATAGAATCATTCTTATTTCTTGTTGATGCATAATTGTCACTAGGAAGTGACTGTGTGGTCAAATACCACTTTGATCAGTTTTGTAGATTCGCCCTTGTGAGGCAAAAGTTGTGTTTTTTTGCAGTGACATAATATTCTATAGTGTTCTATAATGGCGTCTGATGCTCTTTCACAAATCATCACTGAAAAGCTTGACAAGAACAACTTCCAAGCATGGAAGTTTAGAATGACGAATTTCCTTAAGGGAAAAGGCTATTGGGAGTTCATTACTGGAGCTGAACAAGAACCAGTTATTTCTAATGTTCCCAATCAACAAGAGTTGCAGGCATTTAAAGGCTGGCATGAGAGAGCCAGAAAAGTTATGTACTGGCTATCTATCAGTATTTCAGATTCTATGATTGTGCATATTCAGGATGCAAGCACGCCGAAGGAGGCATGGGATAATTTGACAAAAATGTATAGCACAAATACACAAGCCAGGGAAATGCAGCTCAAGTAGGAGTTGCATAATGTGTAGAGAGAAAATATGGGCATCAATGACTACCACATGAAGGTGAAGAAGATTGCAGATGCACTTACTTCTATTGGGTTGCAAGTGGAAGATGATGATTTAGTTTCTTTGACCTTGAATGGTCTAGGAAAGGATTATGCACAATTTCGGACATCCATTGCCATCCGTGAGAATTTTCTTGATTTTGAGGAGTTGATTGCTCTTCTAATTTCTGAAAAGTAGAGAAATAGTGGTACATCTTCTTTAGGAGGAACTTCAAAAGAAGCTATCTTCTACTCAAATGCTGGAAGAGCTAGAGGTAGAGGTAGAGCAGGCTGATTTGGAGGCCATGGTAGAAATTAGAATATGCAGCAAATTCAAGAAAACCAGTCCTATAGAGGAGGATGTGGTAACTTTAGAGGCAGGGGGAGCCAAAGAGGTCGTGGTGGATGGCAGAGAGGCCAAAATGCAAACAGCAATGTTGAATGCTACTAGTGTGGTAAAATGGGTCATATGGTTAAAGACTGCTATAAAAAGTAGAATGACATCATGACTAGAAAATTGCAGCAAGGCAATTATGCATCCTCTAGTAGACAGGGTGATGACAGAAATGAGCATGTGTTAATGGTGCAACACATGACCAATTCTGTGACAAGTGCAGAAGAAAGCAATGATGTGTGGTATGTTGACTCAGGTGTGTCAAACCACATGACAGGTCATGCAGAATGGATGCAAGATGCAAGGAAAATGGAAAGATCAGGATTTGTGGAGACTGGTGATGATACTGCACAGCCTATTGTGCAAATTGGTAAAATTCCTTTGTCTATGCAGGATGGAAAAAAAATACCTATCTGATGTATTTCATGTCACGAATATCCCCAAGAACCTGGTTTCTATTAGCCAAATGGTTGAGTAGGGCTTGTAGGTTAGATTTAATCCTCATGGATGCTTTGTTGAGGATATGAAAAATAAAGGTCGCTTGATAGCAAAAGGGAAGAAGAAGGGCATGATGTTTATGTTGGATGCAGACATGCCTAAATTGAGTGCAGCAATGTTTGCACATGGGTGTAGTTGCAGATATTAATATCTGGCATAAACGCATTGGTCATGTTAATGTACAGTGACTTATATTAGTGTAGGCCCAAAATATTGTTGCAAGATTACCTAAGTTCAAGGTTGCAGAAATGCATAAGGTATGTGAAGCCTATCAATTTGGAAAATAGGCAAGGAAACCATTTCCTAGACATGTTCAAGAGAGTAAGAGGCCATTGGAATTAATCCACTCTGATGTGTGGACTACTAAAGCTGCATCTATTGGAGGCTGTCATTATTTTGTCACTTTTATTGATGACTATAGCAGAAAAATTTGGGTGTATTTTATGAAAAAGAAAAGTGAAGTTTTTGGGAATTTCAAAGCTTTTAAAGCTATGGTTGAAAAAGAAATAGGCGTGCAAATAAAATGCCTAAGGTCAGATGGAGGAGGAGAGTACCTCTCAAATGAGTTTGCAAGTTTCCTGCAGGAGCATGGCGTAAAGCAGCAATAGTCATGCAGTCATACCCCACAGCAAAATGGATTTGCAGAAAGTAAAAACATGCATATTGGAGAGGTATCTCATGCCATGCTCAACGAAAAAGACCTGCCATATTATTATTGGGCTAAAGCAGTTGCTACAGCAGTCTACATAATGAACATGACTCCCATCATAGCAATACATCGCATGATGCCAGAGGAAAGGTATTTGGTAGAAAACCAGATATTTCTCATTTGAAAGTTTTTGGTTGCATTGCCTATGTTCATGTGCCAGATGAGTTGAGATCCAAGTTGGATCCAAAAGCTAAGAAGTGCATCTTTATTGGTTATTCTCTGCAGTAGAAAGGGTACAGATGCTATAACCCTTCTACTCATAAGTTTACAGTGAGCAAAGATGTTTTTGATAAGATGAGCAGTTGGTATAAACCAGTAAATGTGATTGATGATGTAGATGCACAAAATGGTAATGCTGCACAGAATTTACAGCAGCAATCACAAAATATTAGTGGACTTGTAGTGTCCTCTAGCAGTGGTTCACATACTTCGCCATGGACAGGCAGATTGAGATCAGGAGGATCTCCTCAAAGCAATGCAGATAGTGGTATGCAAGTATCATATATGCAAGTATCATGAAAAGGAAAAAAGAAAGTAGATCAGCCCATGGTTGATGTGAATACAGGTCAGTCTTATGTAGATGGTGAATCCAGTGGCTCAGAACAGAGTCTTGATGATGAGTTGGGAATTCCTTCTATTGCTACACTTGGAGCAAGGAAGACAAGGGCTGTTTTGAGAGCATCTCGTAGTGAGCCTATTTTGCGCAAGTCTACCAGAGGTAGGTATCCTATGGATAGGCTACAATATGATGGATTTATAGCCATTCACTATGCCTATATGGTCAAAGTGATACATGAACCAAAACCCACTTCTTTTGAGCAAGCCCTCGGAAAAGAAAAATGGGAGAAAGCCATGGATGAAGAAATGGATGGCTTGGAAGCAAATGCTACATGGGAATTGGTGCCTTTGCCTAAAGACAAGAATGCAATTGGCTGCAAGTGGGTTTATAAGGTGAAGCACAATGTAGATAGTTCTGCGAACAGATACAAGGCAAGATTAGTTATCAAGGGGTATGCACAGACATATGGCATTGATTATGAAGAAACATATAGTCCGGTTGCAAGGATGGTAACCGTAAGAGCAATCATTGCTATGGTTGCATCAAAGGGATGGTCTTTACATTAGATGGATGTAAAGAATGCTTTCTTGCATGGTGATTTGCAAGAAGAGGTCTATATGGAGCACCCACCAGGTTATGTTCATGATGTTCATCCTGAGTTTGTTTGTAGGTTAAAGAAAGCCTTGTATGGCTTGAAGCAAGCACCCAGAGCATGGTCTGACAAGATAGTATAGTATTTTGTTACTATTGGCTTTCAGATTTCCAAGGCAGATTTCTCACTTTATGTGAGAAAAATAGAGAAAGGTATTATGCTGCTTGTCATTTATGTTGATGATTTGATCATCACAGATGATAGTGATGAAGTTATCCTTCATGTGAAAATGCTATTGAAGCAAAAGTTTGAGATGAAGGATTTGGGAGAGATGCATTACTTCTTGGGCATTGAGGTGATTAGATCCACAAGTGAGATATGGCTCTTGCAAAGGTAGTATGGATTGGGCATGCTGTCCAAATATGGGATGATAGGCTGTAAGCCTATTTCAATTCCTTTGGAGCAAAATGTGATGTTGAGCACAAATGCAGGTGAGCTTCTGGAAGACCCTACTATGTACATACGCATAGTAGGAAGTTTGATTTATATGACTATTACCAGGCTATATTTGAGCTATGCTATTGGTTTGGTAAGTCAGTTTATGCAAGCTGCAAGGAAACTGCATTTGGATGCGGCTAGATGCATACTGAGGTATGTGAAGTCCACATTGCAGTATGGACTATTTTATGAGACTGGGGTTCAGATACAGTTGCATGGATACACTGATGCTAATTGGGCTGGTAGTATTTCTCATAGATGATCTACAAGTGGATATATGTTCTCTTTTGGGAGTGTTGCAGTCACTTGGAGCAACAAGAAATAGCCTACGAATTGCCTTGTCAAGATAGAGGCTGAGTACAGGGGTCAGCAATGGCTGCATGTAGCTTGGTTGCATAAGCTACTTTATGATATGCATCAGTCTACAGATGGGCCAATTGTCATTTATTGTGACAACATGACTAGTATACACTTGGCAAATAACCCAGTCTATCATGCTAGAACAAAGCACATTAGGTGCATTATCACTATGTGTGGGAGAAGGTCCTAGTAGGTTTTATTGATCTAGTTTATGTTAACACAGAGGATCAGGTAGCTGACATATTCACGAAGGCATTGGATGTAGAGAAGCTGTGCAAGTTCAAATACCTGCTTGGTGTGCAGGAATTCGGATTGAGCTTAAGGGGGAGTGTTGAGATATCGAGCTCCACTCATGATATGCCAGGGTGACCATTGTGCATTTATGTCACTGACTTGTTAGATGCAGATGCAGTTGGTACACCACCCATGAATAATAGCTGGATGATAGCTATCTTTATGTACTCTAGTTAGTGGCTCAGTAAGTATGCCGCCTTAGTTAGCCGAGTTTGGTTTGAGACCCACATATAGGGTTCACCTATTCTTTTGTACTTAGAGTTCTTTTGGCTTTCACAACTAAGTAGAGGAAAACTATTTTCAGCCTCCACCTTTTTGTATATTCTCCCATTGTGTATCTGAGAAAGCTACATGTGAGACTCCTTCCTTCTCTCCCACTCTCTTCACAGACCTTGGTTATGGTAGGCAAAGGTGAAGCAGAATTGGGCCCTCAACACGATGTCAATGCAATGGGGTAGACACAAGGTCCGCATGCCAATGGGGATGGTCAATGTGCTCGAGGGAGTAGTGCGACCAATCATGGCCAAAATAGTGAACATGGCGGATGGACTGGAGGACGATAAAGATGATAGGTTTCTCATATGAAATCCCCTCTTAACTCCTCTCATAACTTCTATTTGATATGAGAGTATACTTGAAGAAAACCTCTCATAATCCCTCTTCATGGGGGGTTTCTCCAAAGAAACTCAGTTGAAGGAAGCAATTTCATTATGAAACTACCTTGGACTTTCAAGAAACACTCTCATCACCCCTCTTCATGGGTGGTAAAGCCATTTGTAAGAAGGATTCTAAGGTAGTTTCACTAGTGAATCTATCTTGGACAACATTTTTTAAAATGCCATAACTTTCACATTCGATGTCCAAATAGAGTCATTTAACCACTCAAAAGGCCATTTGAGCACCTCTAGGTTATAAGTTATAAATTATATCGCTTAGAGTCTTAAATTCTAAATTTACTTTTTAAGAGTATTAAAATAGTCATAATATATATTTAAGCTGAGTAGATTTCTCAATTTTTAGTGAATTAATAATTAATTATCATTCATGAAGCCTCCAATGAGAGCCACAAACAGTGAAGAAAACTCTATGGAGAGGAGGTATAACAAGCTATGGTTTGATGGAAATGAGGTATTTCATTATTGGTTCATTGGTTTTGCCTTGGTTTTTCATGCTTTCTAATTGTGCTTACTTAATAGAATAGACAATCTATAAAATTGGTTCTATTAAACACTCTAAAAATAGCCAACAAATTCGTTCTAAAATTTATTCTACTAAATACTCTTGAAATAGCCGACAAATTGTGTTCTACTAAACCACTCTAAAATGAAAATGAAGAGATAGAAATAATTTCCAAGGTATTTTCTCTACTAAACACTCCTTGATTTTATTGCTAATCTTTCAACGCTCATAAAACCTTGCTCATACAATTTTGCTCAGAGGAAGTGCAACTCCTTTATTCTTTAAGTGGTTTAATTTGTGATTGTTTTCTCTTAAAAATCTTCTAAATCTATAAATACCGCATATAGACTTAATTTCTATGGAGAAGTCGTTCAAATCATCACCCCCTATATCCTGGATATGTTTATACCTGCATTTTCCTTTTGTCTCTCCATGAAAATGGAAGAATTTAGTTAGGTGGCAGAAGGAAAAGTTGTTCCCAAATAACATTTTTCATTCAAAAACACACTTCCCCACTACAACACATGCAAAGGCCCAAATTTGCCACTACCTATAGGCCCAAATTTGCGCCATTGTGGAAAAGTGTGCTTTTGAAGGTACAATGTTGTGGGGAACAATTTTTTCTTCTACCAACCGATTGGATACTTCCAATTTCATGGGAGAAAACTAACTTTGTGCCTCCATTTCTCCATGAAAATGGAAAAATTAGATTGGTCTACATGGGAAAGTTGTTCCCCATGACATTTCACCCTTAAAAGCATGCCTTTCTAGTGCAACATGATTTTTTTTCTCTAGACATCGTGGCCTCCATCCATCGGCCAAAATTATTATCATAGCAAGAAATCATGTTTTTAAGGTAAAATGTCTTAGAGAACAACTTTCTCTTCTATGTGTGAGGACACAACAGAAGCTAAGAGGGAGAGAGGGAGCTTGAGAGACACAAGTTTTTGGTGGATGCAGAACACCCTTATCTTCTATTTCATCCATATATATATGCATTTGAGTATTGTACATAACCAAGTTTAAGGTATAGTGGCCTTTAACCCCACAACCTCCCACTTAAAGGCCAATATGCCTTTAAGGGAGAACAACCAATGAGCATACTATCCAATGCCCATCAATACATGACAATACTCAAACCGCTGACTAGGTAGACTCTTTGTCAGCATATCTGTAGGGTTATGATCTATATGAACCTTGACAAGCTCTACGTGCTTGTCCTCAAGTACCTCGCTAATAAAATGGTACCTGACCTCAATGTGTTTGGTCTTTGGATGAAAGACCGGATTTTGTGCTACCTGAATAGCACTCATGGAATCACTATGCAATGTCGGTATACCTGTATGAATCCCCAAATCTCTCACTAGTCGATCAAGCCATATAGCCTCCTTGCAACCCTCTGTGGCTGCAACATACTCGGCCTCTGTGGAGATAAAGCAATGCACTTCTATGCATGAGACATCCACGACACTGCACCACCTACAAAATTGAACACATAACCAAAAGTGGATCTCTTGCTATCCACATGCCCTGCATAGTCAGAATCTGTGTACCCAAATACATGCATCTCTCCTCTACCAAAGCAGATACACACCTCCTTAGTACCCTTCATGTACCTCATGATGCACTTAACTACCTCCCAATGCCTCTTTCTTGGATTAGCCATATACCGGATAACAACTCCCACTGCAAATGCAATGTTCAGTCTAGTAGCTATCATAGCATACATCCTCTTTTGGCACATGTGCATATGCCTCACACCCAAATATACACAAATGAGAGTAAGAGGGATTCTTGCCACTCCATGCCTCTTTAGAAATACCACCATCCAAACTCTTGCTAGGTGATCCATTGATCACATGCACTGTTGCTGTAGTCTTCATTGCCTCAACCCAATTACCACCAGAAAGACTTGCATTGGAAAGCATACATTGCAACCTTCCTTGAATGGTGTGGTTCATCTGTTCTGCAACTGGATTCTACTCTAGAGAATAAGGGGACATGAGCTCCCTCTTAATCCCACGTGTATCACAGAAATGCTAAAAGTCATGAGGGATATGCTCTCCACCATTATCAGTCTATAGGCATTTAAGCATTCTACCTGACTGATTTTCAGCCAAAGCAAACCATTTTTGAAATACCTAGAACACATCGCTCTTCCAAGCTATAGCATAAGCCCACACTTTCCTAGTTGCATCATCAATGAATGTCACATAGTATTCAGCCCCACCTAATGACCTTGTAGGCATGGGACCACATATGGCTAAATGCACGAAATCAAGCCTTTCAAGATATTTTTTCCCCCTTCTTTTATGGGCTGATTTAGTCTGCTTCCCATAGAGACAGTGCTCACAAATTTCAAAATCAGAAAAACTCAAATCTGGTACATAACCCACGTGGCATAAGAGTTTCATTTCATTCTGGCTCATGTGCCCCAACCTACAATGCCACAAATAAGTACTTGGCTGGTGGGTTATTGCAACAACATGATCACCCTTGATACATGTAAGGGATACAAAGTCCCACACTTGGTACCCCTAGCCAAAACCATAGAGCCCTTTTGAATTTTCCAACTCTGAAAGCCAAAAGTGGTTTGAAAACCAGCATCATCTAGCTGACCCACTGAAATAAGACTCTTGGTCAACTTAGGCACATATCTCACATTTTTCAAAACAAATGCAAACCCATTTGCAAAAGAAAACTTTGTCACCTACTCTCACTATGTCACATGCATAGTTATTTCCAAGATGCTCACAACCTATCTTTCCATTGTCATAAGTGGAGAACCATTCCCTATGGGGAGTAACATGGAATGAAGCACCAAAATCCAAAATTCAATCTTGGGAATATGCATCATTTGAAGTGTGAGCAAGTCTACAGGTAGACTAGACATGAAGAGAATGTCATTGTCACTATCATCAATGATAGCATTAATCTCCTCGATCTTCATTTTTCCTTTGTCCTCCCTTGGACTCTCTTCCTTCTTATTTGCACCCCAATTTGCATTCTTTTTCTTATCCTTTTGCTCTCTTTTCAGCTTGCAGCAATACTTTTTCATATGGCCCTTCTTGCCATAGTGGTAACACTCAATGTTCTGTGCCTTGGATTCGCTACAAGACTTTCCTCTTTCTTGGGACTTCACCCTCAATTGTGATCTGCCCCTTTGCACATTTAAGGCTGCATTCTACTTGTTGCCATCCATAGACTTTCGTCTAATCTCCTCGGTCAACAAGCTACCCACAACATCATCAAACTTCAATACTCCACTAGATGTAGAGTTACTGAGACAGCTGTATGAAAGGTATCCCATGAGGATGTCTGCATCAAAATTCATCTTCTGATCCTAAAGTTGGCTGAAAATAATATGGAATTCCTTCAAGTGAGAAGAAATGGAGACCCCTTCCTTCATTTGCAGCTCAAACAACCTCTTCATGAGGTAAACTTTATTAGAGGCAGTTTCCTTCTCATAAGTGGCACACAATTTCTTCCACAAATTTTTGGTAGTTTGCTCATTTACTACTGTGAAATAAACTAACTCTGCAAGATGAAGTATAATAGTAGACTTTACTTATGCATCCAAATAATTCCAATCATCCTCAGACATATCTGCAGGCTTAGCTTCACAATCCTTGCTAAGGGTTTAATCAGCTTCTTTTGAATAAGCACATCCCTTATCTGTTCATTTACTTTCGTAGTTTGCTTATTTACTACTATGAAATAAACTGACTCTGCAAGATAAAGTATAATAGTAGACTTTGCTAATGCATCCAACTAATTCCAATCATCCTCAGACATATCTGCAAGCTTAGCTTCAATCCCTGCCAAGGGTTTAACCTGCTTCTTTTGAATAAGCACATCCCTTATCTGTTCTTTCCACAAAGAAAATTTTGTCCCATCAAACTTTTTAATGCTAAAAAACTCCTTTTCAGGCATGGAAGAGGATGCCATGATGCAAATGAAACAAAATCCCAAATGCTAGTACCTGTAAAAGAGAAATCACACCAAATACCAGGTGCACCCAATATGCCTGCTTTAATGAAGGATAGTCTCACCAAAACTCAAGGCTCAAAGCATCAAAATGTATCTAACTCATGTGCATATACTATGCATCCATATGAGCAAATCTAGCCCAAAAGAAAATGTCAACCCACAATGACAAAACAATGGCAAATATAATGCCAAAGAGCCACATGCCTCAAGCATAAACACCATTCATGGGCATAAGCGTCAATAATGTCTCATCCAAAAGATCATAGCACAGCCACCTGTGCATCCACTGCAATATGTTAAAGCTATCCCTCAGCATAAAATAGCATCTGTGTGCTAAACATCCATTAATAAAGCATCCCACAAGGTAATCTAGGCCTATCAGCGCATCCAACAAGGATCGCAATGCATCCAAATGGCCTGTAAAGCATCCATTGCAACCTAATGCAAACACAAATGAGCACACATGGCTCAGATTGCCACCAAAGTGATCTGCATAAGGTATATCCAAGAAATCACAGCTTTACGGCAATGATCACTAGTGAAAGTAGAACATGGGATGTCTCAAAACATGGGCGTCACTGCATAATCAAACTCAGCAAGACAATTCGCAAATATCTCTCTTCTGCCATAACTCCAAAATCTCATCCAATGATGGAGTAAGAGCTAGTCAAACCTTGCATTTACTTGCAAAAATGAACCTTAGGAAACCTAACCTTAGCCAAAATGCCACATGGCAATCAATGAGAAGGTCATGGAAGCTTTGAGAAATTTCTTGTGAAGAGACGATGGAAAAACACAGAGAATCACAACTCCCTTATTTCGTCACGGAATGGCAAGCATCTTTGTAGACATATGTTTCAGGCAGAGTCCCAAATCCAACGGGATAGACAGCTCTACAAATGGAGGCCCAGATGTTGAGATCCCACTCATGCAAGAAATGGAAAAATGAAGACATCGAAGTAGACAGAGATTCACCACAGCTTCAAAAGTTCACAGAACTGGAAACAACTTCTCAAGTAGAAGTTTTGGACCACTCTGGATCCACTAGAAGTGTCAAAACTGCAAATGGTGGCTTGGATATGGAGATCCAACACACGAAATCCTAGCAGGAAATGAATTTCATCACTTTTTGCAGGAGCTGTAACTTTTCACTGAGAACTCAGATGACAGAGGTGTTAAAAGTGAAAATGTGGTCTCAATCTGATCTACAACTTCCTTGAAGACTTTAAGTCAAAATTCTATCTCTAACTCCAGATATTTGTGCCACTACATATGTGTGTCTGAGAAGATTTGCTTATATTCTGCGCCTTCAACTTTGTAACCCAGTAAAACAAATGCCCAAGAGGATTTTCCCCCTTGCTCTCCAACTGCTATAGTAGCTCCAAAATTTGTAGCTCCTCTTGCTAAACAAGGGTCTTTTGGGATGTACCACTCTCTCTCCAAGCTGGAGGCTGCACGAGGCTACTCATGCTACTGCCAGGCTCTACTGCCAAGCTCTGATACCAGTTGTGAGGACACAACGGAAGCTGAGAGGGAGAGAGGGAGCTTGAGAGGCACAAGTTTTGGTGGGTGCAGAACACCCTGATCTTCTATTTCATTCATATGTATATGCATTTGAGTATTGTATATAACCGGGGTTAAGGTACAGTGGCCTTTAACCCCCACACTATGACCTAGTCAAATTCTTCTATTTTGATGGGAAAATGGACGTGGAAAGTTTTGCAAGTTGTGTACGGTGATGATCTCACTGAATGATGGAAACGGTTCTATTTAGCTCTAAAAAAAAAGAACTCTATGAAATTGGATAGTATGACGATAGATATACTTACACAAATGTACCCATCATTACTTAATAAGAAATTTACATGCTAGCCAATGTCAATCTATTCATGAGGCTTATTGTGGATCCCTCAAGTGATTCCTCACATGGTTTGAAAATATCTTCTCTTTTGAGCTTCAAATGCAACAGCTGGAAGCCTACATAGAGTGATGGAGGTAGCTATGTTCCAAATCCCAAACTATGTTTCCTATGCAAATGTGTATGATGGTTTTATGGACATGCTAAAGATGATATTATATTTGTTGAATTTTTAAAATAGACATTTTGTAAAATCATGAGGTTGATCATGTAAGAGAGTATTTATAAAAACACATGAATACCCCTATGTAGTTCATATAGTGAGATTTCTTATCTATGTACTATGTTGAGTCTTTTTCCTTGATGTTTACAAGGTCTAGAATAGATGTGAAAAATGATTAATTTTTATTGACCTCTCTTTTTGTTCATATGTTTAACATGCTCCTTTCATTTTTATGTTTCACAAGAGCTATATCAGAGATAGCTTTCTCTTTGAGATCATTGTATCTCATAAACATATTAAATAGAGGTACAAATATATTTGAGATCATTGTATCTCATTGTTAACCATATTAAAGCACTTGGGACAAGCCTGGCATTAGGAGGTGTTCCTAACCGGCTCCCAAATAGAGCTTGTGTTAGCCTTGTGCCTCCTAGGCTTAGGTGATTTGGGGCTCAAACTCCATGAGTGAGTGCCCTTAAACCTTAACCTATTTGTGGTTCTAACTTCATGCATGAGGCTCAAAACCTGGAATGGTGAGGCTCAGCTTCTACGAGACACTCAACGGTAACCAGGGCTTAGGATATTTGGGGATCAAACTCCTTGAGTTTGAGCTATACTCCTTTCATGGCTATTTCCATTGCAGTGGCTATTTCCGTAGATGTGGAGCTGAAAAGTGCACGTTGCTTACACTCGTACTTTTGTGGACGTGGACTTGAAGTGTGGATCTCCCTGTTCCTGGTGGTGGTGGCTAGAACATACAACTTGTGCCTCGAATCCTTGAATCCTTGGACTTTGGAGTGGACTTTGGGTATTTGGGGATCAAACTCCCTAACTTTGAGCTATACTCCTTCGGTGTGCACATTGCTTGTAATCACTGACCTTGGTGTATTTGGGGATCAAACTCCCTTGGGCTTGTCCATTAAGGTAGATCATTTAGCCTAGTCACCTTTACTCACTGATTACCCTGCATTCAGTGGATGTACTTTGTTAATGTTAACATGCCTCCTTTCTTGTTGTTGATTCATCCTCATGTCAGCCACATTGGAGGACGTTGGTGGTGAGGATTGATTGTAGGATGGCATAGTAGTCTAGTCGTCGTGATGTGAGATGAGTGAGGTATGTGCGATACTGCCAAAAATGTGTGGCATGCATATCCTCGTAACTGTGGAGGTGATGCTATGGAGATTGCAGATGCGGAGGTAGAGGCGGAGGTCTTGGAACTGAGTCGGCAGACTATCGTCGGGGTTGAAGAAAATTTGGTTGTTCAGATTGTGGATGTGATCGTCGATGGGGTGACTATGGGTGACTCCTCTTGTGCACTTGGGATGCGCATAGCGCCAGTCATCGAATGACTATATGATAAACTGTGTGAGGGGGTGCACCTTAAGAATTTCGTAGAGGTGGAGGTGTAAGCTCTCGAGCAAGCGCTTCTAATGGTGCATTAGCGCACTACTGGTAGCTTCTAAAAGGACTATAAGTTCAAGCACCAATGGACATCTTCAGGGGGAGAAACTGGCGGGGATGGCAGAGCATCATCATCTACAAATGGCATGGGCTCTGGCTCCATTGTGCCTGTCGGAGTTGCTGCATCAGATCTTTGTACAAAATTTGCTGCTTTGAGTAACATGTTGAAGGCTTCGTCAAGAAGGTCAAGCATTGGACAAGATGGACTAGGAGGGTCCGTGCTATGGGGTGGTGGTGTTAGAGGCATTAAACGAGTAATCGGACAATGTTGTCTGAGGGAGGGGACGGTGGGTAGCTTGTTGGGTGGGTAGGGCAGGATCCAGAGGAGGTGGTAGCAGAATTTTTGCAGGGGGATGATGGTATTAAAAAGGGTGATTGCATCATTTCCCTCTTCCTTGGTGACTTCCTCTGGGTAGGCTATGTGAATTGTTTCAAAATTGCTCACCAAGGACTCAAGTGAGTCTTGGAGAGCATGTAGCACCCTATTGAAGAGGATTATAATACCGAGGGGTTGGTATGTTGTGGACTGGTAGGCCGCAAGGTGTCCTTGAGATTGGATGACTAAGGCTCGGCCATAGGTCTGCATCCAATTGATGTTTGCATGCAGACTTGTAGGAGTGCAGACCCACGGCATGAGTTCTTTGGGCTTTACGAGTTGCATCACTTCATCATCCATAGGATAATTAAGGGACTTAGTGATGATGCGGCACCAAGCTTGAAAATTGAGAAGGATGGGATGGGTAGATAGTGTTTGGATATCGGAGGGGCGAAGAAGAGATAGAGAAGTGGGTTGAAGATCAAGAGAGAAATATGACATGGCTAAGAAGGGGCGGCAGTGGTCAGGGTTATGGCGAAGAATAGTCTGGAGGGTGTTAGGAGGAAGTGTAGTGAGGTCTCGATGGAAGATGAGATTTTGTGTGCGGAGTACATCAAAGTGCATCTGAAGGGTTTGGGTGATGGTGCATGGTGCAAGTGTGTATGTGGCCAATTGTGCGGACACCTCCATGTACATCTGGAACTCCTGTTGCTCGCAATCTTCCAATCTTGACTCCTCAAATTGGCTGGTGGTGCATTGGCATTCGATTTCTTCTTGGAGGGAGACCTTAGTTCCTCTCTTGTGCCAGGAGATCTTGTAAGGAGCGGATCTATTGTTTGCGGGACTCTTGTGAGCGGGCGTACTATTGCTCTACCTGTGCATGTTGCTCTAGCATTGTTCGCAAGGTTGACTCTGCCTTGTCTACTTGGTCCATAAGCGTCTGGACCAGGGATTCACTGGTGGCAAGGTCATCCTTGAATCTTGTAAGAGCGAGCTCAAGCTCTTCCACTTTGGCCCGATATTCTTTGGCTCTATGTATTACGACATGGCCTGTTGCTTGGGCTGCAACCATTGTCGATTGGCTTTCATGCATTCTTGCTCGGTTTGTATTGGGCCAGTGGCAGATTTCTCGACTAGGCCAAAGCCAAGTGGCAAATGACTCCTTAAGTAATAGAGGACCGGCATGTACAACATTGGATTGCTGGATAACATCCCCATGGCTATCAAGATCATCTCGTATCTAACTACAAAAGTGGTCAACCCAATTTGTCTTTTGGAAGTCCACCATTCGTAGCAAGATCTTGGTCACAATGGACTGATGATGGTATGTGTGCTTAACTTGAGTGAGCCATTGTAAGGCTCTTGCTAGTTGCTCCACTTCAGGCTTGTAGATGGCTATGAACTGGAGGCAGGCCCTGCACTTATGGTAGTCATAGTGACAGACCGTTTTGAGGACGTCGGGCTTTTTCTTCTGCTTGGAGTATTTCTACCCAACTGGTAGGTTAAAGGTTGCCTACACCATATCCTGATTGATTTGGTAGTGGTGGGGATTGCCTACTGCATCTCGTAGGACAGCAATGTTGGTGTTGCTATGTACGCCATGAGGAATTCCACCAGCAGTGTCACGTCCAAGTGACATGGGAGACCGTAGCAATTCTACCCAAGCCTGCAAAGTTGAGTGCCTCCACGATTGTCGGGGTCTTGGAGAGCGGCGTATGCTACTGGAATATATGGTAGTGGAGGATTTAGTCATGGACCTCGTATGCAAAGCGCAAATATCATGCAAGCATTTAGCTCTTAGAGCCATGCTTCTCCAAGTGGCAAGCGTGCTTGGGAGCGCATGACCTTGTACTCGCCTGTGGTTGGTACCGGGGTGCACTTTTGTGTCCTCGAGGGAGGCGTGCTTGTCATAGTTGGATCTTCTTGAGTGGCGTGCCTTGTGGAAGTTTCTTCTCCTTGTAAGTCTTCCATGGGTATCTCGGCCAGCATGCGGATTGTACAGATGGAGTGCTTTGGGAGTCTGATGGGCCAGTGGCCTCTCGGTTAGGGCGAGGGTGGAGTCCCAAGTCCATTTCGAACTCGAAGAAGTCATGTTCGGTTCCATCACAAATAAGGATGGGAGTTGAGTGACGAGGGAGTCCGTGGATGAGGAAGAGCAGGAGGACATAAGCTTGTTGTTTGGATTGTACTGCAAGGGGATAGTAAACTGTCAAATTTCTCAGCAAATTTTGCAAGAGTTATGGGGCAACAACTATGGCGTCGATGACCCGGCAGGGTAAACTTGCTTATATAGATTTCCTATCCCCCCGACCGACGGGATATGTGTATGGCAACGATCGATGTTGAAGATCAATGGTGGTGGTCGGCGGGATGTGGCCAAGGCCACGACCGGCATGGTATGGAATGAAGATGGGGCGGTGCGATTTGGAATGGTGACAAGCGGTGGTGTCTTTCCTTGGAATCAACTGGCGGGATGTCACGATCGCAACGGTCGATGGGGTACTTCATTGGCGATGACAATCGACGGCATGCTGGGATCGCGATGGTCGGTGGCATGTTGGGATTGCGATGGTCGATGGCATGCTAGGATCGTGACGGTCAGTGGCATGCTGGGATCACAATGGTCAGTGGCATGCTGGGATTGCGCGACGACTGGTGGGATACTAACTATGTAAAAGAGAAAAAGAAAGGAGTGGTGTGGAGGGGGGGGAAAGGGTGATTGAGCATAGTGCACTTGTGTGGTGTGAATGTGATAGTGAGGTCAGCGTGCAAGATTATGAACACATGTAAAAAATGCAAAAATGGATACTAATCACCTGGTTCCGACTGTGTGTGCATGTGCGGTGTGTTTGGTAGGGACTAGTGGGCTGCGAGTGTGTCGGGTGACATGCCCACCATACTGACTCACCTAGACCTGGACGTGATGATTATGATGAATGCGGTAAACGTGGGTGCCGTATTGTGGCATAGCATGTAAGGAGCCATGTAGAGTATGTGTCCATCTTGTTCTTTACCTTGGATGCCAGGGGCACATTTGCTCAGACTTCCTTGTGCTATGGGGTTCGTCTTCTTGGGAGAAACGAGCTTTCGTGAGTCTACCCATGGGATCGACCCTTGCTTCCATGAGCAAGATGGTACCATTAGAGTGGGAACGTTCTGTGAAGATTGTGGGAGAGAGGGAAGGAGTCTCACTTGCGGCTTTCTCACATGCACAATGGGGGAATACACACAAAGGTGGAGGCTGAAAACAGTTTTCCTCTTCTTAGTTGTGTAAGCCAAAAGAACTCTAGTACAAAGAAATAGAAGAACCCTATATGTGGGTCTCAAACCAAACTCAACTAACTAAGGTGGCATACTAACTGAGCCACAAACTAGAGTAGATAAGGATAGCTGTCATCCAGCTATTATTCGTGAGCGGTGTACCAACCGCATCTCCAGCTAACAGGTCGGTGACATAAATGCACAATAGTCACCCTGGCATATCGCGAGTGGAGCTCGATATCTCAACACTCCCCCTCGAGCTCAATCCCAATTCCTGCACACCAAGCAGGTCTCTGAACTTGCGCAGCTTCTCTGCACCCAATGCTTTCGTGAAGATGTCAGCTACCTGATCCTCTGTGCTGACATAAACTAGATCAATGAGACCTAGTAAAACCTTCTCCCGCACATAGTGATAATGCACCTCAATGTGCTTTGTTCTGGCATGAAAGACTGGGTTCTTTGCCAAATGTATACTACTCATGTTGTCACAATAAATGACAACTGGCCCATCTGATGCATATCATAGAGTAGCTTATGCAACCAAGCTACCTCACATGCAGCCATTGCTGCACCCCTGTACTCAGCCTCTGTGCTCGACAAGGCAACTGTAGGCTGTTTCTTGCTGCTCCAAGTGACTGCAGCACTCCCAAAAGAGAACACATATCCACTGGTAGATCGTCTATCAGAAATGCTACCAGCCCAATCAGCATCAGTGTATCCATGCAACTGTATCTGAACCCCAGCCTCATAAAATAGTCCATACTGCAATGTGGACTTCACATACCTGAGTATGCGTCTAGCCACATCCAAATGTGGTTTCCTTGGAGCCTGCATAAACTGACTTACCAACCCAACAGCATAGCTCAAATCTGGCCTGGTAATAGTCATGTAAATCAAACTTCCTACTATGCGTCTGTACATAGTAGGGTCTTCCAGAAGCTCACCTGCATCTGTGCTCAGCTTCACATTCTGCTCCAAAGGAACTGAAATAGGCTTACAGCCTGTCATCCCATATTTGGACACCATGTCCAATCCATACTGCCTCTGCAAGAGCTGTATGCCACTTGGTGATCTAATCACCTCAATGCCCAAGAAGTAACACAGCTCTCCCAAATCCTTCATCTCAAACTTTTGCTTTAATAGGATTTTCACATGAAGGATATCTTCATCACTATCACTTGTGATGATCAAATCATCAACATAAATGACAAGTAGCATAATACCTTTCTCTGTTTTTCTCACATAAAGTGAGAAATTTGCCATGGAAATCTGAAAGCCAATAGTGACAAGATACTGTCCTATCTTGTCAGACCATGCTCTAGGTGCTTGCTTCAAGCCATACAAGGCTTTCTTCAACTTGCAAACAAACTCAAGATGAACAGCATGCACATAACTGGGTGGCCGCTCCATATAGACCTCTTCTTGCAAATCACCATGCAAGAAGGCATTCTTTACATCCATCTGATGTAAAGACCATCCCTTTGATGCAGCCATAGCAATGACTTCTCTTACGGTTGCCATCCTTGCAACCGGACTGAATGTTTCTTCATGATCAATGCCATATGTCTGTGCATACCACTTGACAACTAATCTTGCCTTGTATCTGCTCACAGAACCATCTACATTGTGCTTTACCTTATAGACCCACTTGTAGCCAATTGCATTCTCGTCTTTAAGCAAAGGCACCAATTCCCATGTATCATTTGCTTCCAAAGCATCCATTTCTTCATCTATGGCTTTCTTCCATTTTTCTTTTCCCATGGCTTGCTCAAAAGAAGTGGGTTCTAGTTCATGTATCACTTTGACCATATAGACATAGTGAATGGCTATAAATCCATCATATTTCATCCTATCCACAGGATACTTAACTCTAGTAGACCTATGCAAAATAGGCTCACTACTAGCTGCTCTCAAAACATCCCTGGTCTTCCTTACTCCAGGTGTAACAACAGAAGGAATACCCAACTCATCATCAATGCTCTGTTCTGAGCCACTGGATTCACCATCCACACAAGAGTGACCTGCATTCACATCAAACATGGGCTGATCTACCTTCTCTTTTCCTTTTCATGATACATGCGTACCACTCTCTGCATTGCTTTGAGGGGATTCTCCTGATCTCAATCTACCTGTCCATGGTGAAGCATGTGAACCACTGGTAGAGGACACTCTAGGTCCACTGATATTTTGTGATTGCTGCTATGCATTCTGTGCAGCATTACCATTTTGTGCATCTACATCAATCATCACATTTACTGGTTTATACCAGCTGCTCATCTCATCAAAAACAACATCTCTGCTCACTGTGAACTTACGTGTAGAAGGGTTATAGCATCTATACCCTTTCTGCTGCAGAGAATAACCAATAAAGATGCACTTCTCAGCTTTTGGATCCAACTTGGACCTCAACTCATCTAGCACATGGACATAAGCAATGCAACCAAAAATCTTCAAATGAGAAATATCTGGTTTCCTACCAGTATACATCTCCTCTGGCGTCATGCCATGTATTGCTGCAGTGGGAGTCCTGTTCATTATATAGACTGCTGTAGCAACTGCTTCAGCCCAATAATAATCTGGTAGATCTTTTTCATTTAGCATAGCCCGAGACACCTCTCCAATATGCCTGTTTTTTCTTTCTGCAATTCCATTTTGCTGTGGTGTGTGACTGCATGAATATTGCTGCTTTATACCATGCTCCTGCAAGAACCTTGCAAACTCATTTGAGAGGTACTCTCCCCCTCCATCTGACCTTAGGCATTTTATTTGCAGGCCTGTTTCTTTTTCAACCATAGCTTTGAAAGCTTTGAAGTGCCCAAACACTTCACTTTTCTTTTTCATAAAATACACCCACAATTTTCTGCTGAAGTCATCAATAAATGTGACAAAATAGTGACAGCCTCCAATAGATGCAGCTTTTGTAGTCCACACATCGGAGTGGATTAATTCCAATTGTTTTTTACTCTCTTGAACATGCCTAGGAAAAGGTTTCCTTGCCTATTTCCCAAATTGACAGGCTTCACAAATCTTGTGCATTTCTGCAACCTTGAATTTTGGCAATCCTGCAATAATATTTTGGGCTTGCATTGATTTAAGTCGCTGTATATTAACATGACCAATGCGTTTGTGCCAGATATCAATATCTGCAACTACACCGGTCCCATGTGCAAACATTGCTGCACTCAATTCAGGCATGTCTGCATCCAACGTAAACATCCTGCCCTTCTTCTTTCCTTTTGCTATCAAGCGACCATTATTTTTCATATCCTCAACAAAGCATCCATGAGGATTAAATCTGACCTGCAAGCCCTGCTCAACCATCTGACCAACAGAAACCAGGTTCTTGGTGATGTTCAGGACATGAAATACATCAGACAAGTATTTCTTTTTCCCATCCTGCATAGACAAAGGAATTTTGCCAATCTGCACAATAGGATGTGCAGTATCATCACCAGTCTCCACAAATCCTGGTTTTTCCATTTTTCTTGCATCTTGCATCCATTCAGCGTGACCTGTCATGTGGTTTGACGCACCCGAGTCAACATACCACACATCATTGCTTTCTTCTGCACTTGTTACAGAATTTGTCATATGCTGCACCATAAACAAATGCTCATTTCTGTCATCACCCTGTCTACTAGAGGATGCATAATTGCCTTGCTGCAATTTTCCATTCATAATGTCATTCTGCTTTTTATAGCAGTCCTTAGCCATATGACCCATTTTGCCACAATAGTAGCATTCAATATTGCTGTTTGCATTTTGGCCTCTCTGCCATCCACCACGGCCTCTTTGGCTCCCCCTGCCTCTAGAGTTCCCACGTCCTCCTGCATAGGACTGGTTTTCTTGCGTTTGCTGCATATTCTGATTTCTACCACGGCCTGCAGATCGGCCTCCTCTACCTCTGCCTCTACCTCTGCCAGCATTTGAGTAGAAGACAGTTTCTTTTGAAGTTCCTACTGAAGAAGATGCACCCCCATTTCTCTGCTCTTCAGAAATTAGAAGAGCAATCAACTCCTCAAAATCAGGAAAGTTTTCACGGACGGCAATGGATGTCCGGAACTGTGCATAATCCTTTCCTAGACCATTCAAGGTCACAGAAACCAAATCGTCATCATCCACTGGCGACCCAATGGAATCAAGTGCATCTGCAATTTTCTTCACTTTCATGTGGTAGTCATTTATGCTCAAATTTTCTCTCTGCACATTGTGCAACTCCTGTTTGAGTTGCATTTTCCTGGCTTGCGTATTTGTGCTATACATTTTTGCCAAAGTATCCCATGCCTCCTTTGGCGTATTTGCATCCTGAATATGCACAATCATGGAGTCCGAAATATTGATAGACAGCCAGTACATAACTTTCCTGGCTCTCTCATGCCATCCTTTGAATGCCTGCATTTCCTGTTGACTGGGAACATTAGGAAGAATAGGTTCTTCTTCATTTCCTGTAATGAATTCCCAATAGCCTTTTCCCATCAAGAAATTCGTCATTCTAAACTTCCATGCCTGGAAGTTGTTCTTGTCAAGCTTTTCAGTGACAATCTGTGAAAGAGAATCAGATGCCATTACAGAACACTGCAAAATATTTTGTCACTGCAAAAAACATAGCTTTTGCCTTACACGGGCAGATCTGCAAAACTGACGAAAGTGGTATTTCACCACACAGTCACTTCCTAGTGACGATTTTGCATCAACAGGCAAAGGCATGAATCTGCAACTCCCAATATCTCTGCACATAGGCATACGATGCAATTTCTGCGGCACCTTTCCACCGACTAGCCGCGCAGTGGTCGCACAGCAAAAAACAGGGCCTTTTTCTGAGTGCCTGCGAAGAACTTCCGCCTTCAAAACGGGCCCCGAAACGGCCTCAAATCAGAAAAATAAAGTCACTGTAGGCTTTGCCCTCACCCGCAGCATATACTGCGCTCTTGCCACACCGCGAAGGGCGTCTCAATCTGAAACAGTGCACTCCTGCACTTCTGGCTGTGCTACCTGCAGAGATTTGCTCCCAAACTCGAAATAGGAAAGCAACACTTGTCCTCTTACTAGGACACCACGAACTTGGCTCTGATACCATGTGAAGATTGTGGGAGAGAGGGAAGGAGCCTCACTTGCGACTTTGTCACATGCACAATGGGGGAATACAAAAAAAGGTGGAGGCTGAAAAAAGTTTTCCTCTTCTTAGTTGTGTAAGCCAAAAGAACTCTAGTATAAAGAAATAGAAGAACCCTATATGTGGGTCTCAAACCAAACTCAACTAACTAAGGTGGCATACTAACTGAGCCACAAACTAGAGTAGATAAGGATAGCTGTCATCCAGCTATTATTCGTGAGCGGTGTACCAACCGCATCTCCAGCTAACAGGTCGGTGACATAAATGCACAACAGTCACCCTGGCATATCGCGAGTGGAGCTCGATATCTCAACACGTTCGCCCATGAACTTTTAGTGTTTTCCCCCCCCAGGGAGGTTCTTGTGTAAGTCCTCATGGGGGGGAATTGAGTTCCCCTTATAGAGTCAAAAAAATGAATCCCATTAGAGCTGTGCTGCTAGAAACACTGGATGGAGTCTAGTTCACAACAACAATAAACAGAAGCTTACTAAAGTGCTACTACATCAACATCCAAGCCATCCCTGATAATAATGAAGATTTGGGGGCCCCAAGTCTTCCATCGTTAAGACTAGATTGTTTCACGAGCACTCACTAGCATATGTATGCCTTCGCACGTATAGGTAGTTTCAATTGATTTTAACCTAGGCCTCAAAGGTGATGACTAAGTCCTAGTTGCCCTATGATTTCCTTAGCAAATTAAGCATATAGGAGGAAGGCCCACCTCACTAGTCATGCATAGCCCACCCACACGTTTCAAGCACCACGAATAAATTGCACAGATAAAAGCCCCAAGAGATACTTGTTTTGATCCACACACATGGCACCCTCATCACAAAAAGAGTAAAATGCATTAGCCACTCACAAAAGAAACATGCATTCTTAGCACATGGCACTATATTGGCACTATCAAAGTGGGACCTGATTCATGTGTGCAATGCCAAGGTGAAGATAGTCCAATAAGATCGGAAAAATGCCTACAACGCCATCGACAAAGCGACACCATGCCAAACGGCCCAAGCCTCAACCTCAACAACCCTCCTCAAATCACCAACCTGAAGAAGGACATGGTCCAAAATCACCAACCCAGAGGTTAGCACCAAAACGACCACGGCTTGTGGTTCTGAACAGTGATACTAATGAGCAAATAAATGCAACATGCCAAGAAGAAATTCCACAGAACCAAGGGATACTAGAGGCATAAGAAATTGAGCCAGAGCAATTGACTATGTAGGATGCAGGTGCAGAACACCTTGAGGACCAGACCAACAAAGAGCTAGCAACAGATGGAACAATACAACTTGTATGGCCACGAGTCTCAATGTTCATGATGTCACCAAATGCTTACAACTTCTTGCAATCAAAGGGACTAGGTAGTCTTTTGGGGAAGCTTAAATCCTTCTTACCAACACCTGCTATGACAGAATACATTTGTCAACATCATAACATCATATAAAAGTGGAGAAAGATAAGTATGGCACAGTAACATATAAAGAAAAGCCCTTACAGATCTACCTCAGTAGATCCACTATGCAGGAGGCTTTTTCATTTTTAGAGGCACAAGAAGAATATCCAAAGAAACATTTGGATGCAAGATTTTTAGAAATTTAGTATATATTCCCACCTAACACAAAGTCACAAAGCGGGGGAATACGCCAGGATATGATTCTGGACCCCATATGCAAAGAGGCAGCAGCTAAGTTTTTGGCTGACATTTTCAATCACACAAGAGTGAGAAAAAACTATATGTCAGTAAAAACTCTTACACTCTTTGGTAGAGCAAAACTACAAGACTGGGCTCAACACATATCCTTGCTACTAACCAATTATGTATCCACTACACATAATGGCAAAAGCTACATTGCCCATCTATTGGCCATAATAATTCGGTTTGCAATAGAGCAAGAGGATGACTCTACAGCCCTCTTAACACAAGATATAAAGGACTTTGAAACATTGATACTATCGCCAAAATGGGAATTAGACCCTCCACCTACTCTCAATGTGAATAGCATGGAAGGGCAACAATCCGAACAGACTCAAGAGAATGACAATGTGGAACTCTGCCAAAGAATACTGCAACTCAGTTCAATCTTGCTCCCACAACAGAATGACTTGAGAACCCAAAAGGTCCCCCCCCTTTGTGTAGAGACCCAAAAGGTCCCCCCACTTTGTGTAGAGACCCAAAAAGTCCCCCCACTTTGTGTAGAGACCCGAAAGGTCCCCCCCAAAAGTGGAGGGACTCTTGTCCAAAAGGTCTCCTACAAAAGACGTCCCACCACGGTGGTACCTACGGATTGTGTAGAGACCAACATGTATAAATCTCTCTCAATGAAATGAATCTCCCACTCTTTGGGTTTCAGTGTTCAAGCTCACTATTGTGTTCATGCGATTGATCTCCATTGCATACATTCTCTCTTATACTATCATGTTCTAGCATGCCCTTACCCTTGCACTCTCTACCCTTGTACTCCCTCCTCCTCCTCCTTCCTCCTCCTTCCTCCCTCCTCCTCCTCCTCCTCCTCCCTCCTCCTCCTATCTCCTCCTTCCTCCTCCTTTCTCCCTCCTCCCTCCTCCTCCTCCCTCCTCCTTCCTCCTCCTTCCTCCCTCCTC
The DNA here is from genome assembly GCF_047967505.1 of Dipteris shenzhenensis. Lineage (NCBI taxonomy): Eukaryota > Viridiplantae > Streptophyta > Polypodiopsida > Gleicheniales > Dipteridaceae > Dipteris > Dipteris shenzhenensis. The sequence goes on along the minus strand of NC_141628.1, from coordinate 8,802,221 downwards.
CCTCCTCCTCCTCCTCCCTCCTCTTACTCCCCCCCCTCCTCCTTCCTCCCTTCCCTTTCTCCCTCCTCCTCCTCTTCCCTCCTCCTCCTCCTCCTTCCTCCTCCTTCCTTGTCCCTCCTCCTCAACCCTTACCCCTCGAATCCACGCGAAGAAGACTAGCTCTCCTCTCCTCAACCTTGGACTCCTCCTAAACCCTTTAACCCCCTTTGAACCTTGGAACTCCTAGTTAGCTCTCTCAACCCTATCCCCTTCGAACCTTGAAAACCCCTTCTAAACCCTTGAACTCCTGTGGAGGCGAGAGCCTCCACCAATCGTTATGATCCAGCTCTCTTTCTCATTCATGCACACATGAGATCTACTTTCCATGCTTTAGCCTACACCTCTCATAGGAACATGACTCGAGGACCTATGCTACACTTGTGAACACCTATGCTACAACGAGCAATGACATGACTATAGGTGACCAACACCCTCGAAACCTGCATTTGGGTAAAACAGAGACAAGATTGTAATAGGATACGCTAAAAAAAGGGTTTGTGTTGCTCGTATCAACTTTGGAATACACAAGTGGTTGATGGTAAGTCAGTGGAGGAACCAGGATTGCCTTATAAATTGAATTCTAGGGAGTTGGTGGTGTTGTGTGAGATTATGAGTCATATTCCTTAGGGATGGCTAATGTGCTTTTGTTGGAGGGCTAAACAATGACCAGTAGGATCTACACAAAGTGGGGGGACCTTTTGGGTCTCTACACAAAGTGGAGGGACTTTTTGGGTCTCTACACAAAGTGGAGGGACGTCCGAAAGTGTAGGCTTTTAGTCTTTCTCTCTATAGATTTAGTATTTCTCTCTCTAGATCTTGATTTTGCAAGTATGATTGGATATTTTCGAGAGAGGATTTTGGCTATCCTCATCCTTTAATATTTATCATACCATCTTTCAAGCTCAAGATATTACAAGCCGAGCTTTGTCGCTACTCTACACACCAATGCTCTCATAGTTGTTGTCCTAGACTGCACTTCTGGCCCTTGTTGCCACAGGGTTAACTCCCCTAGACTGACTTAATTACCCATCCTTGGGTTATGGTTGGGTCTATAGACAATGTTGTGATGTGGTTGTCTTTACCCAATGAGTGTGGTAAAGACGATGGCGGTGATAGATGGAGCGAGCTTCTTGTCGATCTTTTCCTTGTAATCCACGAACACCATAGGTTGCTTGCTTAGTTTTTAAGAAGCCAGTGTCAACCATTTCTTCAAACAAACACACATAACACCCTTGAAGAGATATGGCTCTTTGAAAGAGGCAACTTGTTGTTTGAGCATCTATATGTTGATTTGGATTGAAGTTGAGGTTGGGCAAATGGTCGTCAATGGTGAGGGGCACCGCCAGGATGATTGCTAAAGCTTCACTGTATCTTGCACTTTCCTTGAGTGTTTTATCATAAGTGCTTTGCTTAATTGATGCATGTCTGTCCAAGGCTCTGATGAGTGTTTTCTAGCTTGTTCATTTGATTTTAGAGTTTTGATTAATAGCCAATTGCGAGGAGCATCTGCATTATCTGAACCATGATGATTGGCATCCCACCGGTAGCGATGGGGCACCGCATCAAATGTGGGATGCATGTGAAAGGAAGATGGAGCCTGCATGTATTCAAGGAGGTACTTTTCATTGAGCAACTTTGGTCTATGCTAAGTAGGCTATGGCTCCAATTTCATGATGATGTCTAGAGTGATTTGTGCTTGGCCGATACTCATTGAAATTACATAGAGATCCCATCCTCCTCTTGACTGCATGTTTGGGTATTGCCTCCAAAAATCACCAATGGGATTACCGGGCATGGGAATCCTATCTGTATCTTGTTACAACTCCCTTGTGGGTGTGCAAACTAGATTATCTGATTCTTGAAGCTCATTGATGGAATCAGTAATGGTGTCTTCCATTGAAAACTCAAGGGAGATTGGAGGAACATGTGGTCTTGGGGGAGAGGAAGAGGTCATCGGGGAAAAGCTTGAGGTCGAAGCAAGTAGTGAATTTGAGAAGGTAGAAGTAGGGATGTTTATGGAAAGTGGAGGGAGAGTAGGGAAAATTGACTTAGCAACTTGATAATCCTCAAGGGATGGATTGTCAAGTGTTGGAAAAAAGTTAGGTGTAACTAGATGATAGGAGTTAGATTCTTGGATTAGGCGATAGTGTTGAGAGGCATGGCAAGGACTATGGATTAGCATGGATTTCTGGAAAGGTATGGAGGATAGTACTAGAGTTAGGGAGGGATGTGAGTAGATCAAAATAGAGAGTGGCAAGATAGGGGAGATTAGATTGAAGGTAGACCACATATTCCTCTAGTAGATCCTTGTTGCTTCTGGTAGGTACTGACAGCTTTAATTTTGGATTTTTGTGAGAGTTATATCCCATGGAAGTTGCTAGTGATTGTTGTAGTATAGGTAGGAGTCCGGAGGGGGGGCTCCCCATCAAGCATTCATATAGTAGTATTGCATCAGCCTTTAACCATATGAGACTTGCATGTACTGAGAGACAGAACACATTCTTCTGGTCTTCATCCATATGTTGGCATAGATCTTGGAGAGTCTTGGTGCTTATTGGTCTGGTCCAATCAAGACCACTGCATGTAACATTTTGATTTGCAAGTGTTTCTAGAGTATGCATATTCTTCCTTCAAGGTGATCCTCTTGTTGGAGGACTGCAACAAGCTTTTGGTATAATGTAGTGATGCCTTGTAGCAAAAGATCTTGTGCTGACCCCTCCGCATTGTCATTGACTTGACCCAGTAGTTGAATTTCCAACTTGGAAATTATTGCTTTTTTATCTTGCCACTCCATGCACTTATCTTTATACTTACCCAATGTGGAGGCGTATGCAAGCTTTAGACTATTAAAGTGTTGAGCTGTTTTTGGATGCCTTGGAAATTGATCATTAAGCATGTGGAGTTGAAGTATCTCTTGCTCTTAAGCATCTAGTTTTGCTTTGGTGTATGATGGAGTTGAGAAGGCTTTAGCTACAGCAGTTTCCATATTACTCCTTCAAAATGACTCTTTCATCCCTAAGCTAAATGGAAAATGGGGGCTTAGCAAAGGTTCTTTATGGTGGAGGATAAGGATGGTTGAGAATTGGAAATGGTGTACCTTTGGAAAAGAAATCTTTTGATTTGGAAAATTACTCAACAGTTGGCTGTTGAGAAATCTAGCATTGTTGTGAGTAAGTGGTTTCCAAAAATCTTGGATTGTTCATCCCCTTAGGTTGATGTTACCAAATGGTCTGTATATGGGATTCAAAGAGTATAGGTAGGCACTTGGTGGAATATGGTTTGGTACACCAAGTTCTTCAAAAACAGGTGGGGTTGAGAAATCATTGTGGGCGTGGTTATGGCTTAGAAAGCCTTGGTGCCTTGCTCATTTACAAAGGGAGATAAGGATACCAATTTATTAGAGACTTTTAGGTGGAGTGCGGCTTGGATGTTAAAGGACGTTCCTTTAGCCATGATTGATATTAGGTGTGCTAGGGTATGCTAAAAAAGGGTTTGTGTTGTGAGTATGAACTCTAGAATATGCTGGCAACTGATTGGAAGTTAGTGGAGGATATTAGAATCGCCTTTAAATTGACTTCTAGGGAGTTAAAGTTATTGTGTGAGATTATGAGTAATATTACTTAGGGATGGCTAATGTCTTCTTATTGGAGGTCTAAACGATGAGCAATAGGAGGCATAGTGGAATTGACAAGGATTTTGGTAGACTCTTTCATCTCTGAGTTAAATGGAAAATGGGAGCTTAGGTGAGAATTGGAAAGGGTGTACCTTTGGAAAGAAAGCTTTTTGATTTGGAAAATTACTCATTAGTGGTGGTTATATATATACCTTTGTAAGATAAGAATATACCCAATCGTACAATTTTAGTTTTTTTAATTCTAAAGACCAAAATTCTACAAAGAAAACAAAAGAGAAGAAAAATGAGCTAACTTTTTTTTTTGGAAAACCAAAGGTAGACATAACTAGCAAGGAAAGAATGCTTAAGTTGTAATGAATGCCCAAGCATAAGCAGCTATATTGGGTTTCTAAAGACCCGGGGTTCTCTTGGGAAGATCCAATGCTTACTGAAATACATCAATTTAACAAAAGGGAAACAAAACAAGGAATGAAGAAGAAGGGAACTTTTTTCTTTATTTTTCTTGCATTATACGTCTTGTGTATTAGCAAAGTGATCAAATTACTACATTAAGGGATAAAAGGCTCGTTAGTTGTACAAAGGCTGGAAAAACTATGGAATTGGAAAGAAATGACTCCATATTTTGCCATATCAGGAATGTTTGAGTCAATGTGAGGCATTTTTATAATGTGTAAACCACTATATTTAGGTTGTAGGCGTTTATCATACATATCAACCTCTAATCCTACGGTAGATTGAGAGAGACTAAGATCTAAGAAAACGGAGGAATCCCCTCTTGAACATCAATTAAGTTCACAAGAGTTACGAGGATAGATTCATTCTCCAAACACACAAGCATCTTTGTATGTAAAGTCTTAAAAGTCAGGAACATCTTGTACAAATAAATCATCTATAAAACACCTAACTTAGCTAAGCTTATGTAATATGATAGGGTGTGTAATGATAGAAATAAGACGTTGCATAACTAAAATTCATCAGTGAAGAGATAAAAGTCTGCTAGAAGGACAACACGATTAGTGCCCATAGGGATTCCTATAATTTGTTGAAACAAAGGATCACCTATTGTGATGTAAAGATTATCTAAAAAGAGCAAACATATCCAACACGTACGACTTTTGTGTATCTTTTCTTTTTAGAATCAATGTCATGATGTTTATAATTTAGCCACAAAAAGTCAAAACATAAAGCTTCTTTCTTAACTTTTAGCACTTCACATCTATCTTTGTCAAATCTCAACTTAAAAACTTTCAGGCATTAGCTTTTTAATTCTAAACTTCAAATATTCCAACTTGGTCTTTGTATAAAGCGTAGTATAATCATAGGTTTGAAGGAGAATTTTCTTAATGCTTCAAGAGAAAGTAAAAACTTTTATAATAGGAATCACTCCTGCGGAGTCATTTAAAATCCTGCATGATTGTGAGGGGACATCTATCTCCTTTAATAAGTCCCTCCAAAGTTCATGGACACTAGGCAACATGGCTTTAAAGTAGTAGCTTAGCCATTTAGAGACATCTATCAAAGTAGTCTTACGTGTAGCTGCAATAACTCTTGGCTTTTTTGGCTTTTTGTGAAACTTCCAAGTAGCACAAAGAAAATGGATACTTGGTCTGCAAACAAACCCTGAATACTTACAAAAACTCTGGTGTTTTGAGATCAGATCCTTCTAAGAAACTAAGCTAGGGGCGTAAGTTTTGGCAAACAAGTTCACTTCTCTCAAACATTCTAAGTAAAAAATTTTGCAAATAAAAACAAAGTCATTTGAACATTCATCCATGTAAGACATGACAAATTTTTGAAGAAGAGTTTCATCTTTTATTAAAAAATGATTACTTTGCTTTGAGCAATTAACTGAAGAGACTTCTAGTTTCAAAGCAACTTTCTTCAAAATCTTCCCTTTCCAATCCAACAAGATATTTTGAACTCATGAACTTTCTTCTATTGGAAAAGCAAAGTTTGAGATTCCATTATCAATATCTTTTAAAAGGCAAGACTCTTTTGAAGAGTACAATCAAAATTTCATGCCTTTCATGAAAATGTCTCTTAAGTTACTAGAAATCCAATGTGAAAAGGTTTCTTAACTTACTAGAAACCAAAATTGAAGTATCAATTGTGAGGCTACATGTCCTAAATCAGCATTAAGAAAGTTTTGGAATCTTTTATTTTTACAACAACAAGGTTCTAAAAGAATGGATGATTTTGATTGCTCTGAAAGCCTTTACCTCTCTCTCCATAGTTGAAAGCCTTTTGTCCTAATGTTTTTACACACTTTCAAGCTACTATTGGATGCTTCCGAATTCTTGTCACATAATGAGGGAGAGAATCCATTATTTCAGGAGACTTCAAGATTGAGTTCAAGCCTACCTTGTCAAGAGGAGAAGTAAAAATAGAAATCAAGAGTTCCTTATTTAGATAGAGTTCTTTGCTTTGAAAGGAAGCTTTTAGTTTTAAGAAGTGATCTAATGAAGCTTTAAGTTGGATCTAATGGATCTTATTTAGATCCAAGGCGTATAGAAATTTGAAAGAACATTGACATTATATTTTTGAAAAACTTTTATTGAAAAAGGACACACAGACATTAGCCTATCTAGGTAAAGAAGTCTTCGAGAGCTAGACAAAGAAAGGAGTGAGTCTCCCATCTCAGTGAAGGTTCATGGCTGGAAGTCTCACCAACAGGCCCACCCCTCTTCCATTTGCACCAGGAGCAAACACTCCAGTAGTTGTGCATCCATCTCTCTCTCTCTCTCTCTCTCTCTCTCTCAAGTCCATTTACTAAGTAGTGTGTTTACCCCCTTGCTCCTACGCTATGTACATACCTACACTTTCATTCACACCTGTTCACTGTTTGCTGAGGAGTGAACACACCAGTGGCTATCTAAAAAAGGCAATTGCCCCACACACTCAGAGCGAAGCTAAGGGCAACAGGATGAACCGAGGCACCAGAAGATAGTACCACAATTCCAGCGTAACAACCTGGAAGGGGCATGTAAGTATGGGACACATGTCTTCACCTTGAGGCTGGCTCTTGCGGTCGTCTAGACCTCCAGGTTTGGGGGTGGCTTGTAGTATTGAGCCTATGTTTTGAGGTGAGCTGCTATCTCAAACCCCTATGGGTTGTTCTGTGTGATTATCCCGTGACTTTGGGTGGGAGTTGTATCCGGGTGTTATAGCCACTGGCTAGGCAGAACCCCCTAAAGATATTGGGAAGAGGGGGGATGTAGCCCTCATGCTCTTTTGATTTCACAATGAATGGAGAGGGCAGCATCTCCAGCATTACTGCCATAAACATACAGACTGTGCTACAAATTTGATAATATGCAAAATTCCAGAGATGAAAAACATAAAGGAATAAAAGATAACAGCAGAGACAACAGTTGTGACAGGAATTGCAAGAAGCATTGCATCTACAACCACCCCCAAAAGGTCTAGAACTGCAGTTTGCAGAATAACACCAAGTTTATTGTTGATTTACAGAAATTGCAAATTTAATTTCAGAAACTGTAGACCCAACTGCTAGAAACTGCAGACTCAACTGCTGGGACTGCAGATTCAAAAGCCAAGCAGCTTGGTTTACCAAAATAACCATCAGGGACTGATCTTCATTGTCCTCGAGCACACCACACCAGTATCTTCATCATTAGCAAGAACAGGTTAGCTAAGATATGCGATACGGTCACAGACAGTCCTCACAAATACACTTTCCTTTCTTACAAAAATAGTTTGCTCCTCTTATCTTTGATAAAAATACAGTGGCTGCATGAGAGTCAGCACAAACACAGATTTTTTTGAACACAGACAGGTTTCCCTTTGGGTGTATTGAGTAGTGCACATACGATAGCCAGTTTCTCACTGCGTGCACATAACCTATCTTTCTTTGCATCATTGGAGATGTCCTGTGAGACACAATGCGAATTCGAAACATACCCTTTGTCTGGCATTTTGAGGGAGAGATCTTCTAACTTGGCATATACATCTTTGCTTTGGGAACGTGTTGTATCCCCAACCCAAAGGAATGCAGTCCTGGCTCCTTCCATGCTTGTAGTGCCACTGTGCTTGCCTCAATCTCATTCTCATCCTCGTGCAAATGAGCCTCAGCATAGATGTTAGACATTAGAACATAAGCTGAAGCATCCCTTTCATCCAATCGCACTGCATGTTCAAAGGCAAGCCTTCCAAGCTCCATCTTACCCCACTTTCGACAAGCGCCCAACACATTCAGCCACACTGCAAGATCAGATTGGAAAGGCATCTTTTCCATGATTCCTATTGCCTCATCTACTTGGCCCGCACGGCCAACAAGATCAATGACACAAGTGTGGTGCCCAATAGTTGGAGTGATACCATAATCTTTGGTCATGGCCTGAAAGTACTTCTGGCCCTTATCCACAAGACCTGCATGACTGCATACAGAAAGAACATTAAGAAAGGTAACTCCATCTGGCTTTATGCCTCCTCCTTTCATTCTCTCTAGCATATCGAAAACAATTTCACTTTCTCCTAGCTGGGCATATCCCGTGATTAGTGCATTCCAAGAGACTACATTTGGAGACACGCCCTCCAGTTGCATCTGTTGGAAACAGTTCAGTGCTTCCTCACAAAGCCCATTGTCAGCATATCCTGCAATCAGTGCAGTCCACGAGACTACATCTCGAACCAGAAGCTTGTCAAACACCTCTTGTGCTTTTACAAGGCAACCACATTTGGCATACATATCAACCGAGGCATTGCCAACAAACGTGTCTCCTTCCAACCCTTTTTTGGCAATCTCTGCATGTATTTCTCCCCCCTCACCTATGGCACCTATGCTGCCACAAGCTTTCAAGCTGCAAACTAACGTGACAGCATTAGAAGTTACACCCTCCAGTTGCATTTTCTTGAAACAATCCAGTGCTTCCTCACCAAGCCCATGGTCAGCATATCCTGCAATTAGCGCATTCCACAAGACTACATCTCGACTAGGAAGCTTGTCAAACACTTCCCTTGCTCTGAATAGTGCTCCACATTTGGCATACATATCAACCAAGGTGCTGCCAAGAACAGGATCTCTTTCCAACCCCCTCCTGGCAATCTCCAAGTGTATTTCTTGGCCCTTGTGTATGGTTCCTATGCTGCCGCAAGCCTTCAAGCTGCAAACAAATGTGACAACATCTGGAGACACACCCTCTAGTTTCATCTGTTGGAAGCAGTCCAGTGCTTCGTCACCAAGCCCATGTTTGGCATATCCTGCAATAAGTGCGGTCCACGCGACTACCTCTCGAACTGGAAGCTTATCAAAGACTACCCGTGCTTTTGCAAGCAAGCCACATTTGGCATACATGTCGACCAAGGTACTGCCAAGAAAAGGATCTCTTTCCAACCCCTTCAGGGCAATCTCTTCATGTATTTCTCGGCCTCTTTCCCCATCTTTCAGCCTAGCACAGGCCTTCAGAAGGGCCACAAGCGTATACTTGCTAGGATGTACACATTCCTCTTGCATTTTCTGGTACATGTTAAGGGCATGCTGCAACTCGCCACAGTCAATATAACCTGTGATGATAGAGGTCCATGAATACTCGGTAGCATCAATCAGCATGTTAAAAACCTGTAGAGCATCGTACATGCTTCCACATTCCACCAACATTGGGACAAGGTAATTCCCAAGAGATGTATGAGGGTCCAGCCCTTCTTGGCGCATGTAAGTATGCAACCGCTTAGCATACGCTACATTTTTCGTTTTTCTGCACTTTTTCAAGATACATATGAAGTTGCCAACAGAAGGCGGCTGGGTCATCCGTTCCAAAGACGTGAGTGCCGCCTCTAAGCTCAGCATCTCCCAGCCACTAAATGCGTTCACGCTGGCCCTAAGATTGCTGATGCTATCCACCAAGTCATGCTGTTCCGAGTTCGACAGGGCTCGACTACTAGATGCCTTGGCCAAGTGCATTAACCCAATCTGGATTGTACCAGCCATCTACGCAACGAGACTCCTTTGAATTCTATGCTTGAAATCTGAACACCTAGGGTTTGCCAGTTAGAACTCATAACAAACTCGTCAGACTGCCAGTGGGACCCGAATATTTGTACAGCAACAATTTTACCTGTGCAAGTGATTGTGTCGCACACTCACGTTCCTCTTTCGGGTATCCCACGAGTGGGAGAGATCCATGAACACGCCTTGCCATGAGCGCTGTGTCGTTATAAGTATGACAACGATGAAAACCAATTGCAGGAAGTGCAAGGGTGCATGAAACCGAAATTCGAGGCGAAGAAGTACCTGAAGTCAAATTCTTAGAGGCCTTTGGAGGGAAGCCCCGGCCAAACTGGTTGAGGATCGGAAAAGCCATGTCCTGGAGGACTAAAGCACCACTGTCTCGGTGGGTTTCCCACCTTGGAGGCTGGGGGGAAGCCATAGCCATGGGGAGCATCATCTGTAGCTTGGGCTCGAGGAATGCGTTCAAGCAGAGGTTTTTGTGCTATAAGGGGCAATGGCCTTTCTTCAGTTGCTTAGAGATTTCATGCTTGTGAGGGTTTTAGGAGTGACTCTTTAGTGTAAGAGCTGGTTCACACAAAGGCCCTCATTTGCAACCCACTTAGGCCTCCAAAACCGGATTTCCATTCACATGAGGTTCCAAGTATTGACTACAAGCAGTGTGAGCGTGTGTTCAAGCATGCTGAGTTATTAACCTGGAAGAGTTTCACAAGCTGCCCATCCATTCCTCTCAACGTTTAGCCACTTTCCCTGCCTAGGTTTTGCGAGTGCCTTATCTCAATAAAGTAGGAAGAAAGGCCTAATTTCCATTTTACAACTCCATCTCTACGGTTGTCTATTTGAGCACCAGTGCTCAACTCCAAGGTAACTTGCCTTCAAAAATCACATGTACAGAGGGGTGTAGATGCAAGGCAAAGGGGAGCAGACTTGTACTCCCCACCACTAGCCGATATTAAGAATACAAAGGGCGTACAAGCCAATTAACTCACGTGAATGAAGGAGCTACATTCGAGGCTTTTGTTGAAGCACCTCCAGCTCGCTCCCAATTTATGCACAGGCTGTGCGTGATCACTAAGCCTAAGAGAAGGAAGAAGTTGTAAATATAGAGGTCCATGATTTGAAAAAAGGCAAAAGAGATAAAGATGGTGATAGGTGTGTTCATTCTCATCATTAATTCTTTATTTGTTTCTATTCTTCTTTCTTTCAAAGAATAGGATCATCATTGGGAACATCTTTCATGGAGAAACTATTTTCTTGTGGGTCTTTTGGATTTTGCTTTTTTAGTCCTGTACCTAGGTAGATAGGACTGCTACCAAGCTAGACTAGTATGGAGCATTAACACTTGAATTCATATATGGAAATGAATTTGTGAATAGTGCGATCCCATATAATGGATGGTTGGATTGTGTCTATTCCTTCAATTATGCATGCCTCTCCCAATTTATGTGTCTTTGTTGATACATGTGTCATTGTATCTTTTGTACTTTGGATCTCTAGGACTTGATTATTATCATGTGTTCAAAGCATGCCATTGGTGACTAGTATGTGGTGTAACCCTTTTTGTTAAGGAGCATTTGCAATAGCCAAAGTCTCTCTTTTTAGGTTTTGCATACTATCATTAAGGTACATATATTTCTTTTCGAATATTTCATGGTCTATCAAGAGTTGCAAGACTTGTTGGGGTAGGGGGATTTTTAGTTTTCTTCATGGATGATTCTTCCAGGTTAGTTTCGTTAAGTAGCTAAACTTTTATATTGGTGTTGAAAGTTTGTATGCCCTTATAAAAATAAATGTTTGAAACATTCGTCAAGAATTCAAACTTTTATGCAAAAACTTTTAAAGTTTCACCAAGATTTACATTTTTTACAAAAGAAAATATACAAAAGTGTGCTATGTTCTCTCACTAATGTGAAACTAAAACAATGAGCTCAATGAACTTTTGCCAAGATTTAATATTAATATATAAGCATAGCTTCGATAAAAACATCCATGGTTTTCTTGATGCGAGTGGAAAGTGGAGTCCTCTGAGGCAGCCTTATGGGTAAAGCTTCGGACATTGGGGCCTCAAGGTGAATCAATATTATGGTTGCCGACGAATGAGATCCATTGTTGTCTCTGTGCCAACATGGACTTAGGTAGCACAGAATGTGTGTGTAGAGTAGCGGCAAAGCTCCGCTTGTACTTGCATAAGGCTAGGAATAATCTCTCTTAGGAATCCTCAACATGCAAGTTCTACTTGCGATTCCTATATGCATGTTCTACTTGCAACTTCTACATGCAATTCCTACATGCATGTTCTACTTGCAACTTCTACTTGTAACTCCTACATGCAAGTCCTACATGTGATTCCTACATGCTATTGAGAGTTCACACTCAACATCATGTGATCACGTGTGCATAGCACCATCATGTGATCATATGTGCATAGCACTAACCTTATAGAGTGCTATAAAGAAAAGGGTTAGATCCCCTAACCCTAACCCTAAATGGAATTGTATATATTCTATTTTTGCTAGGCACAGTGCCACATCATCACTGCATGAGACCCACAGTGACACATCATCATTGAGCACCATTTGCACTCCTTTTGCCCCTCCACCTAGATCAAGTCGTATCCCTTGATCCAAGAAGAATTTGAGGGTGCTCCAAAAAGGAAAGTCGCTCGATTTTTTGTGCTCTACGTGCTCATATCATCACGTGCACATTTCGACACAAGTTACACTCACATTTGAGCCTCTTTAGGTTGAAACCACCAATTATGCTCTTATGACTACCATCATGGCTACAGAAGAGCCAGTGTACTTCGAAGACGCATTAGACAAGCCAGAATGGCAAACTACTATGAATGAAGAAATGGATGCTTTGTATAAGAATAATACTTGGGAACTATGTGACCTTCCACTGGGAAAGAAGGCCATAGCAAACAAATGGGTATACAAAGTGAAGTACAATCCAAATGGAAGTATTCAAAGATACAAAGCCAGACTAGTTGCCAAAGGATTTGCACAACAATATGGTCAAGATTATGATGAGACTTATGCTCCAGTAGCAAAGATGGATTCCATACGGTTCTTGATATCACTAGCGACACTCAGTACATGGAATGTGTATTAGCTCAATGTGTCAAGAATGCATTTCTCAATGGTTACCTAGATGAGGAAGTCTACATGCAACAACCAACAGGTTATGTTGAACCAGGAAAGGAGAATAAGGTTTGCCATCTCAAGAAAAGTCTCTACGGCTTAAAGCAAGCACCCAGAAGTTGGTACAGCAGAATTGATAAGTATTTTGCTAATCTAGGATACATGAAATCCAATGCAGATTATACTCTCTACTACAAAGTTCAAGGGGAAGACATTACTATTACACTTTTGTACACGTAGATGATCTAATTGTGACAAGAAGCAAAGATAGCTTTATCTAAAAACTGAAACAAGACTTATCTGTAGAGTTCGACATGAAAGATCTTGGACTTATGCATTATTGTCTTGGAATTGAGTTCTGGAGAGATTCAGATTTCAAAGTTTCACGAACATAACACTCAAGGGCAAGGAGAGTAAAGTTTTTTCCAACTCTAGCCAGACTATTTCAAACTTTCACAAACATAACACTCAAGGGCAAGGAGAGTAAAGTTTTTTTCCAACCCTAAACCCTAAACCCAAGTATCAACCTTGGGTTACTACCTTAAGAAATTTTATTTATTTCTTAAAAAGAAGCCACTTGATAAAAAATCAGGCCAGGTTGTGGACACGAATGCGTAGAGCTTGCAATTTCGATCATTTCACCTTTTTGCAGAAGAGCAAACCGAGCTAACCATGAAAAGTTATGACTCGGGAAGAGTTTAGGGTTTAACCCTAAACCTACACCCATTTCCTATAAAAACCCACTCCACCCCCTCATTCTTCATTTTTCACATCTTGCCTCCATCCTCTTCCGCATTCCGAGCCCTACACAAGACACTCCTCCCTCTCCATTGACCACCACCCTACTCCCATCCTCACAGGGTGAGTTACATCTCGCAGACCACTGATAACCTAGCCATCCACCCACTGTCCATTTGCCCTCAATAATCCCGTTACATCGAGAAAGACTTGGAGAGCATTCAGGTGACCATCTCTTCCTCCCTTTGGATTTCCATCAAAGTTTTTTCGTTCGTCAAGTTTTTGTTCTTTTTTTCCGCCCTCCCCCTCCCACCACCATCCCCTCCATCCGCCCCTCGCCGCCCCCCTCCAACCCCCCCCTCCACCACCACCACCACCACCACCACCACCCCCTCCACCCTCCACCCCCCCCCCCCCACCACCACCACCACCCTCACCCCCCCTCCATCACCACCCCTTTACCCCCCCCCTCCTGCATCTCCACCCCCTCCCCCCCCCTTCCTCCATCATCAACCCCCCCTTCCACCCCCCTCCTTCATCACCACCACCCCTTGCATCTCCACCCCCCCCCCCCATCTCCACCACCCCCTTTTCCCCCCCCCCCTCCTCCATCTCCACCACCCCCCCCACTCTCCTCCACCATCCCTCCCCCTCCATCCACCCCTCCCTCCCCCCCCCCCTCCTCCATCTCCACCACCCCCCCCCTCCCCCCCCCTCCATCTCCCCCCCCCCCGGCTCTCTCTCTCTCTCTCTCTCTTTCTCTCTCTCTCTTCTCTCTTTCTCTCTCTCTACCCCCTCCCTCTTCTCTCTCTCTCTCTCTCTCTCTCTCTCTCTCTCTCTCTCTCTCTCTCGTCTCTCTCTCCTCTCTCAACTCCCTCCCTCTCTCTCTCTCTCTCTCTCTCTCTCTCTCTCTCTCTCTCTCTCTCTCTCTTCCCTCTCTTTCTCCCCCCCCCCCCCTCTCTCTCTCTCTCTCTCTCTCTCTCCCCCCCTTCCCACCCACATCCTATAAACTAATTTAAGGGCATAAGGCCCATCCTAATTAATACAGGCTTATAAGCCCTTGGTGGTGCAAGGTGCTTGGTGCATGCATGAGCCACCTGCAGCGGTGCGTGTAGAGCCATCAGCATCGCCACGCCACGCCAATGCAACACCCACCCACGGCGATGCAATTGACTGCCAGCGGCGGTGTGCATAGAGCTGCCACCCTGCCTCGCCTCCTATTGTCTCCTCCTCCACCCACAACTACGCTTCCTCCCCACTCCAACGTCCCACCTCCTATTCTGCCCTCCCTCCTATCATACACCCTCTCATCCTCCATCTCTTCCTTCCCCTCCACTCCATACTCCCCTCCCACCCATTTGCGAAACACGCCCCCCCCTCACACATCGTCGCCGCCAGTTGCGCGATGCCCTGCCCATCCCCCAATTTTTTTTAAATATTTTTTTAAAAAAATATTATTATTTAAATAAAGTTAAAAAAACCCTAACCTAACCTAACCTAACCATTCAACTAACTATAGCTAGGTTAGTATTAACCTAGGTTAGTTTTAACTTAGGCTAGGTTAGATTTAACCTAGGTTAGTTAGTCTAACT